>NC_141547.1:89204500-89548500 GCF_021556685.1 Rattus norvegicus
ATACAACAAACCAGTAGCCAAAATCAAACTAAATGGAGAGAAACTTGAAGCAATCCCACTAAAATCAGGGATAAGATAAGGCTACCCACTCCCTCTCTCCCAAATATATTATAGGACTCAAAGTCCTAGACAAAACAATCAGACAAAAAAAAAAAAAAGGAGGTCAAAGGGATACAAATTGTAAAGGAAGAAGTCAGAATATTACTATTTCAGATGATATAATAGGTATACTTAAGTGATCCCAAAAGTTCCAACATAGAACTCCTACAGCTGAAAAACAACTTCAGCAAAGTGGCTGGATACAAAATAACTCAAACAAATCAGTAGCCTTTCTCTACTCAAAGGATAAACAAGCTGAGAAAGAAATTAGGGAAATGACACCCTTCACAATAGTCACAAATAATATAAAATACCTCAGTGTGACTCTAACCAAGCAAGTAAAAGATATGTATGACAAGAATTTCCAGTCTCTGAAGAAAGAAATTGAAGAAGATCTCAAAAGATGAAAAGATTTTCCATGCTCATAGATCGGCAGGATTAATATTGTTAAAATGGCTATCTTGCCAAAAGCAATCTATAGATTCAATGCTCATCAAAATTCCTACTCAATTCTTCATAGAGTTAGAAAGAGCAATTTGCAAATTCATTTGGAATAACAAAAAACTCAGGATAGCAAAAACTATTCTTAACAATAAAAGAACTTCTGGGGGAATCACCATCCCTGACCTCAAGCTGTGTTACAGAGCAGTAGTAATGAAAACTGTATGTTATTGGTATAGAGACAGAAAGGTAGATCAATGGAATAGAATTGAAGATCCAGCAATGAACCCACACACCTAAGGTCACTTGATCTTTGACAAAGGAGCTAAAACTATCCAGTGGGGGAAAAAATACCATTCAACAAATGGTGCTGATTCAACTGGTGGCCAGCATGTAGAAGAATGCACATTGATCCTTTTTTTTTTTTTTTTTTTTTTTTTTTTTTTTTTTTTTTTTTTTTTTGAGCTGAGGACCAAACCCATGGCCTTGCACTTGCTAGGCAAGCACTCTACCACTGAGCTAAATCCCCAACCCCACATTAATACATTCTTATTGCTCCAAACAAAGCTCAAGTCCAAGTGGATCAAGGACCTTCACATAAAACCAGAAACACTGCATCTAATAGAAGAAAAAGTTCTGAAAAGCCTCGATCACATGGGCACTGGGGAAAATTTCCTGAACAGAATAATGGCTTATTCTCTAAAATCAAGAATGTACAAATGGGACCTCAAAAAATTATAAAGCTTCTGTAAGGCAAAGGACACTGCCATTAAGACAAAATGGCAGCCAACAAATTGGGAAAAGATTTTCACCAACCGTACATCTGAGAGTGGGCTAATATCCAAAATATACAAACAACTCAAGAAGTTAGACTCCAGAGAATCAAGTAACCCTATTACAAAATGGGGTCCTGAGCTAAATAAAGAGTTCTCAACTGAGAAATATCGAATGGCTGAGACATATGTAAAGAAATGTTCAACATCCTTAATCGTCAGGGAAATGCAAATCAAAGCAACGCAGAGATTCCACATCACACCAGTCAGAATGGCTAAGATCAAAAACAGATGACACCAGATTCTGGTGAGGATGTGGAGAAATAGGAATACTCCTTCATTGTTGGTGGGATTGCAAGATGGTACAACCACTCTGGAGATCATGTGGAGGTTCCTCAGAAAATTTGGCACTGTACTACCTGAGGACCCAGTTGTACCACTCCTGGGCATATACCCAAAAGATGCTCCAACATATACAAAGAACACATGCTCCACCATATTTATAGCAATCTTTTTTATAATAGCCAGAAGCTGGAAAGAACACAGATGTCCCTCAACAGAGGAATGGAAACAGAAAATCTGGTACTTTTACACAATGGAGTACTACTCAGCTATCAAAAACAATGGCTTCATGAAATTCATAGGCAAATGGATGGAAGTAGAAAATATCATCCTGAATGAGGTAACACAATCACAAGAAAACACAAATTGTACATACTCACTGATAAGTAGATATTAACCCAAAAGCTTAGATTAACTCAGATGCAATCCACAGACCACATGAAGCTCAAGAAGAAGGACGACCAAAGTGTGGTGGCTACAGTCCTTAGAATGGGGATCAAAAATATTCATAGGAGGAAATATGGAGACAAAGTTTGGAGTAGAGACTAAAAGAAAGGCTATTCAGAGACTGCCCCACCTGGGGATCCATCCTATATGTGGCCACCAAACCCAGACCTTATTGCTGATGCTAAGAAGTGCTTGCTGATAGGAGCATGATACAGTTGTCTCCTGAGATGCTGTGCCATAGCATGACCAATACAGAGGTGAACACTAGCAGCCAACCATTGAACTGAGAACCCTGGTCTCCAATGGAGGAGTTAGAGAAAGAAGTGAAGGGGTTTGAACCCCATAATAAGAACAATACTAACCAACCATAGCTCCTAGGGACTAAACCACCATCCAAAAAGTATGTTGCAGAGGATGGCCTTGTTGGGCACCAATGGGAGGAAAAGCCTTTGGTCCTGCCAAGGCTGGACCCTACAGTGTAGGTGAAGGTCAGGTTGGTGAGGTGGGAAGGTGTGAGTGGATGGGTGGAGGAACACCCTCGTAGAAGAAGGGAAAGTAGGGATAGGGCACTTGATTTATGGCTGGGAAACCAGGAGAGGGGATAATATTTGAAATGTAAATAATGAAAAAATATTTTCAATGGAAAAATAAAAATTCCTCAAAACATTCTGGCCATTGTATTTTTCTTCTATATAACCATAGGAGTTCCATGAGCAATGTTTTCCACAATGTTGACCAATAATTCCTGGAGCTTTCTGTAGAGATTAATGAAAAAGTTGTGCCAAATATTTATCCTTTTCCCAGTGGTATTTTAAAGACATATTTTAATCTCTGCTTTGATCTATCCTTCCCTCATGTAAAGAAGTACAATTGAGTTTTATATAATCAGCCTTTATTCTTGAAACTTTCTAAATTTTCTTGTGTTCTAGCATATTTTCTAGAAGTTAAATTAGGTATATCACAATTAAAAGGTAGCAATTGAGAATAAAGGTAGTTTTATATCTTCCTGTTCATTTTTTAATGCCCTATTTTCCTTTGAAAAAAGCTAACTCATTCACTGGCCCAAACTTGGAATTTAATGCACATATACAAGGGAGTAAAGCTGACATGATGTTTGCTGTAGGGTGAAACCTTCTGCTCTTTGATCTATTTGGATGTGATGCTAAATAGACTTCTTGTTTGTAGATTTTTATAAAAATTACAAATGTAATTAAATGCTATCCAATCTGATCTTACTGAGATAATCCATCTGCTTTTCTCTTATGATGTGTTAATATGGTGGACAGATTAAACCTTTGAAATTGCTGTGATGTGTCTAGATTTAGTATTACAATAATGAACTTGCAAATAAGTTAAAGAATAACGCAAATTGTCATCACCTCTACTATTTGAAAGGGGTTGTGGATTATTGATACGTCTTTGTTAAGTATTTGTTAATATTCACCAGAAAAACTGACAGGTTAGTATAAAATAGAAAGCTTAACATCACATTCTAATTACTATAAACATTCAGAACCTTTTGTCCAATAATAGTATATTCTTCTTAGTCATGCATGGAATTTCCCAAAGATGGTAAGTATACTCTTACATGCTGTGCTTTAGGTCACATTAAGTATATTCTCTGATCAAAATGGAAAAAAAAACTATTAATTGACAGAAAAGAAACATAAAATTTCCACCAAAGATTTGGAAATTAAAATTCTAGGTAAATACTGAACATACAAAGAAATAAGGAAATATCTTGATAGAAATTGAAATTAAATCATAACATATAAAAGTTATAAAAATGTGACTGGATGCTTATCTATAATCTATTCCACACAGGAAGTTGTTTAAAATGAATTAAAAATTTAAGTGATAGAGCTGAAATTTTAGCACTGAGGTAAAGTTCCATAACATTTAGTTTAAGGAGTTCTTCTATTTATTTACCCAAGAATAGCCACTGAAAAGAAAATTAGGAAAGTATCAATGAACTTTCAACCACTGATGCATTTAAGTGTCATATCAATATTATAAAGGAACAGAGCACTATATGGAAGAAGTAATTTAGGAACTGTGGTGTTAGTTGATAAGGATTAATAACTAATAAATGTAAAGAGTTTCTGCAGTTCAATAGTAAGAACTAAATAACAGTGAGTAAGCAAGTATTGGGATCAGACTTCCTCAGAATAGCTAAACACTTGAAAATAAAGACCTGGGAAGATGTTCAGAATCATTAAATATTAGGAAAATTCAAACCATATTTCATATATGATACTGCATATGTACTGGACTATAAACACACAAAAAGATAAAAATGAATGTTTACTGAAAACAATAAGGGAAGGGAAATAGAAAATCAATGTGCTGATTTCTTTGATAAGTACATGGAGGATATGCATTTAAGTGGCTCGTCATTGGAATGTAAAGTGATGCTGTGGCCTAGAAAACATTATGATTTCTTTTAGGCAACAGAACAAAGAATTGTCTTAAACCCAGCAATTACCCTTCTGGAAATATGGATCTGCAGAGATATTTGTATAATGTATCCATAACAGAATTATTATCAAAAAATCTCCTTTGGACCTAAAGAAATCAAAGTATCCCTCCCCAAAGAGAGAAATAACTAGTAACTGTGTATAATGTAACCTTATTCAGACATTAAGAGGTAATTAACTCTGGCACATAGCACATAAAGGATGAGCTTTGAAAACATACGTGAAATAAGGTAGGAGAATCACAACAAATACTGAATGATTCGATTGTGGAAGATTTATGGAATTGTCAGCTATAGACAGAAATTAATAAGGTGTTTCCAATAAGCTGGTGTGGGGGAGCACGGCTTACTGATTAGGCGTATAGAATTTATAGACTATGAAAATATTCTGATGGGGTATGGCAGTATTTCCCAACAGTGTGAAAGAACATGACATCACAAACGATACACCAAAAGTGGTTAAGATGATACACAATATAATCTAACCATTCATGATACATAAAGTTAAGAAATAACCATTACCATTGAATCCTTTTGGGCCTAGGAAGTTTACTTCTGGGGAAGATTTTATTTATGAAAAATTTTTAATAGACTCAGGGTTATTTTGGTGTTAAAGTCTTCCTGAAGTAGCTTTGATCATTGATGTCTTTTGAGATGTTTTTACTCTTAATTTGCATATTGATATTATGATGTCTTAATAAATTTTGTAGGCTTGTTTTCTAAGCACCTTTATTCTCAAGAAAAATGTAATTTAGATTAATTATTCATTTATGATTTTTCCACAGGTGAACATTTTTGCTAATATTTACGTGAAGGTATTGTGTCAATTATCACTTTCTGCCCAGTTAATTGCCCTCATTTTCAGCAGCTACATCACACATATTCTCAAGTTATAAAATCAAACAAACAATCAAGATTTCTGATAAAACAGAGTCTAATTGTCAATCAGGGATATTGTCTTTTCTGAAGGCTCCACTAGTGAATCATGGTTCACTTACTGGATTACCCATGTGGGCTTTGTCAGACTGAATTCCTGCATGGGTCTTGACAAAAGACTTCAGATACCTGTCATTTGTCTTTTGTAAAAGCGGCTGGGATATTCTCAAAGAGAAGGCAGCTGGTTTTCCCCAGAGTGAGGACTCAAGAGAGAATCCAAACTTAGTCCAGATGGAAATCACAGTCTGTTTCTATCAGCATGTTGGCAACACACCCTGTGCCTTCTGCTGTACTCTTGTCACTAGAAGCCCACAGATAAATCCAAACCACATGCAAGAAGGGAGAGCAAATAATTTGTGAAGGTATTTTTATAAATAATCAGGAATAACAATGACATTTTCTAGTATATCTATTTGTTGGCTCATCTTTGCTAGATAAAACATCTTTCTGAAGGCATATTGACTCGTAATTTTTCTCGTAATTTTGTTTTTAACACTGCATAAAGAATGACCTAACATAATATTGAAACTTGTCATTTCTGTTTTATACATGGCATCATTTTTAAATGCAAAATATTCAACTGTTTTATCAACCTTAAAATGAGCATAGTGTTTGAAATATGTTTATGAAATATTAATGTCTAGGTATTGCAATGGAAATGATATAATATGATGAAATGAAGATATAAAACAAAGGTGAATTGAGTATAAGATGCATCTAATTGACTGTTAATAATTTATATGGAGTAGAAATTAAACAGAAAATGTGAGCATTGCACTGAGACATATTGATGTTATCAGAAAAATGCTAGGGGCTTCTAGTGACCAAATATAAATATGCATTTTATTAAAAATGCATTTTATTTACTCCTCCTATGTATCTATCTATCTATCTATCTATCTATCTATCTATCTATCTATCTGTCAACCTTTCTTTCTTTCTTTCTTTCTATCTATCTGTCTTTCTATCTATCCATCCATTTATTCATTTATCTATTATCTCTATCTATAAGATATAGGTAATTATACATATATACATATTCATAAAATAGACATTATAATAGAAAAAATTATGGAAATTCATCATATTAGCATGGAATATATCTAGTTAATAAAATTGTAAACCAAGCGTGATTGATATTTTTCTCAAATTTTTCTTTTTTTCACTAAAATTTCCATGCATATTTTGTGAATGACACTCTATGGGATTTCTATACATTTTATTAGAAATATTGTATATGAACATTGGAAGGCTAAAGGCCTTTGGAAAGACAGAAGAACATCACTCCATCATCTCTCTCCTCACTGATCTTCCCAGTACTTCATCAGTCACGGACTCTTCACGGGGGTCCAGAGGCTGAGCAGAAGTATGCAATGCAGAACCTGAAAGAGTCAGACTCTGGAAACCGTGACTTACATCAGATTTTGGGTTCAGTGTATGAATATTCCAATTCTGATTTATCCTCACAACCACTTCATAGTCTTTATATTTTCCCTCTTAATTCAATACACACACACACACACACACACACACACACACACACACACACATATATATATTTCTAGAACTTTATCTTAATAGCTGAGGTTTTGTACCTGCCCACTGTAATGGAAGTTTAAACACCTTTTATCTCTCTCTGGAACACAGACACAGTCTTAGTATACATCTTTAATCTCAGTGAAGTCTAATTGAGGCACAGGCAAAGTGATGAATCAGAGTAAGATTTAGCAATAACTCAGAGATAGAATATGCCCAACTCTTATAAGACCAGCACAGAAAAGAGAAGCCATTTATGATCAAAACAGGGAGAGAGAGAGTCAGTCACTTGGGAGTCTGTGCATTGCGTGCAGTGCAATGGACTTGGGTTTGTTTAGGAGGTTGTTCATTGAGTTCAGTTCAGTCAGCTCTGTTGAGTTCAGTTGAGTTTGGTGCAACTTAGTTGAGTACAGTTGAATTCAGATGAGTTTATGCAGTTTAAGACAGGTTAATAGAGGTGATTGAAGCCACAGAATAAAGAACAAGAAGATTAGAGCAGATTGCAGAGCAAGTTTGTGGCCAAGTAGAATAATTCAGTCAGAAGCCAAGAGAAGCCAGTTTGTATGTATCAGATAGGAGAGGATTGTAGGGCAGAAGAGCTGAGCTGAACAACCCAGCCAGAGTTCATGAAACAGTAGAAAGGGTGAGATTTTTCAACAGTAACTCTTTGAGATGACAATTATACCTTGTGAATAAAAAATACATTTACTGCCTTTGGCAATCATTCACAACTCAGTGAAGGTTTGCTCTGTGGCATGAATTTGCACTAAATGTGTATTCTGATTCCCATTTGTTATTGTTGCAAGAGAATCATTGAGAAGGTAAATTTCAGGAAAGGCACTCATAGTTTTCCAAGTCCCTTTTACATAAGTCCAGTTACTCCACACCCAGACCATTACTTGGTACTTTCAATCATCCAAAAGCAAAATCTTTCTTTTTCAATTAATTTTTACATCATGACCACACTTTGCCCTATCTCCTCTCCTACAAGTCCTTTTCCTGAAACTCTGTTTCTTTAAGGAGTATGATATCCCCTCTCCTCTGGGAAGAGACTTTTACTGAATAGAAATGTCTACATTCTTGCAGTCTTACCAACACATACAATACATTATGCCAAGTGCTGCTACCAGGGCAGAATATTGACTGGAATTAGAGAACAATGAAAGCTCCAGTCTGTATCCTTGGATAAAACAGACATAATTACTGCATTGACACATTGAAGTATTAGGTTTTAAAATTCTTTTTATTCTCTGTGTATGGGTATTTTATTTGCAAGTATGCATGTGCATAACTTGAATGTCTGATATAACAGAGGTCAGAAAAGGGCACCACATCAGTACCAGGAATGGGATTGGCAGAAAATAACCCAACCAGTTTCTCTGAAGGAGTAGTAAGTATCTTAACTGCCGAGGCATCTCTCTAGCACAATGACATTTGACTTATCATGAGTTCTTTTAATTAGATACTTTTTTTTATTTTTCCCATTATTTATTTATTTACTTACATCCCAGTTGTAGCCCCATCTCTTCCCAGTCCCTCTCTCATAGGGCCCTTTCTCCTACATCTTCCCTTCACCTCTGAGAAGGGGGCAGACCCTTCTGGGTATTCACCCCACCCTCCCCACCTATGGCATATCAAGACTTTGTAGCATTAGGCATATCCTCTTACACTGAGACCAGACAAGGCAGACCAGTTAGGGAAATAAGATCCCCATGCAGGCAACAGAGTCAGGGTAAGCCCTTGCTCTAGTTGTTGGGAGACCTACCAGAAGACAAAGCTGCAATCTGCTACATATGTGCAGGGGACATAGGTCCACCAAGAATTTGCCCTTTGGTTGGTGGCTCGGTCTTTGGGAACTCCTTACAATATGTTTGCTTACTCTGATAGTCTTCCTGAGGAGTCTCTATCCCTATCATGATTTTAAAAGCATCTTTCCCTACTATGCAAGCCAGGCAGGTAAGTTATGGCAGAAAACATAGAACAGGCTTGTGCAGATATGAAACCTGAAATTTAATTTAGTAAAAAATCATGAGGAACAAAGACAGTGATCTCCATACTCCAAGCTGTGTACACATTCTATCTCCAAGGAAGATGATCTTGTTCCTCGCCTGTATTCCAGACATTTTAAGAGAATAAAGACAACATCCTCTACATAAAAAGAGGCTTGGACCATAATATATATTAATACATTAATTATATGTAATGAATTACATTATATAATGTATATGTAGAGATATAATATACATTAGATTGTATTTAATATTAATACATTAAACATTAATCATTAACATATCTTAAACATATTATCTACTAATATGTTAATTAATATAAATATGAAAGTATTAAGTTAAGTAATTATGCATAAAATCACACTATAGTAATTATCTATCAGAAATATATATCAAACAGAATTATTAGAGAATATTATAAGTGATATATTAGTTAATTAATAGAAATAATGATATATAATTGCCAGAAATTTAGAAAACAAAACAAACATTTGTAATAGAACAGCTTGCCCAGTATAGGTAAGGCTCTGGTTTCAATCCCTAGAGAGGATAAATTCCAAAACCATACACATTTACATGAATATTCTAGCACAGAAATAGCAACCAGACTGCAGCTAGGCACAGCTTCCTAATATTGTCCAAAAGCAGTGAGGCAGTGCTTTCTAATGCAATGTGACAATGCAATCAGTGTCAAGGAACACTGGAACAAAAGAGGCCTTAAGAGTAGGAACAATGCAGTGCAATCCCTTGTGGGCATCAGCAGTTAAGAAAATGGGGATTTCCAGACAACATTGCAGATGCCGAGAAGTGCATGCTGACAGGAGCCTGATTTAGCTGTCTCCTGAGAGGCTCTCCCAGTACCTGACAAATACAGAGGTGGATGTTCGCAGCTAACCATTGAACTGAGAATGGGGTCCCCAATGAAGGAGTTAGAGAAAGGACTGAAGGAGATGAGTTTGCAACCCCATAAGAGGAATAACAATATCAACCAACCAGAGCTCCCAGGGACTAAACTACCATCCCAAGAATACACAGGGATAGAATTATGGCTCCAGCCACATATGTAGCAGAGAATGGCCTTGTCTTGCATCAGTGCAAGGAGAGGGCCTTGGTCCTGTCAAGACTCCTTGCCCCAGTGTAGGGGAATGTCAGGGCAGGAGGGTGGGAGAGAGTTGGTGAGTGGGTAGATGGGAGAGCACCCTTATAGAAGCAGGGAGGGGGGATGGGAGAGCGGGTTTTCTGGAGGAGAAACCAGGAAAGGAGATAACATTTAAAATGTAAATAAAAAATCCAATAAAAAAAAGAAAGAAAGAAAAGTCTCAGTGTTGAAGGTTCAATGCAGGAGAATTCTCATCAACGTTTCTTGGCATCTTGGTAGTGTCTATGAACCTGGGTGCAGCTGAGATCCAGGTTGGATGATGAGAGAGTTAGTATTTATCCTTTCATTGGATGAGGTTCATGAGGGTTGAAATGGAAAGTTATTTAAATTATAGATTATAAACTTTCCAAAATTAGTTTGTGGAATGAGATTCCCAAGGCTTCTCTGCCTTAATGAAAATTAATCTGGCAATACTCAAGAAACAATTAGATGGAAATTAATAAGCTCCTCAGGCATGGCCAAGATACATAGAGACAGGAAGAAGAGAGTGAAACAAAGCCATTCAACTGGTAAGTTTGGCTGCACCATGAGAGTGACTTTTTGATTTTGTAGTGTTGCATAATCTGCAAACTTTTCCAGAAAAAAAAACTAATGGAGGAAAATTCAATAATTTCCAGGGGCCCATAAATGCTTTAGAATCTGAACTAGCAATTTCCAAAACTGTGTTCCTGGAGAAAGGGCACTCAAATCTGATAGCCAGCTAAAATGCAAATCAGCTGACCAAATGACAAGGCCAGGGCTGGGCCAGCATTGTGCCCTTTTAAGATCCATCCAGGTGATTCTGAAATGCATTAAAGTTCACAACTATTGCTTCTGGCAATGAAACCTAAATTCTATCAGTTCCTGTAGATGGGATGGTAGCTCAGACAGAGAGTACAGTTCTGTAGTGGAAAGAAATTTGTTTCGATCAAATGTGCTTTAGTGAAATAGAAATATGACTTTGGAAAGTTCTTTTTGCAAATAACTATGTTATTATTAGAAAAATAATATAAACATTAAAATATTTTTAATTCTAACAAAATGAACCTAGCTCACGATTTATTGAACAGACAGGTTGCCTTCACATTACTCTGTCCTGTGTTTGTTGGTGTGCGACTGTATAGAGTTTCTTTATTGATGAAATAGGATGATTAACTCATGGGATTGATGGTGAGAACTTCAACCAAGAATATACATTATTATTCTTCTGTCTTGAATTATGTGTGTCTCAAGTGCTATGATGCTTAAAGTAACCTGGGTTCTTAATGACCGTGCTTCATCACTGGCAGATTTAAGGCAGGCCCTAGAGGACAATATCCTCTGAGGAGAGTCCTTTGGAGAATTAAACTCTGGAATTATAAGTCACGTCTCCCTATAACTACTACTCTCACAGCAAGCATAGATGAGACTGTTGTCAGGTGAATAGAAACACAATTTATCCTCTGGAATCCGGTGGTAGTGACTACCACATTTAACTCTATGCATTTAACTCTGTGCCTCTAGCACATGAGAGGCACAGGTGGGTACACTTCTGAGTTCAAAGCCAGCATGCTCTACAGAGTGGGTTCCATGACAGTTAAGGTTACAGAGAGAAATGTGCTTCTATACCTCATCACCACCACCAAAAGCATTAGAAAATTTCAGTTAATAATCTATGCTTTGAGAGTATGGTTGACACTTTACAGTTTTGTTGAAAAACTTGAACTTTTGTATTTCAAAACTATACCTTAACCATAAGGAAACACATTCGTTAATAACGTTTTTTTAAGCTCTAGAATTCAAACCCAGTGCTACGTTTTTTGTTTATACTTTTCTTCTGATATCATTCCTCTTCTAGCTATTGAACTGGGAAGTAGATTCAAAATCTTAAGTATAATATGAGGAACTTGGAAGCAGAAGTAGGAAGGGATTTAGAATCATGGCAGATGTTAGAAGTACTGCTTCATGATTATATTACAATGCTAATCCACCTCAAAATTAATCCTCCAATTTCTCAAATGAGGAAACCGAGTTACTAAGACACCATGTTGCATGATAATGTTCTTCTAACAAATGGGAGATCTGGGAGACAAGGTTTCATGCTGTGCGCTCCTGGACCACACTTGTTTCCGGCGGAAAAAGCATCACATTGCACTAATTTGGGGATTAGTTGCAAAATTTAAGCAAAGTAAAATTCTAAATCCTCAATAGATAGTATGGACACAGCCTAATAGTAAACCATAGTACCAAAATGTTCAGAAATAACGTAGTTATGTTTTCTACAAAGGTTTAAGTGGCATACAAGCAGCAAAGCTTTAATTTCTTACCTGTAAAAATAATCTTTCACATACAATGACATGGGACAGCCATTGTCAGTCAAGAATAGAGCCAATCTCAAACATGAGTCATAAAACCTCTTTAAGATATGCAGTGATATACAAATATTAATCATAAAACCAATGATGTAGGTATATATCTGCATGCACATATACAGCCTATGTCTCAATTCTAATCAGTATTCTACTTGTTGACAACATTTTCATGGGTATTTGGAAAGAATGGTAAAGTGTGGCCAGGGGGACTGTAATATTATGTGTTATGTTGGGAAAAGGCACAGGCAGCGAGGGGCTTCCAACAGCAGGAGTGGATAAATGTAAGCATGCACAACCCAGACATGCTACTCTTGGCAGTTCTTCTCTCAGTCCGGTGTTTCACATATTAAGTTTTAGATTTTCTCTGTCACTCTATTTCTCAAACCTCAAGTTAAAGGCTAAAAGTGTAAAGAAATGAGAAAGAAACAAAAACAAAAGCCAAGTGAACTTTACATGTTAATCATCGGCAAGTCTGGAAATGTCCCGAACACTGACTAGTGACACACCCGGCCAACTGCAGGATGTCTGGTAAGTACCTCCCACCCAGACAGCTATGAGCAGATCTTTCTTGTCAAATTGCTCAGTTTCAGTTGCAAGGCCTTGCCATGCTTCATCACCATGACCATATCCTATCAGTCAAAATGAAATCAGACACAAAATAAATGTGAAGGTGCCAGTAATATTTTGAGGAACTTTTGTAGAAACTGCCACATACCCTATTTCCTCAGTTTCCTGGACCTACTGAAAGAGATGGCTCCAACCACATTTGAAAGGAACATTTTAGTGTCAGACACTTTGGAAAAATTCTATAACCAAGATTAGGAGAAAGGAACCAATATTGAGGACATCTTAGAGGTTCTGCCATGGAAAAGAAACAGAAGCCCAGAGAGAAAAGTGACTTCCAAAGTCAGGCGGCATCTAAGTGGCAAACTTAAATGTTTAGCAACCAGTGAGTTCAGTCAAAATCTTTCCCCCATAGGCTTTCTATTGAGGTGACAGTATGACATCACTCTATGTTGGAAGTCAACTCGGTCAAAGTTGATGTAGGCAACAGAATAAAAATCATATGAAAGGAATTCCATGCAGCCTTAAATAGCTGTATGCTTCTTACTAGGCTTCAGTTTTCCAATCTGTACAATGGCACTGCTGAACGTTCCACCCTGTTTTAGGGTTAAAAGAGCTGGCTTACACAGATAAATTTTAAATGTCAAATATAAGTGTGGGTTATTTCCTTAACAATTAGGTAACAGAGACTTTCCAGTGAGGAGAGGAAGACCCAGAATCACTAAACAACTTAACTCAATTACTGGAACCTGATCCTTGCTGTAGACTGACGGGTCTATAGATCAATGACTCCATAAGCTGAATAGGACTGAATTAGAAAGGTCTTGAAGGATTTAGGAAATAGCCAGTGAGTACTGACCAGTAGGACGGGAAAGACAGAGGGAGGGAAATGATAGTGTTTGTATGAGAAACCACCTCAGGAGAACAAGTTCTGTGGTTACAGACTATGTACCGTTTGATGCTAGCTAAGATAGTTTCCAATATTCCAGAGACTTTCTCTAGCAAATACTTATGACAGATTTTATGTTCATGGTTGGATCTGGATGGGGAAGCATCAGTATAAGGCTGGTACCTGCAGCCATATCTGTGGGTAAGAAAGGCCACAGCACAATGGAGAACAGAATAAGACTCAGGCTGGGAATCTCACACCTCAGGATCGGAAGGGTCAGGAGTTCATCAGAGTAAGAAAGGCTTACTGCCACAATCATCCTTGCAATTTTATTTATGTGCCCGCGTATTTTGCCTGTAGAGGCCAGAAGAGAACATCAAATCCCATAGAACTGGAGTTACAGATGGCTGTGAGTTATCATGTAGGTAATGAAAACTGAACCCTAGACCTCTGCAAGAGCAAACTCTGCTACTAACGACTGAGCAAATGAGAACTGTAATCTACCACTAAGGGAAGTTCTAAACATGTTGCTGTCCTGGGCTAAATCATAGTTATCCATGTGAAATAAGCATGCTGCTGTTGTAATAAGAATGTAAACTAAGAATTAAACATGCAAAGCAAGAACTAAGTCTGTGGCCTGGGACTTCATCAGCACTTGGTTTATGGTAGTGGTTGTCATGTAATAAAATTTATGAGATAATTACATCCTAGGTCCTAGGAAGTTGAACTATGAGATGAGAAAATGAAAATCAAGTCTCACTTAAGATGATGGGCTAAACATGTAATTTTATTTTTGTTAAATGCATCTGGAAAGCAGTTTTTCAGTGAATGAGTAGTGTTAGATTTAACTGGGTTATAACGTAGTAAAAACAGGGTTGCAGACATCTTTCCATCATTTTGGCTATAAAAGAAATGAGGTTGTGGTTTGTTGGGAAAGATTCTGGGGTGTGTATAAAGCTTTAAAACTTATTTTGTTGAATTTGTCATTCATCTGTTTAAATCTAAGCATGTCTACAGAGAATAAAGGTTTATCAGTGAGGGAGAGAAGATCTTGGCAAGGACAAATAATGAAAGTGGAGGAAGATATATCCTGGCTGAGGGCCTTTCTCATGAAACTGGTTGTGTATCTGGGTTTTAAAGACACAAAACTCTGAGTACAACATAAGATAGCTAGATTATCTAATTACAGATCTGATTGCAACAACTTCCTAATTATGATTGGATCAGCTCTATAGGAAGCTTCAAGTGGTTTTGAAAAATGGGACAATTGAAAAGTGTTTCTCAAGTTAATTAGTCACTAAAATGTAAACTCAGATTGTCTTTAGTTTAGATACACCATGAATTAGAAGACTTTTACTTATAAATATTAATTCAAAGAAAAACTGTTTCAGACATGCTTAATATCTGAGTGATAATGTAATAGTAAAATCTGATGAATATATATTACTCTTTCACATAGATGGGTTAGGGGATTCCGTGATTTAGAAAACAAAGTAATTGGGAATCAGACCTCATCTTCTAATCAGCATAGTAATGTAGAGTATTTGGGAGGTTGCTCTGTGGGACAGCTATGTACAAGACTTAGGACTTGAGCCCAAGGATAGAAAAAGAGAGAGATACACACCAAGACACAGGGTTGAGGGAGAAAGACTAATATAGACATATATGTATGATGTATCAATAAATAAAAATCAATTTTTTATACATACAATGTAAATTCTGAAACCGACACATAGTTAAATATGATCGAGTTCATAATTGTCTATTTTTCCAAGCATATGTAATACAGATTCTGGGAATTTGACTAGAAAAGAGGAGCCCCCATGTATTTTGTAAAGGTACATTGGTATGTTTAAGGTTGGTCTCAACTATGAGCATGATACATACATATATATGAATATGTATACACACACACATATATATGTATATCATAGTATATGGTAATATCTCAGAGCTCTGTTTTCACCTATGAGACTGAAGGTCATGGAAGAGTAGAAGGAAAGCCTCACAGTGACAATGGTCACATGACTAATCCTGATAATCTAGAATGATATACACCTTTCAAAATCCTGAACTTGATTAAATTAGGAAAGGCCATTTTGACTTGCAAATTAAACGAGAAATTTTCAGACCTTTGGGTCTGGCAGCCACATGGGGTGCAGGCATCACTCTACCTAACATAGTGCGTTACTCAGAGTGTCACTATGCTTATCAACTCTTCGGGATTTCTGTAATTGAAAATGAGAAAGACTATAACATGTCATGTGTGTAAAATATTATTTGTACAGAGAAGGAAAAGCTCATTTCTAATCTCACTTTCCGATACACTGGAGCATTTGATAATGAAGTAAAGTATCATTAAGTGCTATTGTGTAATAACCTAGAAATAAAATAGAAAATAAAAGTCCAAATGCGTGCCATAATGTACTATTCTATGGGGAAGTCAAACATTTCAGATAGACCAAAGCAGAAGAAAGAGGAAGCCAAGAAGCATGGCAGTGCCACGAGGGGACAAAATGAGGACAAACAAAGAAAGGACATTTTACCACCATGGAAATGGGTTTTGCTAAAACAGATACATCAGCTTAAAGTTGTCCACATACTTCTAAACATGGATGGCACCCGTGTTAAACTGTACAGTTCCCTGGTGCTTTTTTTCATTTTTACTAATGGCATTCATCTGAGTTTGTTTTATTTCATTTTGAGAACAGTTTTCTGTAGCTTGGAACTCATTGGCATTCCAAAGCCCAGATGGTGCGCGTGTTAAAACTTATTTTCTTCCGTCAGATTGGACCGAATTTCATTACGGAGGCACGGTTTCAGCAGAAGAGGCTGGTAGTCAGGGATAACCTGGTGTACCTTGGAGAGATCCAAGCCAAATTGGCTGCAAATGAGTGCAACAAACATTCCCACTCTGTTTCTTCATCTGAAAACTCACCAGCAGGTTTCCATTTGGACCTCACACAATCTAACGCAAATGCTACCAACAAAATCCACTCCAGACTGATTTGAGTAAAATGGGAAACATTCTGAGAAGGGCCCACACATGCTGTTCAATAACTGATGAATTGGAAAAAAAAAAGAAAAGAAAATAAACAAACGAGGGAAACCATGAACCTGGAGAGTATTTAAAAATACTTGCTGTTTGTATGTGGTTTGAAGACAAAACACTTTGCATTTTCCAGCCATTAATTTATTACTGGAGCTGTCCTTTATATATACATGTATTATATTATTATACTGTTGTGTATACCCATATATGTATCTCTATATATTTATGCATGTATGCATGTGTGTATGTATGTGTGTGTCTATATGTATATACGTATATACATGTGTGTATATACAGTTGTCATGCACACATGCGTATATGTATGTGTGTAACCAATATAATCAAGGAAAAAGAAGTTAATAACTTGAAAATGGGGGATGTAGGTGGAAGGGGTTTGAAAGAAAGTAATTGGGCAGTACTGGAAAGAAGAAAGGGAGTGGGGAAGTGAAGTGATTCTGTCTCAACTAAAAACATTGTTAAAAAGAAATGGTGCTCACTGCTATTGCAGAGAATTGAAGATTATTTCCCACCGTCCATATTGGCAGCCCGCAACCACCTGTAACTCCAGCTACATGGAATCAAATCCTCCCTCTGGTCTCCATGGGGACTGTACCCATGTGACGATATAGTCAGATAGACATGTATTAAACTCAGACATGTGGAACTAAAAATAAAATAAATCTTTAAAATTTGTGTTTTTAATTACTTCAGTGTGTGTGTGTGTGTGTGTGTGTGTGTGTGTGTTTAACTTTTAAAGATACTTGTACCTTTTTTCCCTAAACATCACAAAGCAGGTTAGAATAGCTAATTGGTTTTATGTCTACTTTTAATGTTCAAGTTTTACTTAGTCAAGAAAGTGATGAGGTACTGGTATTTAAACTTATTAAGAAAGACAGTTCTTATTTGGTTATCATTTTAGTTAATCTATATTTATCAAAGAGAAGAAATACAATGCGTGAATACACTGTATGAAACTCTAGGAATGAGAAAGAGATGAAAACAGTGGGAAATTCAAGGCCCAGCAAGCAATATGGTGGTCTTATCTCCTAAGTGTAATAAGGAATGTTTAAGAACATGAGATTGTTCCACAACCTTTAGGTGGGTTTTGGTGGTTACTGTTTTCTATACATTTGTTAGAGTTTGTTGCCTTTCAATGGTTAAATTTTATTTTATTCAACCAGCGACAGTGCAGAAGGCTGACAATAAGAAACCAAACATTATCACTTTGGAGAGCTCCTGCTTAGTGACTGGATTCTTCAGCCTAATCTGTCCTCCTGTGCCAAACAGATTAAATCTTGAGTCAGATTTTCGCCAAGAGTATTCTTGATGGCAACAAGTAGAAAATGAAATTAGGATGTGATTGGATCAAAAGTGGATTTGGCTAAGCAGCAGAATGTTGGAAATGGAGCAGATAGTTAAACCCTTTTTGAGAATTACAAGCATCATGTTTTGTTTCAATGCAGTATTTCTAAATTAAACAGGATGCTGGGATTCATAATCAGAATATGTCACTGAAACCCAAATTCCCACATGGTCTCTGAGGGACATGTTTCATCTTTGATTGAGCTGGATAATACTAGTATTGACAAACTGAACAACATGTTCTGTATATGCTAGCATTTGCCCTCACTGTAAGAAGGCAGTCCTTAAGATTTCATCACACTGAGGGTTTACTGTGAACCATAGAAACATGTGAGGTGGATAGCATTGCTAACAGGTATCATCTTCTGATTGTTGTATCTTGTCTTGTCCAACAGACACAGGCCTTTTGAGTATGATTGGAAATTTTATAGTTCATTTGTCCTTGGCCCAAAACATGGTGTTTTGGACAAGAAGAATTAATAATGATCTAGCGGCCACAGTGGCTCCAGGGTTTGTTGACTCTTTCCAACAAAAAATAAAGACAGGGAAACTCATGATTATGTGGAAGCAATGATGAGTAAAGCTCTATAAAGGGTAATTACAGGAAAGTGAGAAATTAAAAAAAATGAGTGGGAAGAGTTCCTCTGAAATAGTAGCTCAGCTATCCAAGTTAATCATAGTAGATTCCTTCTCCATGAGGTAGCCTAGGCCCAAGACTCTTTGGTATCTTTTTTTGTTTTTGTTTTTTAGATATATGGACACTTCTTAGCAATAGTGTGTACAAATAGCGCCATTAGAAGCAAGAAAATGTATATAAACAATAGGGTTTATCATATGTTAATTCCTGAAGTGAGATATTAGGATAGACATGGACAGGCATCATGGAAGCTAACCAACTGGCCTTCCAACACTGGACTTGTTTCTGTTTCTTTTTTTCCTATTTTTTATTGGATTTTTAAGATTTACACTTCAACTGTTACCCCTTTCCCAGTTTCCTGTCCATAAGCCTCTATCCCATGGCCCTTCCCCCTTCTTCTATGAGGGTGCTCACCCCAACTACCCATCCTTTTGCACCTCCCTGTCCTGACCTTCCCCTACACTCGGGGGTCCAGCTTTGGCAGGACCAAGGACTTGTCCTTCTGTTAGTGCCAAACAAGGCCATCCTCTGTAGCTGGAGTCATGGGTCTGTCAATGTGTACTCTTTGGATGGTGGTTTAGTCCCTGGGAGCTCTGGTTGGTTGGTATTATTGTTCTTATGAGGCTACAAGACTCTTCAGCTCCTTCAATCCATCCTCTAACTTCTCCAATGTGGACCACATTCTCAGTTCAATGGTTAGCTGCTAGCATTCACCTCTGTATTTGTCATGCTCTGGCAGAGCCTCTCAGGAGACAGCTATAACAGGCTTCTGTCAGCATGCACTTCTTGGCATCAGTAGGATTATCTATGTTTGGTGGCTGTATGAATATACATCCATATGTATGGATCTTCAGGTGGGACAGGCACTGAATGGCCATTCCTTCAGTCTCTGCCCCAAACTTTTTCTTCATATCTCCTCCTATGAATATTTTTGTTCCCCATTTTAAGAAGCACTGAAGCATTCAAACTTTGTCATCCTTTTTGAGCTTCATGTGGTCTGTGAATTGTATCTTGGGTAATTTGAGCTTTTGGGTTAATATCCACTTATCAGTGAATGCAGACTATGTGTGTTTTTTTGTGATTGGGTTATTTTACTCAGGATGATATTTTCTAGTACCATCCATCTGCCTATGAATTCCATGAAGTCATTGTTTTTAATAACTCAGTAGTATTCCATTGTGTAAATGTAACACATTTCTGTATCTATTTCTCTATTGAGGATTCCTCTATTCAAGATCTGGGTTCTTTCTAGCTTCTATTATAAATCAGGCTACTATTAACATAGTGGAGCATGTGTGATTGTTATATGTTGAAGCAATTTGGGTGTATGCTTAGGAGTGGTATAGTTGGGTTCTCAGGTAGTACTCTGTCCAATTTTCTGAAGAACCAAAAGACTGACTTAAAGAAAGGTTGTACCAGCTTGCAATCCCAACAACAGTGGAGGAGTATTCCTATTTTTCTACATCCTCACCAGCATCTGCTGTCACCTGAGTTTTTGGTCTTACCCATTCTGACTAGTATGAGGTATAATCTCAGGGTGGTTTTAATTTTCATTTCCCTGGTGACTAAGGTTATTTAACATTTCTTTAGGTGCTCTCAGTCATTTGATATTCCTCTGTTGATAATTCTTTGTTTAGTGCTGTACCTAATTTTTTAAGAGAGATATGTGGTTCTCTAAAGTCTAGATTCTTGAGTTCTTTGTATATATTGGGTATTAGTCCTCTATTGCATAAGGATTGGTGAGGTTCGTACCCCAATGTGTAGGTTTCCACTTTATACCAATGACAGTTTCCTTTGTCTTACAGAAGCTTTACAATTTTACGAAATGGTCTTCATCTATTCTTGATCTTGGAGCATAAGGTATTGGTATTCTATTCGGGAAAATTTTCCAGTGCCCGTGTGTTCGAGACTCTTCCCCACACTTTCTTCTATTAGTTTGAGTGTATCTGGATTTATGTACAGGTCCTTAATCCACTTGGACTTGAGCTTTTTGAACAGGGCAATAAGAATGGATAGATTTGCATTCCTCTAAATGCTGACCTTCAGTTGAACCAGCTCCATTTATAGAAAATTCTTTTTTCCACTATACGGTTTTAGCTCCTTTGTCAAGGTCAAGTGACAATAGGTGTGTGGGTTCATTTCTGTGCATACAATTCTATTCCATTGATCTACCTGCTTGTCTCTGTACCAATGCCATACTTTTTTTTTAAATCACAATTGTTCTGTAATACAGTTTGATGTCAGGGATGGTGATTCCCCAAGAAGTTTGTTTATTGTTGAGAATAGTTTTGCTATTCTAGTTATTTTGTTATTCTAAACGAATTTTCAAATTGCTCTTTCTAACTCTATGAAGAATTGAGTTGAAATTTTGATGAGCATTGATTCTGTAGATTGCTTTTGGCAAAATGGCCATTTTTACTATATAAACCCTGCCAATCAGTGAGCATGGGAGATCTTTCTATCTTCTTAGAACTTCAATTTCTTTCTTCAGAGACATGAAGTTCTTGTCATACAGATCTTTCACTTGCTTGTTTAAAGTCACACAAGGTATTTTATGTTATTTGTGACTATTGTTAAGAGTATCATTTCCCTAATTTCTTTCTCAGACTGTTTATGCTTTGAGTAGAAGAAGGCTACTGATTTATTTTACTTAATTTTATATCTAGCCACTTTGGTGAAGTTGTTTTTTAGGTATAGGAGTTCTCTGGTGGAACTTTTGGGGTCACTTAAGTATACTATCATATCATCTGCAAATAGTGATGTTTTCACTTCTTCCTTTCCAATTTGTATCCCTTTGACCTCCTTTGTTGTCTGATTGCTCTGGCTAGGACTTTGAGTACTATATTGAATAAGTAGGGAGAGAGTGGGCAGCCTTGTCTAGTCCCTGATTTTAGTGGGATTGTTTCACATTTCTCTCCATTTAGTTTGATGTTTGCTATGCATTTGCTGTATACTGCTTTTTCTATGTTTAGGTATGGGCCTTGAATTCCTGATATTTCTAAGAGTTTTAACATGAATGGGCGTTGAGTCTTGTCAAATGCTTTCTCAATGTCTAATGAGATGATAATGTGATTTTTTCTTTGTGTTTGTTGATATAGTGGATTATGTTGATGGATTTCCATGTATAGAACCATCCCTGCTTCCCTAGGATGTAGCCTACTTGATCAGGATATATGATCATTTTGATGTGTTCTTGGATTCAGTTTGTGAGAATCTTATTGAGTATTTTTGTGTCAATATTCATAAGGGAATTTGGTTTGAAGTTCTCTTTCTTTGTTTGTTCTTTTTGTAGTTTAGGTATAAGTATAATTGTGGCTTCATAGAAGGAATTGGGTAGTTTTGCTTCTGTTTCTAGTCTGTGCAATAGTTTGGACAGTATTGATATTAGGTCTTCTATGAAGTTCTGATAGAATTCTGCACTAAACCCATCTGGTCTTGGGCTTTTTTTTTTTTTTGGTTGGGAGTCTTTTAATAACTGCTTCTCTTTCTTTAGCAGTTATGGGATTGTTTAGATGGTTGTCTGATCCTGATTTATCTTTGGTACCTGGTATCTGTTTAGAAAATTGTCCATTTCATCCAGATTTTCCAGTTTTGTTGAATATAGGATTTTGTTAGAGGACATCATGTTTTGTTTTAGTTTTTTTCAAATTCTTGTATGTTTCCCTTTTCACTTTTGATTTTTGTTAAACTGGATATTGTCTTTGTGCCCTTTGGTTAGTTTGGCTAATGTTTTCTCTATCTTGTTGATTTTCTCAAAGAACCAGCTCCTGGTTTTGTTGATTCTTTGTATAGTTCTTTTTGTTCCTACTTTGTTGATTTCAGTCCTGAGTTTGATTGTTTCCTGAGTCTGCTCCTTGTGGGTGTGTTTGTTTCCTTGTATTCTAGGGCTTTCAGATATGCTTTTAAGTTTCTAGTGTAGAATCTCTACAATTTCCTTATGAAGTCAATCGGTGCTATGAATTTCCTCTTAACAGTGCTTTCATTGTGTCCCATATGATTGGGTATGTTGTACTTTCATTTTCATTAAATTCTAAAAGTCATTATTTTCTTTCTTTGTTTCTCCCTTGACCAAGTCATATTCAGTAGAGCATTGTTCAGCTTCCGTGTTTATGTGAGCTTTCTGTCATTTTTGTTGTTATTGAAGAACTGGTCTTGTTTTTCAAAGCCCATTTGTCTATCTCTCAAAAGTCTATTTGGCTACTGTTATCCTATACTCAAGCACTTTGCTTCTTATCCTTTGCTCAAAGTCCATTCTTATTGTAACACCCTTGAGCACCTTATCTTTATGATGATCCTCATTTTCCTCCTATCTAGAGAGAGCTGGTTTCATATCTGCAACATTTAGCCCAATGCTTCTGAGAAAACAGAACTTTCTCTTCTATTTTAACTTATTTTACTACCAACTAGTGACATGGGACAGACTTCCTCTGAGTGAGTCTCATTAGAACAATACAAAGTGACCAATGTGCAGTGATTGAGTGGTAAGGCAGTGGTGCCCTTTGGCTTGGTTATAAGCAAACCTTCTTTTGGGGAGTGACATTTTTTGCTTTAGAAAGTTCTTGTTAAGTAGCCCAGATTGGTTCTGATTTGTTTCATTTTTCTTATTCTTCAGAATGCTGGAATGACAGGGTTTTGTCTGCATGCCCAGGAGTTTGTCAGCCTACTCAGAGACTACAGTCTTTACTATTAAACTATAGGAATAAGACATAAGAAACTTTATTTGGAATGCTTGAGCCAGAAGGAAGAGAAGTAGAATAAAAATTAAAGTTGATGGGATTCTGGAGAAAATGGGATAGAATGACAGGAGATGTCATGGGGTAACAGGAATCAGAGCAGTCTAAATTAGGCTTAATTGAGAAAAATGTATCTTATTAATTGCAATATTACTGTGAAATATCAGGTAGATGAGTAAAATTATCTTTTGTGTGCAGAAAGACTTTCTGTTTCTTTACTGGAGAAATAAACCATACACAGCAAATAATGCAAGTGAGACTAACCTGACAGCTACAGGAATCATGGAGTCCAGGTCTAGTGACATGGGCATGGGAGTGGCAGTAACTGATTCCCAGAAGAACTAAACTCAAGAACATCTGATCTCTGTGGTCCTAGGTTGGGGCTTCTGTAGCTGCTTAGACAGTGAGAAATGTCCACCTGCCCCAGTTTTCTCTTTACAGTTCTATGTTACTATCTGTCTCTTTTTGTCTCTCTGTCTTTCTCACTGTCTCTCTCTTTCATTTATTGTCCCCTACCCTCTACAATGGAACACTGAAAAATATGGTATAACCCAATGCATCTTGATACTTGTAATCACATGTGTCACTGTTCCTTCCTTTCTTTCTCCACAATTTCATTCATTCACTCATTTACTAAATACTCTCAAGCGCCTACTACAAAAAGCACATTTAATGAGCATTTACCTATGCTCTGATGCCATCACCATAGAATTGAAATCTACCTAATTTCTTTAAACCCTATGCTCCTTAACATTAAATATTTATTTATTAATATCTATATCATTGGATTAATGACCACGAGAATATTTAATAAATGAATAAATATTTTATTCCTAACAGAGGTATATTTGTTGTACATTTTTTGTGTACTCACTCAATGAACGTATGTGCTTTGAACATGAATACTTTCCTTGAGATGAGGAGAAATAAGAGGGTAAATTTGAAATTCTCTATTATTCTACTTGAAATTTTATCATTATTATAATACTGGGAAAATTTTATTCCGAACTCAATATTTTTACATGATTGGAGTTAGTGCCAAGGGAAAAACATCTAAAACTTTGGAGCTTAAAATTTGAATTTTTCAGCATAGTGATCGATCTATAATCCCAAGAGTCTAGAGGTGTAGACAGGAACATTACAAGTTTAAAACCACTTGGTGCTACCTAGAAAGACTTTTTAGCAAAAAAAAAAAAAATTGTATTGAGTATCTTACCTTTAGAAACTCATGTCCACTTCCAGTCCACAACTGCACCTGGGGGCAGATTGGGTGCTCCAACACCCCCTGCCCACACCCAGAGAAAGCTTGACTCCAATGAGGTCCAGTACATCCAGTATCACAGATGAGACACTTCCCTATCCCAATACCTGGCCTAACTGGGATCCCCATGGGGCCGAGCAGACTTGGAACCTATTTGCCCTGATGGAGACACACCTTTCTTCTGTCTACAACTATGGCAGGGAAGAAATGGCACTCTAGACCCCTCATAGCCAGAGACAGCTTAACTCCCAGGAGGTCCATCATTACTGGGGTCACAGATGAGACACCTCCTCTTGGCACAATACTTGGCTAACTGGGATCCTAAGGGAGACCAGTAGACACAGGAATTTTCTTCTCTAATTTTTCCTTCTGATCCACAACTGTGACCAGGGAGCAGATGTGGTACCCTACCCCCCTACACACACACACACACGCGTGCGCGCACACCCACCCACCCAAAGATATCTTGACTCCCAGGAGGTTCTTCATTAGAAGTGTCACAGATTGAGCATCAAGACTCCCTTTCACACCCTGAGATAGCCTGTGTCAAGGAGGGTCATCATAACCAGACTAACAAGAGTAACACCTCCAGTCAGAGATGGCAAGGCCAGTTAACGTACACTCCAGTCAGAGATGGCAAGGTCAGTCAACATAAGAGATAACTAGATGGTGAGAGGCAAGTGCAAGAACACAAGCAACAGAAACCAAAGCTGCTTGGCACAATCCGAACACAGTTGTCTCACCGCAGCAAGCACTAAATACCCTAAAATACCTGAAAAGCAAAATCCTGACCTAAAATCCCATCACGTGAGGATGATAGAGGACCTTAAGAAGGACATGAATAGCCTCCTAAAATAAATGCAGAAGAACACAGGTAAATGGGTAGATACCCTTAAAGAGGAAACACATAAAACCCTTAAAGAAATACAGGAAGACACAATTAAACAAAGGAAGGAATTTAACAAAATCATCCAGGAATTAAAATGGAAATAGATACAATACAGAAATCACAAAGGGAATCAACACTGAAAATGGAAAACCTAGGAAAGAGATCACGGTTATGGCTGTAAGCAGAATCAGCAGAATACAAGAGATAGAACATTTTGAGTTCTGTGGACTGTATCTTGGGTATTCTGTACTCTTTTGTTTTGGCTAATATCCACTTATTAGTGAGAACCTACTGTGTGCATCCTTTTGGATCTGAGTTACCATATTCAGAATAACATTTTCTAGTTCCATCCATTTGCCTGGAAAACTCAGGATGCCCTCATTTTTAATAGCTAAAAAGTATTCCATTGTGTAAAAGAACCACATTTCTGTATCTATTCTTCTTTTGTGAGATATCTGGGTTGTTTCCAGATTCTGGCTGTCACAAATAAGGCCATAATGAGCATAGTGGAACATGTGCTCCTGTGACAGAATACCCAAGATATAGTCCACAGAAAAAAATCAACAAGTTGAAGAGCCCAAGTGAGAACACCTCAGTCCCACTTGGGAGGGACAAGAAAGCAACCACAAGCAGGGAGGAAGGGAGGGACAGGTGATGGGGTTAGGGAAAGAAAGGAACATGATCTGGTACTGGTTGGGGGAAAATGGCTGAAGCCCTGAGGGCCAGCAGAAAGAATGAAAACAGGCAACTTCAGGAGGAAGGAGGTTGAAAAGATCCTCCAGAATGTACCTGGGAAGTGAGAGACCCTCAGGACTCAAAGGGGTGGGGGTGGGGGGAAGAAATGCCCTATAGTGGGGAGAGAGAACTTGTAGGCCCATCTCCAGCAGAAAGGCAGGGCATCATATAAAGGATGGGGTTGCTCTGACTTTATTTCTTCCTTTCTGAAAGAAATGTAGGGATGGAAATGTAGAAGAGCCTGAGGAAAAGAAAGTCCAGCAACAGGTCCAAAGTGGGATCCAGCTCAAGGCGAGGCCCCAAGATGTGACTCCATTACTGAAGCTATGAGGCATTCACAAAAAGGAACCTATCATGACTACCCTCCAAAAGACCCAACAAGCAGCTGAAAAAATCAGATGCAGATATGTGTGCCAAACCAAGTTGCTGACCCCTCTGGTTGAATTAGGGAAAAGCTGGAGGAAGCTGAGAAGGGCCAGCTTGTAGGAGGACCAGCAGTCTCCATTAACCTGGACCCCAAAATCTCTTAGACACTAGATCACCACCAGGCAACATACACTAGCTGAGGCTTCCAGCACATATACAGCAAAGGGCTCCTGGGTTTGGGTGTAGTCAGAGAAGATGCACCTAACCCTCAAGAAACTGGAGGCCCCAGGAAGTTTAGAGATCTGATGGGGTGGGGACAGCCTTGGGGAGACAGGGGTGGGGAGGAGAAAGTATGGAATGTGGAACTGTTGGGGGGTGGACCAGGGAGGGAATAAAATCTGGAGTATAAAATAGATAGAT
The DNA here is from genome assembly GCF_021556685.1 of Rattus norvegicus. Classification (NCBI taxonomy): domain Eukaryota; kingdom Metazoa; phylum Chordata; class Mammalia; order Rodentia; family Muridae; genus Rattus; species Rattus norvegicus. The sequence continues at coordinate 89,231,957 of NC_141547.1, forward strand.
AGATAGATAGATAGATAGATAGATAGATAGATAGATAAAAGAAAAGAGAGATAGAAGAGAGAATTTCAGGCATAGAAAAGAAAAATGTGAAGTGCAAAAATCTTCTAACACAAAACATACATAAAATTTAGGACACAATGAAAAAACCAAACCTAAGAATAATGGGAATAGAAAAGAGTGAAGATTCCCAATCAAAAGGGACACAAAAACATCTTTGACAAAGTTATAGGAGAAAATGTCACTAACCTAAAGACAGGGACGGCGATAAATGCATAAGCTTAAAAAACAATGAATAGATTGAACCATAATAGAAATTCCTCCTATACTGTAATAATCAAAACACTAAATACACAGAACATTGAAAAAATATTAAAAGTGATAAGGGAAAAAGGCTAAGTCACATATAAAGGCAGATCTATCAGAATTACACTAGACTTCTCAATGCAGACTAACTCCAGAAGATCTTGGACAGGCACCATGCAGACCATAAAAGAACACAAATTCCAGCCCTGGCTACTATACCCAGCAAAACTCTCAAACACCATAGATGGAGAAACCAAGATATTCCATGACAAAACCAAATTTAAACAATATTTTCCCACTAATCAGTCCTTAGTGAGGATAATAGAAGGAAAACTCCAACAGAAGGAGGGAAACTACACCGAAGACAAAACAAGAAATTAATCATTTCACAACAAACCCAAGATAAGAGAACAAAAATTTCTCTCTACATCAATCAACTTAATTCCCCAATAAAAATTCATTGGCTAATAGATTGGATATGTAAACAGGGCCCAGCATTTTGTTGCATATAGGGAACACACCTCAGTGACAAAGACATGCAACCTCAGACTGAAAGACTGGAAAAAATTTTCCAAGCAAATGGTTCCAAGAAACAGGCTGGAGTACTCATTCTGATAGCCAATAAAATCGGCTTTCAACCAAAAGTTATTAAAAGAGATGGGGAAAGATACTTCATTCTCATCAAAGTAAAAATCCACCAACATAATCTCTCAGTTATGAACATCTATGTCCCAAATATAAGGGCATCTACTTTTGTAAAAGAAACATTATTAAAGCTCAAAACACACATTGAACATCACATAATAGCGGGAGACTTCCACTCTCTACTTTCACCAATGAACAGTTTATGGAAAGAGAATCTAAACAGAGACACAGTGAAACTAACAGATGTTATAAACCATATGGATTTAACATATATCTAAAGAACATTTCACACTAAAACAGAAGAATATACTGTCTTCTCAACACCTCATGGTATTTTTCCAAAATCCGATGATATGATAAGACATGATGAAACAAGCCTCAATAGATAAAAGAAGATTGAAATAATCTCATGCATTCTGACAGAATAAGGCTGGTCTTCAATTACAACAAAAACAACAGAAATCCCACATACCAATGGAAATTGAACAAGTCTCTATCAATGGTAGCTTAATTAGGGAACAAATAAAGAAAGAAATTAAAGACTTTCTAGAATTTAATGAAAATGAAGTCACAACACACCCAAACTTATGGGACACAATGACAGCACTGTTAAGAGGAAAATTCATAGTATTAAATTACCTTCATAAAGTCAATGTAGAGGTTCTACACTAGAAACTTAAGAGGACATCTGAAAGCCCTAGAATACAAAGAAACAAAATACTCACAAGGAGTAGATGACAGGAAATGACCAAACTCAGGGCTAAAATCGACCAACTAGAAACAAATAGAACTATTAAAAAAAAACCAACAAAACTGAAAGCTAATTCTTTGAGAAAATTAACAAGATAGATAAACCCTTAACCAACCTAACTAACAGACTTTGAAACAGTATCCAAATTAAGAAAATCAGAAAAGAAAAATGAGACATAACAACAGAAACCGAGGAAATTAAAAGACCACCAGATCTTACTACAAAAGCCTATAATCAACAAAACTGGAGCATTTAGATGAATTGGATGATTTACTAGAAAGATACCAGGTATCAAAATTACACCAGGACAAGATAAACTATCCCAGTAGTTCCATAACCCCTAAGGAAATAGAAGCATGCAGTCATTAAAAGTCTCCCACCCACAAAAACCCAGCGTTAGGTGGTTTATTGCAGAATTTCATCAAACCTTCAAAGAGAATCCCAGTACTTCTCAAAATATTTCACAAAATAGAAACAGAAGGAAGAGTAACTAATTTGTTTTATAAAGTCACAATTGTGCTTATACCCATACTACACAAAGATCCTCCCCCCAAAAAAGAAGAGAACTTCAACCAATTTCCCTTATGAATATCAATAAAAATATTAGATAAAATTCTAGCAATCAGAATCCAAAAACACATGCAAATGATGATTCACCATGTTCAAGCAAGTTTCATCCCAGGGATTCAGGTATGTTTCAATATTCAGAAATCCATCATTGTAATCTACTATATAAACAAACTCAAAGAAAAAAATCACATGATCACCTCATTAGATTCCAAAGAGCCTTTGACCAAATTCAACACCCTTTCATGATAAAAGTCTTGGAAAGATCAAAAATTCAGTGTGCATACTTAACCATAATAAAAGCAATATGTAGCAAACCAACAGCAAACAAATGGAGGTCAACATCAAATTAAATGGAGAAAAACTTGAAGCAATTTGACTAAAACCAGGGACAAGATATGCTGCCCAATCTTTCCCTATTGATTCAATATAGTACTTGAAGTTCTAGCTAGAGCAATAAGACAACAAATGACATCAAAACAATACAATTTGGAAAGGAAAAATTCATGGTGTTACTATTTGCAAATGATATGATAGTATACATAAGTGATTCCGAAGTTCTGCCAGAACTCACCTATATGTGATTTTAAAAAGTTCAGCAAAATTCTTGAATGTTAATTCAACTCAAACAAATCAGTAGCCTTACTCTACATGGAGGACAAATGGGCAGAGAAAGAAATTAGGGAAAGTTTACCCTTCTCAATAGTCACAAATAATATTAAATGCTTTGGTATAATTCTATACAAGCAAATAAAAGATCTGTATGACAAGAACTTCAAGTCTCTGAAGAAAGAAGTTGAAGAAGACATCAGAAGATGGAACGATATCCTATGCTATGTTATCTGTGGGATTAACATAGCAAAAATGGCCATCTTTCCAAAAGTAATCTACAGATTTGATACAATTCCCATCCAAATTCCAACTCAATTCTCCACGAAGATAGAAACAGCAATTCTCAACATCATCTGGAATAACAACAACCTCCCCAACCCTGAATCATGAAAATATTTCTGAATGATAAAAGAACTTCTGGGGAATGACCATCTCTGACCTCAAGCTATACCACTGAGCAATAGTGATTAAAAACCACATGATAAAAACCACAGAGATAGACAGGCAGATCAATGGAAAAGAATTGAAGTCCCAGACATAAACTCACCCACATATGGTAACTTTATCTTTGACAAATAATCTAAAACCACACATTGGAAAAAGGGAAGCATTTTCAGCAAATGGTGCTGATTTACCTTGAAGTCTGCATGTTGAAGAATGCAAATTGGTTTATTTTTTCCTCCTTGTACAAAGCTCACTTCCCAGTAGATCAAGAACCTCGACATAAAACCAGATAAGCTGAATCTAGATGAAGATAAAGTGGGAAAGAAGCTCAAAAACATTGGCAGAGGGTAAAATTTCCTTAACAGAACACCAATGACTCAAGCTCTAAGATCAACAATTGACAAATGGAACCCCTTGAAACTGAAAATCTTCTGTAAGTGAAAGGACACTGTCAATAGGACAAAAAGGTAGCCTACAAATTGGGAAAAGATTTTTACCAACATTTCATCCAATAGAGGACTAATATCCAAAATTTACAAATAGCTCAAGAAGTTAGACTCCAGAAAACCAAATAACCTAATTACAAAATGGAGTACTGAAGTAACCAAAGAAGTCTGAACTGAGGAGTCTTGAATGGTTGAGAGTCATTTAAACAAATGTCTTCATCATCAGGAAAATGCAAATCAAAATGACCCTAAGATTTCACCTCATACCAGTCAGAATTGCTAAGATCAAAAGCTCAGGCAATAGCAGATGTTTGCAAGAATGTACAGAAAGAGGAACACTCTTCCATTGCTGGTGGGATTGCAAGCTGGGACAACCACTTTGGAAATCAATCTTGAGGTTCCTCAGAAAATTGGAAACAGTTTTAACTTGAGACCCAGCTATACCACTACTGGGCATATGCCCAAAAATGCTCCAACATATCATAAGGACAAGTGCTCTGTTATGTTCCGAGTAGTCTTATTTATAATAACCAGAAATTGGAAACAACCCAGATGTCCCTCAATGGAAGAATGGATACATAAAATGTACATTTATACAATGGAATATCACTAAACTAGTAAAAAAAAGACAACTTCACAATTTTGAAGGCAAATTGATGGAACTAGAAAATGTCATCCTTAGTGAGGTAGCCCATACCCAACAGGACATACTTGGTACTCAATGATAGATGGATGTTAGATCCAAAGTTCAGAATACCCACGATATAACTCACAGACATATGAATCTTAACAAGAAGGAAGACCTAAATGAGGATGCTCCAACCCCATTTAAAAGGGGTAGCAAAATAATTATGGAAGCCAGAGGGAAGGAGGGATCTGGGTGGGAGAGGGGAGGAGGAGGAAAAGGGGAGGGAGAGCATGATCAAGTACTGGAAGAAACGGGAGAGAAATCTAGAGGCCAAGAGAGTGAATAGAAATATGTAGCAGTTGTGGGTGGGGAACAGCAGGTGGGGGCTAGTAGAAAGTCCCAGACACAAGTGATGCGAGAGGCTCCCAGGACCCAATGGGAATGACATTAGCCAAAATAGCCAACAGCTAGAAATAGAACCTGGAGAGACCGGCTCCAACAGATAGACAAGCTACTAGTTGAAGAATGGAGACATCCACCCAACTTAAAAATCTTTAACCCAGAATTGTTCTTGTTTAAAGGAAACACAGGAGCAAAAAAAAAAAAAAAAAAAAAAAAAGAACTAGAGACTGAAGGGAATGCCATCCAGAAACAACCCCACCTTGGGACCCATCCCATTTGCAGACTTCAAATTTCAACATTACTGCTAACGCTAAGTACTTGTAGACGGGATCCTGGTATAGGTGTCCTCTAAGAGGCTCTGCCAGCAGCTGACTAAGGTGGATGTAGATTTTCATGGCCAACTATTGGATTGAGACCGGGGAACCCAATAGAAGAATTAGGTAGGGTAAGGACTAAAGGAGCTGAAGGGGATTGCAACTCCATAGGAAGAACAACAATATCAACTAACCAGACCCCTCAGAGCTCCAAGAATGGGTTCATGGCTCCTGCTACATAGTAGCAGAGGACTGCCTTATTTGACATCAGTGGGATGGTAGGCGCTTGGTCCTGTGGAGGTTTGATGTTTGAAAGAAGGGGGATGCTAGAGGGATGAGGTAGGAGTGTGTGGTGGTTGGGGCAACAGCCTCTTAGAGGCAAAGGTGAGTGGAGGGGTGTGGCATTCGGTAGGTGGAGACTGGGAAGGGGGGCATTTGAAATGTAAACAAATAAAATAATTATTAAAAGAAACAGAAAGAAATTCCTTTCAAGACTGTTTCTGCAAATACACAGGATACTCCAGACAGGGAAGCAGGTAAGCTAACAGCAAACTATCACTTCTTCCTCTGATATTCTAAATAAAATCTCCCAGCCTCATCTCTGGCTCTGCAAGGGAACACCTGCTCCAACCAGCCCATCTCCAGGTGATAGCATAAATGTTCCCCTATTAAATGCCCTCCCCCAAAGCGTAGCCTTAACCCAGCCCCAAAGTCAATCAGATACTCCCTGGAATCTCACAGATCATTCCTTCCAGGGTAGCAGGCAGGATTGCAGCCCCTCCTTTATTTCTCCAAGTCCGAATCCCTAGACTCATCTGTAGCTCTCTAGCAGAACTTCTGCTGTATAATCACTTCCCCATCCCTTGTTGTTCTCATTCCAGGAAACTAACTGACCAGACCTTGGAATACTGAGCTTTCCATGATCTGGTGAAGACCCAACACTTTCTCCAGTGCATCATTTTTTCCAAGTCTCAGGTCCCATGACCCTGCACATATTTTACTTGAAACCTCCATTGTTCATATTCATTAAGACCACCAAAGGATTTTCATATGAACAATACACAACCATCAATTTCTTAAGAGCAAGAGAGGAAATGGAAACTGAGGAGCAAAATATTGCCAAAAGAGAAGACAATATGTCAGCACCTAGAATGGCAATCTTCCCAATCCAGATGTCTAGGTCCTAGTGCAATAAAACAATCAGTAACAATGTGTGTCCACTAGGGCCCAGCAATTCTACCACAGCAGCCCCAAACATTCCAACATACTTGAAGCACAAAGAAAAGACCTTAATAAATATGATCGTGATCTTTATGGAGGAAACCTATTTAAGAAAACCTAAATTGACGTAAATCTGGCAATGAAGATGTTAGTTCAAACCCAAATCACAGAGGCAAGGTTCACCAACAAAGTACAAGAGATTTAAGAAAGAACATCAGGAATTGACGACATGATAGAAAAAATAGATACATCAGTCAAATAAAACAATAAATCTAAAAAGATTTCCTGGCACAAAACATTCAGGAATTCTGGAATACTAAGAAAAGACCAAATAGAAAGAAGAAGGAGAAGAAATTCAGATCAATAGGACAGAACATATTTTCAACAAAATGATAGAATAAAGATTTCCTAACTATAAGAGATAGATGCTTGTCAAAGTACAAGAAACATACAAAACAACAAATAAACTGGGCCAAAAGAGAAAGTCTCCCAAGCATATAATAATCAAAACACTAAATGTAGAGAACAAAGAAAAAATATTAAAAACTGGAAGGGAAAAAGACCAAGTCACATATAAAGGAAGAGGTATTAGAATTATATCTGACTTCTCAGTAGAGACTCAAAAATACAAAAGAGATTGGACAGATGTGCTGCAGACTTTAAGAGAGCAAAAATGCCCCTACTAGTATACCCAGTGAAACCTTCAATCACCATTGATGGTAGAATTAAGATATTCCAGGCTAAAACGAAACTAAACAATATCTATTTGCAAGTCCAGTCTTACAGGAGGTGCTAGAAAGTAAACAGGTTAAAAACATACTAGAAAGCATGAGGAATAAATAAGCCCAAACACAAAAGTCAAAAGAAGGGAAGCACACACACACACACACACACACACACACACACACACACACACGCATGTAATACTCCAATGACAACTATAACAACTACAACAGAAAAATGATAGAAATCAACAATAACTGGTTCTTGATATCTCTCAATATTAATGGTTTTAATTTACCAACCCCAAAAAACCCCAAGATTAACAGAATGGATGCAAAAACAGAATCCATCCTCCTGTTGCAACTAAGAAACACAGTATAATACCGACAGTACATGTCACCTCACGGTAAAAGGATGGAGGAAGAGATCTCAAATAAATGGACCTATTAAATAAGCTCATTATAGCCATTTTAATAAGATAGACTTTAAATAAAAGAAAACCAGAAGAGATAGGGAAGGTCACTATATACATACTCACCAAAGCAAAAATAGACCAAGAGGACATTTCAATTCTTAACATCTATACTCCAAATAAAATGAAATCTACTATAGGAAATCACTAACGGACTGTTACTCTTTCTCTATCAGAAGTAAAGCTGGTAATAATCTGCACCCATTCCTTAGGCTGCAATTTTGATTGATGTTGCCCTTTTCTTTACAGAAGATTTTTGTTTTCATGATACCCTGTTTATTGTTTATGTTAGTGCCTGTGTTATCTGTGTTCGCTTCAGAAAGACTTCTGCACCGATGTGTTCAAGGTTATTCCCCACTTTCTATTCTATGAGGTTCAGTTTATCTAGTTTTACATTGAGGTTTCGACTCGAGTTTTATACAGCGTGATCACAAATATGAATCTCTTTTTATTCTTCTACACTCAGACATCCGATTTGACCAACACCATTTGTTGAAGATGCTATCTTAATCCTATGTGCATTTCTAAATTCTTATTGAAAAATTAGGAGTTTATTTGTGTGTGGATTTATTTCTGGGTCTTCAATTTAATCCCATTGATCAACCTGCTTTTATGACAATACCATGTGGTTTTTATTACTATAGCTCTGTAGTATAACTTGAACTCAGGGGCGGTGATACCTCTGGATGTTCTTTTGTTGTAAAGATTGTTTTAGACATTCTGGGTTTTGTTTTCTCATTTGAAGGTGAGAATTGTCCTTTTAAGGTCTATGAAGATATTTTACTGCATATTTTTATACCTATGAAGTAAGCCAAGAAAGAAAACAAACAACAACAACAACAACAAAAACAAACAATACAAGGCACAAGAAGCAGAGACCCACTTTTTCGTAGACTCAGAAATCCCACAAAATCCCTAAACTGGAAGGTATAATGCATGTTCCTTCTGTGTCTGTGAGTTCATATGTGCATTTATCATGTTCGTTTAGAGGGCTTCATTTTCTTAGTGTCCTCCATCCCCTATGGATTTTACATTCTGTCTGCCTCCACTTCCGGGTAGCTGCATAATCTCTTAGGGAAAAAAAATTTAATGTAGATATGCCATTTAGGCTGAGGTGTTCCAAGGTCTTTCTGTCTTTGTGTAATGGTGGTAAAAGTATACATTTTTACTTTATTCATTTCTCTGTCGCGGGGACATCTAGGTCTCTGCCTATTATAAAGAAACAATTAACATAGTTAAGCAAGTGTCCTTGTAGTAAGATAGATGGAAGGTCCTTTGGATACATACCTACAGGGTCTTGTACTTCAACTCTCACCCATCTGATGTATCACCATGTTGATTTCCATGGTAGTTATAAAAGCTCGATATTCACATGGGTCCCTCAACAACTGAAGTGGAGGATTGCCCTGCCTGTGGATCCTACCTGGATCCTAACTGGATTGCCTTGCCTGGACCCAGTGGGAAAGGTTATGCCTACAGAGGCTTGATGTGCCAGGGTGGGTTGGTACCCAGGAGACCCTCTTAATTTTTAAAGGTGAAGGGGTGGGATGGATGGGCCATGAGAAGGGACTGGTAGGAGGGGTAACTTTTAATGGGACCTAAATTGAATAACTAAAAAAATTAATGAAGAAAAGAAATCATTCTTTTAAATTTTTTAGAATAATGTATAAGGAGAAGTGAATTATACATGAAAACTTTTGTGTTAGTTGAATTTTTGTCACAGGAACATTATATATGATTAAGAATGTTTCCTATATATTTGGTTGTGAGCCTAGCCTTTAACGGCTGAGCCATCTCTCCTGCCCCAACATATAAAAAAGACATGTGCTCCACTATGTTCATTGCAGCTTTATTTATAATAGCCAGAAGCTGGAAAGAACCCAGATGCCCTTCAACAGAGGAATGGATACAGAAAATGTGGTACATCTATACAATGGAATATTACTCAGCTATCAAAAACAACGACTTTATGAAATTCGTAGGCAAATGGTTGGAACTGGAAAACATCATCCTGAGTGAGCTAACCCAATCACAGAAAGACATACATGGTATGCACTCATTGATAAGTGGCTATTAGCCCAAATGCTTGAATTACCCTAGATCCCTAGAACAAACGAAACTCAAGACGGATGATCAAAATGTGAATGCTTCACTCCTTCTTTAAATGAGGAAAAAGAATACCCTTGGCAGGGAAGAGAGAGGCAAAGATTAAAACAGAGACTGAAGGAACACCCATTCAGAGCCTGCCCCACATGTGGCCCACACATATACAGCCACCCAATTAGAGAAGATGGACGAAGCAAAGAAGTGCAGACCGACAGGAGCCGGATGTAGATCGCTCCTGAGAGACACAGCCAGAATACAGCAAATACAGAGGCGAATGCCAGCAGCAAACCACTGAACTGAGAACAGACCCCCGTTGAAGGAATCAGAGAAAGAACTGGAAGAGCTTGAAGGGGCTCGAGACCCCATATGTACAACAATGCCAAGCAACCAGAGCTTCCAGGGACTAAGCCACTACCTAAAGACTATACATGGACTGACCCTGGACTCTGACCTCATAGGTAGCAATGAATATCCTAGTAAGAGCACCAGTGGAAGGGGAAGCCCTGGGTCCTGCTAAGACTGAACCCCCAGTGAACTAGACTGGTGGGGGGAGGGCGGCAATGGGGGGAGGGTTGAGAGGGGAACACCCATAAGGAAGGGGAGGGGGGAGGAGGATGTTTGCCCGGATACCGGGAAAGGGAATAACACTCGAAATGTATATAAGAAATACTCAAGTTAATAAAAAAAAAAAAGAAAGAAATTAAACACTTTCTAGAATTGAAAAAAAAAAGAATGTTTCCTAAAGTTCACACACAGTGACACTTACACAGGTACCAAGCTTTGTCTACTGAATGTGTGGAATAATATCTTATCAAGGAGGAAGTAGATCTTTAAAATCTCTCATTTCTCACAGGCTGCAAACTAATTGCAATGCTTCTCTTGTGCAGATGGGCAATTGACCTCATAAATCTGAATTTTTAACAGACTGAAAATTATAGATATTTTCAGGTTCTCTGAAGCAAATATCTTCAAATGAATGTGGACTCCTCGTTTCTTTGTTATTAACTAGTCAGCTTTTATCACTGCATAATCTACTGTCGAGTGCAAAATTCTGAGTCTATTACTTTAGTATAAAGAATACAAGGAAATTGAAATTCTATGTGTCTTGTTAAATAGAAAGATGGAGAATAGACACTCTACAACACAAAAGTATCTGTGGAAGGAATATCTTAAACAAGCAGGCCTGTCAGCACTACTCGTATCCCAGGGCCATGGTTCTGAACTCCTTGGTAGATACTAAGTGTAACTACCTGTGACGAGAAACACATCATTAGTATACACCATAAGGACACAGGTGTTTTTTCATCATGTTGGGTGCCATGTCCAGAACTATTATGGTGTATGTAATTGTTACTCAGAGAGGTCTAGATTACCAGTAAGCTGCACATGCCACAGTGGATGACCCCATACCCATGTGCATATAGTGAACATTAATTGATTTCAGAGATTTGTTCATAATCACAGTAATAAAAGGAGTATATAAATCAAAGTTATGGATCCTAGTGGGGAGTTGGAGGGAAGTAGTGGGAATAGGTAATGCTAAAATATATTGTTTCATGTATAGAATCTTCAAACAATGAATAACAACTATTGTAAACCTCTCAATAAGAAGAAAAACATGCCTGATAATGGAAACCTAGTTAAATTTTCAAGGATAGTGAAGTCACGGTTATTGAAGGAGTATCTACAGCCCCCAATTTATTAAGCCAGAATAATCCCTAAAACCAACCTGCAAACAATTATTTTTATACTCACAGATAAGTATAGTTCTTACTTCTCATCTTGGAAACTTCTTTTTGCAACAAATAGAGACAACTATGGAAAACCACAACCAATTAAAATGTAGATTTTTTTAAAGTTCATTCCCAATGGATACATTTACAAAGGCTCAGGGAACATTGTAGAAGAGAGAGCAGAAAGAGTCAGAGAACCAGTAATCTGGCTGGGATGTGCGTCCTAGTAATATCAGAAACTATACCGATAAACTCTCATCAATACCGCTTCCCAAAAGTAAGCTGAACAAGCAGAACACCAATGACCATGCCAAACGGATAGGAAAAAGACCATGAGGCCTTCAACACTACACAAGCAACTATAGGCAAATGAAGAAAGTTGGGAGCAGGAGAGGTAGCCTGCCCTAGAGAAAAACACACTGCTTGATTGCCCAGTAGCCATAGCAAATGATTACTCCAGACACTATATTATATATACATATATATTACGTGTAATATATATAATATATAATGTATAACATGTTATACATTATATATAATATAGAAAATGTTCTACTATTATATATGCATGCAATAATAATTGGTGAAAAGAGAGGTAATGAATTTGTAGGAGAATGGACAGGTCAGGGAAGGATTGAGGGAAAAGGGAGAAAAAGAAAATAATATATATTATACTATCAAGAAAAAAGGACTGAAGTCCTGAGGGCCAGCAGAAAGAATGGAAATAGGCAACCTTAGGAAGAAGGTTGGGAAGACCCTCCAGAATGTACTAGAGACCTGGGAAGTAAGCGACCCTGAGGACTCAAAGGAGAGGGAGGAACCCTAGGTGAATTGCCCTACAATGGGGGAGAGGGAACTTGTTGAACCCAACAGCAGAAAGACAGGGACATCAAGTGAGGGATGGGGTGGCTATCCCACAGTCAAAATCTGACCCACAACTCTTCCTGTCTGAAAGAAATGCAGGGATGGAAATAGAAAAGAGCCTGAGGAAAAGAAGCTCCAGCGACAGGTCCAAAGTGGGTTCCAGCTCAAGGGAGGTCTCAAGACCTGACACCATTGCTGAGGCTACGGGGTGTTCACAAAAAGGGACCTATCATGACTGCCCTCCAAAGGACCCAACAAGCAGCTGAAAGAGTCAGATTCAGATATGTGAACCCAACCAATGAACAGAAGCTGCTGACCCCTCTGATGAATTAGGGAAAAGCTGGAGGAAGCTAAATAGGGCAACTCTATAGGAGGACCAGCAGTCTCAATGTACCTGGACCCCTGAGATCTCTCAGACACTGGATCACCAACCAGGCATTAAACGCCAACTTAAATGAAGTCTCCAATACATATACAGCAGCGGAATCCCGAGTCTGGGTTCAGTCAGAGAAGATGCACCTAACCCTCAAGAGACTGGAGGCTTTAGGATGTTTAGAGGCCTAGTGGGGTGGGTGCGGAGTCTTGTGGAGACAGTGGGGGATATAGGAGGAGGTATGAGATGTGGAACAGTGGGTGGGAAGACTAGGAGAGGAATAAAATCTGGAGTGTAAAAATTAATTAACTAATTAAAAAGAAGAAAATATTTAAAAATGAGAAAATGTGAAAGAATGCATGCACTGTAAAAATAAATTGTCAATTTTATTCATGATTGTATTCATTCTCTGGTCAAATCCCATAATCTTATAAAATATAGGACAATACCTTATATACATCATAGAGTGATGAAGATGGGTAAAGTCAAATATTCCCTGACTCAGTTCTAGGTGTGCAGACATGGTAATGGACCACTTTCCCTGCAGAACCTTATATGACAGAGATACATAAATCTCTTATACAGTTAAGTAACACTACTTCTGAGCATGAGTAAGTATGCAGCAAGAAATTTTCTCCACACCGGCATATATTGGCCTCCATTTATTCATAAACATTCTGAATTTGCTTCAATACGTTGCACCTCTCAGTTAGTGATAGCTCCATTCCATAAGAAGGTATAGACCTTTCACTCAGGCAGTTTGTCCATTTTATAATGTTACTTATGAGATCTTCGGGAATGAATTAGTATTGTGTAGTTACTCATTCCAAATAGAAACATTTTCTCCATAAGGGAATGTCTTGGTGTTTTACTTCTGTGCTGAGACAACATGAACAAGGCATTTTTTTTTTTATGAAGTAAAGTGTATAATTGTGGGTGACTTACAGTTTAGTGGTTTAGTCCCTTATTTTCACAACAGGAAGCATGGTAGCATGCAGGCATATATAATGCTGGAGAGCTACCTCAGAGTACTACATCCGGATCCCCAGGCGGCAGGAAGAGAGAATGAGCCACTGCACCTGACTTGAGTGACTTAAACCTAAAAGCCTGTCCCCAGTGACACACTTCCTCAAATTAGATCGCAGCTACTCTACACAAGGACATACATTCTAATGGTGCCACTGTCTAAGAGCCCATGGGGGCTATTTTCATTCACACCATTACAGGGAGAAAGAAGTTCTGTAGACTCAGAAATGAAGGACACATATAAGTCTCAAAAAGCTTAGAAGGCTAAAAATTTCACTGTCTCACTACAAGGTTATGACAGCAAACACCAGATCTGCAGTGAGTTGTATGAAAGACATCACCTGTGCCAAGGCGGGCTTTTTGGTGCCGAGACTGCCATTGAATTACCCACAATCCTATAAATAAACCGAGTAAACTCATTGTTTCACACAGCTAGAGTTGCAGTAGGGACATTTCTGTGGTTTGTCACTGGTATCTTTGTGGGTTATAGACATGTATTGATGTTTTCCAAGGACAAAGTAATAACACAGGCTGTGACCCTTCTCTGAGAAACAAAACGTTCAAGATTTTTCAGTAAATATATATCTTCAAAGAATTTCTTGCTGTCTGTGTGTGGTGCTCAGAAAGATATCCGTGTATATCTGAGCAGGAAGATAGGAAAGAGAGAAGCACCAAGAGAATAGTCGATAAATGAATATGGTTACTGTAACAGCTTCTGTTTTATGAAAAATATCACAACACTAAACAAAAAGGTCAAAATTGTCCTAATGAAAAATTAATAATTCTATTGAATGAACTTAGTTTCCTTAGGTTCACAGTGAGCATAACTATTCTTAATCATTCTTAACCAGAATATATCATAGCCAGTATATTCTGTTGTTATCCAGAGATTGAGTCCAGTTTTTGTTAAGAAAAATCTTATCTTCTTCACTCATCAACATCTTCAACAGCAAAGATTTTCTTTACTTTGTTCTCCCAGCTCTCCTCACTTGTCTACATAGCAGGCTGCATTGTCTTACTTTCATGACTTAGAAAGAATATATGTTTTGGTCTTCAGCAACATTTATGTAATTTGAATTAGCTTTGGTTTTCTTTTTTTTTTTTTATTAACTTGAGTATTTCTTATATACATTTCAAGTGTTATTCCCTTTCCCGGTTTCCGGGCAAAATCCCCCTCCCCCCTCCCCTTCCTTATGGGTGTTCCGCTCCCAACCCTCCCCCCATTGCCGCCCTCCCCCCATAGTCTAGTTCACTGGGGGTTCAGTCTTAGCAGGACCCATGGCTTCCCCTTCCACTGGTGCTCTTACTAGGATATTCATTGCTACCTATGGGGTCAGAGTCCAGGGTCAGTCCATATATAGTCTTTAGGTAGTGGCTTAGTCCCTGGAAGCTCTGGTTGCTTGACATTGTTGTACTTTTGGGGTCTCGAGCCCCTTCAAGCTCTTCCAGTTCTTTCTCTGATTCCTTCAACGGGGGACCTATTCTCAGTTCAGTGGTTTGCTGCTGGCATTCGCCTCTGTATTTGCTGTATTCTGGCTGTGTCTCTCAGGAGCGATCTACATCCGGCTCCTGTCGGTCTGCACTTCTTTGCTTCATCCATCTTGTCCAATTGGGTGGCTGTATATGTATGGGCCACCTGTGGGGCAGGCTCTGAATGGGTGTTCCTTCAGTCTCTGTTTTAATCTTTGCCTCTCCCTTCCCAGCCAAGGGTATTCTTTTTCCTCATTTAAAGAAGGAGTGAAGCATTCACATTTTGATCATCCGTCTTGAGTTTCGTTTGTTCTAGGGATCTAGGGTAATTCAAGCATTTGAGCTAATAGCCACTTATCAATGAGTGCATACCATGTATGTCTTTCTGTGATTGGGTTAGCTCACTCAGGATGATATTTTCCAGTTCCAACCATTTGCCTACGAATTTCATAGACTCGTTGTTTTTGATAGCTGAGTAATATTCCATTGTGTAGATGTACCACATTTTCTGTATCCATTCCTCTGTTGAAGGGCATCTCGGTTCTTTCCATTTTCTGGCTATTATAAATAAGGCTGCGATGAACATAGTGGAGCACGTGTCTCTTTTATATGTTGAGGCATCTTTTGGGTATATGCCCAAGAGAGGTATAGCTGGATCCTCAGGCAGTTCAATGTCCAATTTTCTGAGGAACCTCCAGACTGATTTCCAGAATGGTTGTACCAGTCTGGAATCCCACCAACAATGGAGGAGTGTTCCTCTTTCTCCACATCCTCGCCAGCATCTGCTGTCACCTGAGTTTTTGATCTTAGCCATTCTCACTGGTGTGAGGTGAAATCTCAGGGTTGTTTTGATTTGCATTTCCCTTATGACTAAAGATGTTAAACATTTCTTTAGGTGTTTCTCAGCCATTCGGCATTCCTCAGCTGTGAATTCTTTGTTTAGCTCTGAACCCCATTTTTTAATAGGGTTATTTGTTTCCCTGCGGTCTAACTTCTTGAGTTCTTTGTATATTTTGGATATAAGGCCTCTATCTGTTGTAGGATTGGTAAAGATCTTTTTCCAATCTGTTGGTTGCCGTTTTGTCCTAACCACCGTGTCCTTTGCCTTACAGAAGCTTTGTAGTTTTATGAGATCCCATTTGTCGATTCTTGATCTTAGAGCATAAGCCATTGGTGTTTTGTTCAGGAAATTTTTTCCAGTGCCCATGTGTTCCAGATGCTTCCCTAGTTTTTCTTCTATTAGTTTGAGTGTGTCTGGTTTGATGTGGAGGTCCTTGATCCACTTGGACTTAAGCTTTGTACAGGGTGATAAGCATGGATCGATCTGCATTCTTCTACATGTTGCCCTCCAGTTGAACCAGCACCACTTGCTGAAAATGCTATCTTTTTTCCATTGGATGGGTTTGGCTCCTTTGTCAAAAATCAAGTGACCATAGGTGTGTGGGTTCATTTCTGGGTCTTCAATTCTATTCCATTGGTCTATCTGTCTGTCTGTACCAATACCATGCAGTTTTTATCACTATTGCTCTGTAATACTGCTTGAGTTCAGGGATAGTGATTCCCCCTGAAGTCCTTTTATTGTTGAGGATAGCTTTAGCTATCCTGGGTTTTTTGTTATTCCAGATGAATTTGCAAATTGTTCTGTCTAACTCTTTGAAGAATTGGATTGGTATTTTGATGGGGATTGCATTGAATCTGTAGATTGCTTTTGGTAAAATGGCCATTTTTACTATATTAATCCTGCCAATCCATGAGCATGGGAGATCTTTCCATCTTCTGAGGTCTTCTTCAATTTCTTTCCTCAGTGTCTTGAAGTTCTTATTGTACAGATCTTTTACTTGCTTGGTTAAAGTCACACCGAGGTACTTTATATTATTTGGGTCTATTATGAAGGGTGTCGTTTCCCTAATTTCTTTCTCCGCTTGTTTCTCTTTTGTATAGAGGAAGGCAACTGATTTATTTGAGTTAATTTTATACCCAGCCACTTTGCTGAAGTTGTTTATCAGCTTTAGTAGTTCTCTGGTGGAACTTTTGGGATCACTTAAATATACTATCATGTCATCTGCAAATAGTGATATTTTGACCTCTTCTTTTCCGATCTGTATCCCCTTGATCTCCTTTTGTTGTCTGATTGCTCTGGCTAGAACTTCAAGAACTATATTGAATAAGTAGGGAGAGAGTGGGCAGCCTTGTCTAGTCCCTGATTTTAGTGGGATTGCTTCAAGTTTCTCTCCATTTAGTTTAATGTTAGCAACTGGTTTGCTGTATATGGCTTTTACTATGTTTAGGTATGGGCCTTGAATTCCTATTCTTTCCAGGACTTTTATCATGAAGGGGTGTTGAATTTTGTCAAATGCTTTCTCAGCATCTAATGAAATGATCATGTGGTTTTGTTCTTTCAGTTTGTTTATATGATGGATCACGTTGATGGTTTTCCGTATATTAAACCATCCCTGCATGCCTGGGATGAAGCCTACTTGATCATGGTGGATGATTGTTTTGATGTGCTCTTGAATTCGGTTTGCCAGAATTTTATTGAGTATTTTTGCGTCGATATTCATAAGGGAAATTGGTCTGAAGTTCTCTTTCTTTGTTGTGTCTTTGTGTGGTTTAGGTATAGAGTAATTGTGGCTTCGTAGAAGGAATTCGGTAGTGCTCCATCTGTTTCAATTTTGTGGAATAGTTTGGATAATATTGGTATGAGGTCTTCTATGAAGGTTTGATAGAATTCTGCACTAAACCCGTCTGGACCTGGGCTCTTTTTGGTTGGGAGACCTTTAATGACTGCTTCTATTTCCTTAGGAGTTATGGGGTTGTTTAACTGGTTTATCTGTTCCTGATTTAACTTCGATACCTGGTATCTGTCTAGGAAATTGTCCATTTCCTGAAGATTTTCAAATTTTGTTGAATATAGGTTTTTATAGTAAGATCTGATGATTTTTTGAATTTCCTCTGAATCTGTAGTTATGTCTCCCTTTTCATTTCTAATTTTGTTAATTTGGACGCACTCTCTGTGTCCTCTCGTTAGTCTGGCTAAGGGTTTATCTATCTTGTTGATTTTCTCAAAGAACCAACTTTTGGTGGTGTTGATTCTTTCTATGGTCCTTTTTGTTTCTACTTGGTTGATTTCAGCTCTGAGTTTGATTATTTCCTGCCTTCTACTCCTCCTGGGTATATTTGCTTCTTTTTGTTCTAGAGCTTTTAGGTGTGCTGTCAAGCTGCTGACATATGCTCTTTCCTGTTTCTTTCTGCAGGCACTCAGCGCTATGAGTTTTCCTCTTAGCACAGCTTTCATTGTGTCCCATAAGTTTGGGTATGTTGTATCTTCATTTTCATTAAATTCTAAAAAGTTTTTAATTTCTTTCTTTATTTCTTCCTTGACCAGGTTATCATTGAGTAGAGCATTGTTCAATTTCCACGTATATGTGGGCATTTTTCCCTTATTGTTATTGAAGACCAGTTTTAGGCCGTGGTGGTCCGATAGCACGCATGGGATTATCTCTATCTTTCTGTATCTGTTGAGGCCCATTTTTTGACCAATTATATGGTCAATTTTGGAGAAAGTACCATGAGGAGCTGAGAAGAAGGTATATCCTTTTGCTTTAGGATAGAATGTTCTATAAATATCCGTTAAGTCCATTTGGCTCATGACTTCTCTTAGTCTGTCGACATCACTGTTTAATTTCTGTTTCCATGATCTGTCCATTGATGAGAGTGGGGTGTTGAAGTCTCCCACTATTATTGTGTGAGGTGCAATGTGTGTTTTGAGCTTTAGTAAGGTTTCTTTTACGTATGTAGGTGCCCTTGTATTTGGGGCATAGATATTTAGGATTGAGAGTTCATCTTGGTGGATTTTTCCTTTGATGAATATGAAGTGTCCTTCCTTATCTTTTTTGATGACTTTTAGTTGGAAATTGATTTTATTTGATATTAGAATGGCTACTCCAGCTTGCTTCTTCTGACCATTTGCTTGGAAAGTTGTTTTCCAGCCTTTCACTCTGAGGTAGTGTCTGTCTTTGTCTCTGAGGTGTGTTTCCTGTAGGCAGCAGAATGCAGGGTCCTCATTGCGTATCCAGTTTGTTAATTTATGTCTTTTTATTGGGGAGTTGAGGCCATTGATATTGAGAGATATTAAGGAATAGTGATTATTGCTTCCCGTTATATTCATATTTGGAAGTGAGGTTATGTTTGTGTGCTTTCATTCTCTTTGTTTTGTTGCCAAGACGATTAGTTTCTTGCTTCTTCTAGGGTATAGCTTGCCTCCTTATGTTGGCCTTTACCATTTATTATCCTTTGTAGTGCTGGATTTGTAGAAAGATATTGTGTAAATTTGGTTTTGTCATGGAATATCTTGGTTTCTCCATCAATGTTAATTGAGAGTTTTGCTGGATACAGTAACCTGGGCTGGCATTTGTGTTCTCTTAGGGTCTGTATCACATCAGTCCAGGATCTTCTGGCCTTCATAGTTTCTGGCGAGAAGTCTGGTGTGATTCTGATAGGTCTGCCTTATATGTTACTTGACCTTTTTCCCTTACTGCTTTTAATATTCTTTCTTTATTTTGTGCGTTTGGTGTTTTGACAATTATGTGACGGGAGGTGTTTCTTTTCTGGTCCAATCTATTTGCAGTTCTGTAGGCTTCTTGTATGTCTATGGGTATCTCTTTTTTTAGGTTAGGGAAGTTTTCTTCTATGATTTTGTTGAAGATATTTACTGGTCCTTTGAGCTGGGAGTCCTCACTCTCTTCTATACCTATTATCCTTAGGTTTGATCTTCTCATTGAGTCCTGGATTTCCTGTATGTTTTGGACCAGTAGCTTTTTCCGCTTTACATTATCTTTGACAGTTGAGTCAATGATTTCTATGGAATCTTCTGCTCCTGAGATTCTCTCTTCCATCTCTTGAGTTCTGTTGGTGAGGCTTGTATCTACAGCTCCTTGTCTCTTCTTTTGGTTTTCTATATCCAGGGTTGTTTCCATGTGTTCTTTCTTGATTGCTTCTATTTCCATTTTTAATTCCTTCAACTGTTTGATTGTGTTTTCCTGGAATTCTTTCAGGGATTTTTGCGATTCTTCTCTTTAGGCTTTTACTTGTTTATTAATGTTTTCCTGTGCTTCCCTAAGTGTGTTCATGTCTTTCTTGAAGTCCTCCAGCATCATGATCAAATATGATTTTGTAACTAGATCTTGCTTTTCTGGTGTGTTTGGATATTCCATGTTTGTTTTGGTGGGAGAATTGGGCTCCGATGATGGCATGTAGTCTTGGTTTCTGTTGCTTGGGTTCCTGCGCTTGCCTCTCGCCATCAGATTATCTCTAGTGTTACTTTGTTCTGCTATTTCTGACAGTGGCTAGACTGTCCTATAAGCCTGTGTGACAGGAGTGCTGTAGACCTGTTTTCCTCTCTTTCAATCAGTTATGGGGACAGAGTGTTCTGCTTTCTGGCGTGTAGTTTTTCCTCTCTACAGGTCTTCAGCTGTTCCTGTGGGCCTGTGTCTTGAGTTCACCAGGCAGCTTTCTTGCAGCAGAAAATTTGGTCTTACCTGTGGTCCCGAGGCTCAGGTTCGCTCGTGGGGTGCTGCCCACGGGCTCTCTGCAGCGGCAGCAACCAGGAAGACCTGTGCTGCCCCTTCCGGGAACTTCAGTGCACCAGGGTTCCAGATGGTCTTTGGCTTTTTCCTCTGGCGTCTGAGATGTGTGTGCAGGGAGCAGTCACTTCTGGTTTCCCAGGCTTGTCTGCCTCTCTGAAGGTTTAGCTCTCCCTCCCACGGGATTTGGGTGCAGAGAACTGTTTATCCGGTCTGTTTCTTTCAGGTTCCAGCGGTGTCTCAGGCACAGGGGTCCTGCCGCTCCTGGGCCCTTCCCCACGGGAGCCCAGAGGCCTTATACAGTTTCCTCTTGGGCCAGGGATGTGGGCAGGGGTGAGCAGAGTTGGTGGTCTCTTCCGCTCTGCAGCCTCAGGAGTGCCCACCTGACCAGGCGGTTGGGTCTCTCTCTCACCGGGTCTGGGAGCAGAGAGCTGCTGCGGGCCGGGATCCGCGGGTGTGGGACTTCCGGTAAACACAGAACGTGCCCGGTCCTAGAGAAATTCTGCTTTCCTGTGTCCCAAGCTCACCAGGCAGCTTTCTTGCAGCAGAAAATTTGGTCTTACCTGTGGTCCCGAGGCTCAGGTTCGCTCGTGGGGTGCTCCCCACGGGCTCTCTGCAGCGGCAGCAACCAGGAAGCAAGCTTTGGTTTTCTTATCTACATGTTCACTTCTACTTCCTGGTAAAGATATTTGCTATACATCACTGTATAACTGTTCACTGTATTCCCCATCCTGGTTTTCTGATGCTGGAATTTTCCTAGTGCACATACTTCCTCACTGTGTGGTCCTGGAATTCTACCATTTCTTATTACAGCCGAATTTCTATTTGATCTTCAGCTCAACTGTCCTCTGCATCCCTTAGTATTATTTAAAAATCACTGAGTCATACTTGTAATTTCTGGGTGTTTACATCTTCCCTTCTTTACATCAGTCTCAAATCTCTTAAATATTTCTTGCCCAAACCAACAGGTAAAACACACACACACACACACGCACGCACACACACACGCACACACACACACACACACACACACACACACACACACACACACACAAAACTTAAATGCTTACAGATCTCCAATATGCTGTCAACTTTCTTTCTTGAACTTCAGATTAGCATGTGAATGCTCTGGTACTTTTTTCTATACAAGAGGCCTTTTCTGACTGAGGTTTCAATTTCCTTTAGATTTCTCCTAGTACAGTGTAGAGTCTGGAATATAAATGTTACAACATACCCTGATATGATTGGGCCTATAAGTCACAGGAAATTAGACAATGAATCCCGACATCATTTACCTGTTTTGAGTCCGGGAAGGCATGGTCAATTGTTGTACTTCTTCAACGACAGTTATCAGACCAGGAAGTCTGGCCTCCTTGTTAGTTCATGGCATGCCAGTTTGCTTTAAAAACATCTCTTAATAATTTTGTTACTGTTGGTAAGATTTTGAGGCCACATACTCTTTTTTTTATATACTCTTTTTAAAATATAATTTGGACTTGATATTTGATAATTAAAGTTTATGTATTTCATGATGTATGAGAAGTTTCTATCATATGTGGAACTTTCTTATAAATAATAAATTATACACAAATCAGGGTTCATCATAGAAACATATTATTATACATAATATAAGCACTAATATATATTACATATATAATGTAGTATATGTACACCACTATATTACCCCTCTCTATATATCATCTTTCATAACTATTTATGTATATAATGTATATATAATGTACAAACATATTTTAAGAAGTATACCAGTCACATCAAACATTTATACCTACAATTACCCATAACGGCTTTTAGTGTTTTTGTTGTCAGGTAGGTTAAACATCCAGAATTATATTCTGTATATTAAAAGATTTTAACAAAGTTAGAAATGACTAATGATAAAAGGTGACTGAGAGAATGTCTCTATTTCCCAGCTTCTGTGCTACATCACCTGGCAGCAGGTAAGGCTCCATTGTCTGCTTTTTCCTCACAGAGCACAAGTTCCAGCACCCAATCTCCTCTGTTTAACAGTTTCTGGTAGAAGGACAGATGTCAATATCAACCTTAGGGACTTAATACCTCCTCCATGGGACTTCAGTCTCCTAATGCACAAGTAGTTTTCTATCATTGGAATTAACTCAGAATTATGCACGGAATTTTCTCACCATTATGTAATAAAATAAAGGACTTCCAAAGTCTTCTTTATTCCACATTTTATGCTTAGATCTTTTATTAGATGCAAAAATACTTAACCTCAACATAAGCCACAGCAGATGAAAAAGTACAGTTAGTGAATGCCCATATGGCACTTCAAAAGATAAAATATGTGTTGAATACTCACAGGAAAAAATGTTCAAACTCATTTGCCAGTAGAGAAATGTAAATCAAAACTGTATTGATATTCCTTCTTACCCTAATCAGAATATCAGTCATCGAGAAAACAAATAACAATAAAGCTGGTGAGGTCATGGGCAAACAAAAACCCTGGCATGCTTACACACTACTGATGAGAACGCAAACTAGTCCAGTTGTTGCAGAAGTCAACATGGAGTTTTGTTAAATAGCTACAAGTGAATCTTCCATTTGCTTTAGCTATACCATCCTTGGTCATTTACCAGAAGGACTGAAGTCAACATATCACAGACACACTTGCACATCAATGTTTATTTCAGCACTGCTACTAATCACAATAGCTGAGCTATGAAACCAACCAAGGTGTCCAACAGAGCAACAGATAAGGAAAGTGGTCGTATGTACAATGTTTTCTTTATTCAGACAAACAAAAATGAAGGTATTCCATTTTCAAAAACATGAAAGACTTTTAAAGTAATCATGTTAACTGAATACAGCAATCTCAGAAGAGAAATACTGCCATTTTCTTTTCTACTTTGTAGCTCCAAGATTTTCTATGGCCACATAAAACCATATAAAATGAACATAGAATTGGGATTTTTTAAAGAACAAAGGGGAAAAATTGGGGCAGAAGTCAAGGAACTTAAGGAGTTACTTTTTCATGTAATCAAGTGGCCTATTGTAGTTATTGAAATTAAAGGTTCCATGTTTATTTTGGCAAATACTCACCCTTTAGCAATTTGTTTTTTAATATGAAGTATTAAAAATTTTTCCACAAATTCTATGAAATTTTAGAACATTTGATGAGACTTGCATTTCAGTAATATACAACTTTTTAAAAGAATTATTCCATTTTTGTTTTATAATTCTTCCTATCTATGATTATATTTAAGTGCAATTTGAAGACATTCCTAATGTAACACTTATTTAAAATATTAAAGATATATTTTTATTTATGTGTATGCATGTGTGGTGCTCTGAGTTATATACATGAGTGTAACTGCTAAGAGTGAAGACCAAAAGAGAGTGGGAATAGAATCCCTTAGAGGATTGTGAACTGCTTTACATAGGTACCAGTAGACAAACCCAGGTCCCTTGCAAGAACAAATTAGATGTATTTTCCCCTAACTTCTGGGGAATCTCCAGCTAATATAATGTGATTTTTATCTAACCTTCATGCTATTATTTTCATAGTTGTTTATATCAATGTGATTATCATAAAATATCATTGTGTTTAAATATTGAATATAATTGGGCAAATATGCTAAGTTCATTTTATTTCCCCAAATCTCGCTTTCAATTTATTCTCTGATTTGTCAATAAAAGCTGATATTCCAGTGGCTCAAAGCAAAGAGAACATGGTTGAACATCTGATCCTAGCAACTGGAGGGGTAGAAAACAGAATAGAAAATTCACCAAAAGAGAAGGGTCCAGGAGTCACCATGGGAATACACCTGGAGCAAAGAGAATCCGGTCAAGTCTAAATGCAGGTATCTTGGGGATTTTGGCTGGGCGGAGGCCAGATTAATTTAGAGGAATAGGTTAGAATGATAACTGCTCAGCTATGTGCCATAAAGCTTGATTAAATAAATCTTATAGTCATTTATTCGGGAGTTAGCCAAGATAAAGAAAAAATATCCCTTTTAAAGTTGCGCTAATATTTGGTGCCCAACATAGGGTCTGCACAATGCAGGGTACCACTTCTGCCTTGATTTCTGGAAAGGCTTATTCCACATTTATTAGAGGTGATGGATACCTTAGGGATAACTTTACAGATTAAAACTTATAGTGCTGGAGCATATGTACACAAAAATGCAACAATGATTTAAATATTATAGCATGAAGCATGTTACAGGTATACTTTGCAATCCTAAGGTCAGGCGGTTTTGGAAAAATCTACACTTAAAGGAAATGCTCACAAAAGAGAAAGGGGAATATGGGATCTCCCAGAGATAGACTAAATAATGCTTTACTGACTTTAAGGTTTTTTTAAATATCAATGAGATACTTAGCACATGATTTAAGAAAGGACTGCTGAATTGAATCGGTCTATATATTATAAGGATATGTAAACCTCAGAATGGACATCAGGAGATGTGTTGGATTGGAGAGAAAGTTAAGCATTTATCTTCACAGGAAATGAAGAGATATGGATCCCTTGAAGGTTAATAAAGATTACATTTGACCAGGGGCAAGCTCATGTAAATCTTGGCTGCTGACATGAAGAAAAAATCCCAGAAGAACATCAAAACAGGTGGCATGAATGCTTATCCCTCTGCCTGAGAACAGCTCTGAGACTGGTTGAGACATGAATCTGTAGTCGCCAATAAATCTTGTTGGGTACAGAGTCCTCATGATTTATTATTTTCTGTCATCCTTTCATATTGCATGGACAGAGATTTATATTATAGCTTGGTTATGCAGTCAAAATAGATTTATACAATTTGATGCCTTTACCTGCTCAAACAGAACAGAGAATCATGTTTCGTTGATTTGTGCACACCTCACATTCCACACATGCGTTAATGCACAATGCATGCTACCTTTAAAACTTTATGTGTTTTCAGAGCAAAAGGACCAGATACCAATGAAGACAAAGCAATTAGTCCAGGTGATCCAGCCTCACAGACTGCCCCAGTTGCTGTTTCCTCAAAAATGGCATCCAGGATAATTTCAAAGCAGCTAGCACAGATGGTCCAGCCTCACAGACTGATTCAGCCAGGACTTCAGTTAATCCCTGTGCTTTTCTATCACACAGAGACTGGGCAGCAAAAGAAACAGCTAGCTCTCCCAGGACTTGGCCAAAATATCAGTTTTTTAAGAACCCCCAAAATTACCTTCACCCCAGACTGCAGAAAACAGAACAATTCCATCCAACCAGAACTCCCCAGGACTAAACCACCATCCAAAGAGTACGCATGGATAGACCCATGGCTCTAGCTGCATATGTAGCAGAGGATGGCCTTGTTGGTCATCAGTGGGAGGAGAAGCCCTTGGTCCTGCCAAGGCTTGTTGCCACAGTGTAGGGGAATGTCAGGGCAGAGAGGCAGGAAGGGGTGGGTGGGGGAACACCCTCATAGAAACAGGGGGGATGAGATATGGGGGTTATGACTGGGAAAGCAGGAAAGGGGATCACATTTGAAATGTAAATAAAACATATCCAATTAAAAAAAAGAATAACACCCATTCTAAGAGGTAGCATGGGTGGCTTATTTTCTCTTTCTGTGTTAGGAATGTTTGTTGTCTTAGGGAGTTGGTTTGTATTGGTCATGGTCAAGGAAGAAACACAGCACAGGAGGTTTGATTCAGGGGTCCTCTCCTTTATCTCTTTTTGTGTCTTAACTTTTCTTTCTCTCATATCTAGTATTAGGGGGTGAAAAATGGATAAAATGAAATGAAGGGAATATAGATTATTATATTCATGTTTAGACTGAAAAGCAGCTAAAGTCTCAAATATTTTAAATTGGTATGGATTATTGCATACTGATAGAGATGTAAGGTTATATGGGCTGAAACATTGCATATATGTTTCAATTGTTGTTGAAGAAATTGTACATATGCAATTCATATAAAATGTAAGGTAAAGTTCTATTCCTGTGAGAGCTGCTATTACAAACTGTTTAGGATGATTAAGGAATGCAAGTTATTAATTAGTCCCTCATAATAATAAAATTATAGTCTTGTTAGGTTCTAGTTTGGTTAATTGCATATCTTTTCAATGGTAAGCAGATAATACGTAGCTAGAAACAATGTTTGTCTATTCAGAAATACTTTAGGTAAATAGACTGCCTTCAAACACTTCGGAAATCTATAGGAGATGGCATTTCAGATGTTTTAATAACAAAAAGCTTTTACAGTGACACATTAGCTCCTGGCAGCACACCATTCTACTTCAAAGAATATGACATACACAGAAAAACCTCCATCTGGAGTTTACTTCAAATGTGGCAAAACTAGCCACAGGGTATAAACCTGCCCCTTACCTCCACAGCTGAAAGCAGGCTGTCCAAACTGTGGACAAGCAAGACCCTGGGAAGTTTACAGCCCAACTCTGCTGAGACAAGCTACGCCAGTCTTCCATATTTTCTGCTTCACAAAAAGTCACTTAGATACTCTGGGCCTGTAGGCCAAAGGTTTGATGTCCTACCAGAGAAGACTTGGGAGACTGACCAGGTACACAGTGGGCTCTGTCATTTCTATAGTTTTGGAAGCTGCCTGTACTTCCTGCCTGTGCTTCCTGTTTACTCAGGTAATATTTTGATCTTCTCAATCTCTGCTCGGATTGAAAACTGGATACTTGCAATCTCACATTAAGGTTAAGTTGCTTATGATTGAAGAAAAATGTTTTTAAATATAAGAAAATGTTTTAGGTTGGTAATGCAAGTTATGATAGAGATTGATTTAGGTACAAAAGTCTGGATTCAACATGATAGGATAGATAGTAGGTACTTTCCCCATAAGGACTAAACATTTTAATGTAAATCTTACCTGATAGTTCTCATAATTGTTATTAGTTTATATAGCTCATTATTGTGAGAATATGAACCTTTTATTGCATTAAAGGGGGGAAATGTAGCCGCAATGTTATTGTGCACTGTGTGAAGGTTATTGTTGTATTATTCAAATGCTGATTTCTCTGCCCTCATATCTGGTTACCATCCAGACAAGGCACTGCAATGCTTGTTCTAAGTATTTCCTGCCTGCATGTTGTGTAAACATTGCTCTCCATTTATTCTGTGACTTGTTAATAAAAGATGAATTGCCAATGGCTGAGTTTCAGAGACAGTAGGGCTGGACCATGAGCCAGGGGAAGAGAAGAGTGTGGAGAGAGAAGGAGAGGGTTCTCCATGAGGAAAGGGTCCAGGAGCCACCATGAGAACACACCTGGAACGGAGAGAGCTAGATCAATACTAAAAGCAAGTATTTGGGGGATTTTGTCTGGGAGTTAGCCAGAGAAGTTTAGAATAGGATAGATTAATAACTGCACAGATATTGTGCTGTAAAGCTTGTAAATCTTATAGTCTGTCTTATTTATTCAGGAAAAAATGATCCCTTTAAAAATGACACTAACACTCCCAGAGCTCTGCCTGATACTTGGCTTGGTGTCACTCTTTCAATCTGCTGCTGGAAGAAGCCTCTTAGTAGAGAGTTATGCTAGACCACTGTCTGCAATCAGAGCAGAGCATCATTAATAGTTGCAGAGGTTGGCTCTCTTATATGGAATGGGTTTCAAGTGGGGCCAGTCGGTAGTTGGTCGTTCCATCCTTATTCCTTCTATTCTCAACCTCACTCAGAACCAACCCTGGCTCCACCCTTGTTCCAGGCTCAGCCTTCCCCCTCCTGTCTGGTCCACAGACACCCTGAAGAGAAGTGCAGCCCGTGGACTCCGATTTCCAACTACCAAGGGTATTCCAGTGGAGTCTGGGTACACAGGGAACTAAGAACCAGCGGACTGGACAGCAACCTTCCCAGACTTTGCTGTTTCCTACCTGAGAAAACACCGAGTGAGAACCCCCGTTGTCTCCCGTGAGTAGCTTGCTGGCAGTGTTCTGGACAACCCAGCAGTGAGGCAAACACTCAGCCTGACAGGTCTTTATGTGAGTCCCCTAACATTGAAGTAGAGTCTGTTTCTGACTCTGTTGTTTGCCACTGAATACCCTTCCAATAACTGGACTGGTTGGGACTCAGTGTGAGAGTATGCACTTATTCCTCCTGTGATTAGATGTTCCGGAGTGGGGCGGTATTCAGGGGCACCATCCCTTTCAGAGAAGGGAAGAGGTAGTCGGGAGGGACCTGTAAGGGTAAGACTGGAAGAAGAGAGAGGAGGGGGCTCTAATCAAGATATACTGTGAAAGACTGAATAAATAAATACATACATAATGGAAAATAAAAAGAGTAACAATTAAAAAAATTGCATTAACATAGAACCATGACACAATTGCTAGAAATGTATAATTCTGATTTTATATGGCGACTCTGGTGGCTTTGATTTGGGACCTAGGCCCATGATATTTATTTTTTGGCTCATATAGTAGTGAGCTTTGAAACATGAATGTTTTGTGCTAGTTTCATTTGAGCTTATAAGACGTTTTAACGTCTTGAATTAATATAGGCAGTCTAAGTGTCCTCACTGGACATAAATATTTGTATGTGAGGCAATTTATACACTAATCATATTGATTCAACTATTTTAAATCTATGAGTATTATGCTGTATAATATGCACACATATATGATAATTAAAAATAATATGGGAGTACATTAGCATTAAAGTTTTAAAAACCAAAATAAATAAGTGCAAACACATAGATATACATATGCATATATTTTTTAAATATGAATATAGGTACACAAATACACTTTTCCTTTTAAATACACATAGAGTGTAAATGTAAGTCAAATATAGATGTATTCTCATTTTGCATATTTTACTCAAATATTTTTTTAAATTTTATTTTTCTTTGATATTTTAGGTATTTACATTTCAAATGTTATTCCCATTCCCCCCTCTCCCACGCCTTGTCTCTCCTACCCCTGCTTCTATGAGGATGCTCCCACTTCCAGCCACCCACTCTAAACTCAATGCCCTGGCATTACCCTGCACTGGGGAAATGAGCCTTCATAGGACCAAGAGCCTCTCCTCCTATTGATGCTAGACAATGCCATCCTCTGCTACATATGTAAATGGAGTCATGGGTCCCTCCATGTGTGCTCATTGGTTGGTGGATTAGTCCCTGAGCACTCTGATGCAGTCTGGCTGATTGATATTACTGTTCTTCGATGGGGTTGCGAACCCCTTCAGATCCTAACTCATCCATTGGAATCCCCTTGTTCAGTCCAATGGTTAGCTGCAACCATCCTCATTTGTATCAGTAGGGGTCTGGCAAAGCCTCTCAGACACCCATATCAGGCTCCTGTCAGCAAGCACTTCTTGTCATCAGCAATAGTGACTGGGTTTGATGCTGCATAAGGGATGGATCCCCAGGTGGGGCAGTCTGGATTATTTAGTCCCTGCTCCACTCTTTGGCCCTGTATTTCTTCTCGTGAGTATTTGTTCTCCCTTCTAAGAAGGAGTGAAGCCTCCACATTTTGGCCTTCGTTCTTTTTGAGCTTCATATGATCTGTGAAATTTTTCTTAGGTATTCCAAACTTTTAGGCTAATATCTAATTATCAGTGAGTGCATATCATGTGTGTTCTTTTGTGACTGGGTTACCTCACTCAGGATGATATTTTCTAGTTCAATCCATTTGCCTAAGAATTTCATGTAGCCATTGTTTTTAATAGCTCCATTGTGTAAATGTACGGCATTTTCTTATCCATTCCTCTGTTGAAGGACATCTTGGTTCTTTTCATCTTCTGTTATTATAAACGAGGCTGCTATGAACATAGTTGAAAATGTGTTCTTGTTATATGTTGAAGCATCTTTTGGGTGTATGTCCATGAGTGACATAGCTGGGTCCTCAGGTAGTACTATGTCAAATTTTCTGAGGAACTGGCAGACTGATTTCCAGAGTGGTTGTAGCAGCTTGCAATCCCACCAACAATGGAGGAGCGTTCCTCTTTCTTCATATCCTTGCCAGCATCTACTGTCACCTGAGTTTTTGATCTTAGCATTCTCACTGGGATATGGTAGGTGATATCTCAGAGTTGTTTTGATTTACATTTCCCAGATGACTAAGGATGTTGAACATTTCTTTAGGTACTTCTCAGCCAATTGGTATTTCTCAGTTGAGAATTCTTTGTTTATCTCTGTACCCCATTTTTAATAGGGCTATTTGATTCTCAGAGTCAAACTTATTGAGTTCTTTGTATACTTTGGATGTTATCCCTCTATCATATTGTAGGACTGGTAAAGACCTTTTTCCCAATCTGTTGGTTGCCATTTTGTCCTAATGGCAGTGTCCTTTGCCTTATCTTATCAGAGCAGATACTCAGACTTTATACCCATATTAAGTTTTGTAATATTAAGACACTTCCTAAGCTACGACATCCTAGAGTCCCCCTTCTATCTCCTCTTGAGGTTCCATACTGCATATAGGTAACCTTAACTTTCCATTGTGGTCTATGTGACTTCATAATGAAACTTCAAATAAAAGGATCACATATAGTCCAGCATGGGCCTTTAAGAATCATACTCCAAGGCTGAGGATAAGTCAGTGCAAAATCATTTGGCTGGCACACTCATGACCTAAGTCTAATATCTTCTACCAAACAAACCCAAACCAAAGAAGCCAACACAAGATAAACCCAATCTAAAACAAACAAAATTCATACGCCAACGTACAGAGGACATCTGCCTTTAGTGATCATGACATCAATTCCTGAGGTACTAAAATGCCAAATATTGCTTCTGAAGTTCTTTTTCAGAAAAATACCCGTCTGTATTTATCTTACTTATAGAATCAGTGTCCTTAAATGTAATATGTATCATTATGTAGTTAAATTTTCAATACTCACATTGCCATATTATTTGTATAGATCTGAGTCATTTGCTTTGACTTGTATGTGCTATTTTGTTCCCGTTTGTTTAGTGTTTCAATGATTATTCTGTGAATGAAGACTGAAACTATTTCTAATTTTGCAGACTGTTTTCATTAGGTATGCATTTCTGTGATTGAGACCAGGATTTTATATGCAGCTCAGGCTAACCTGGTACTCATTACATAGCCTAGACTGGCCTATAAATATCATATGATTAGAATAAACATACTTTATATATTTCCTTGCTTACCTATATCACAGTCTCTAAGTTTGTGGGTTGTTTTATTTTGTTGTTGTTTACTTACATGCTTATGCATATAGATGTATGAACGTCATTTGAATGTGTGAAGACTGTTTGCATGTGTAAAAATATACGTTTGCATGAAGATCCAACTGCATATGTGTGTGCATAAACTAGGAGGCCCGACATCAGTCTTTCTGTGTCACTTTCCAGCCTACATATTGAGGCAGGTCCCTCTCTGAGCATATAACCACTTTCAGCTACTGGCTTGTCTTGCCAGTTTTTTTCAGGGATTACGTGGCTCTGTCTCCTTTGCACTTGGATCACAAGGTCCTTCCATGGCCACTTGGCTTTTACACGTCTGTTGGCACCACAATAAGCCATTTATCTAGACATTCTTGCAAGTTCTTACAGGTGGGATCATCAGCATGTAAGAAACAAATTCAATTTAGTTAGAAGACAATAAGTCATACTTTATTAATTGGTGACAATAAAAAATCTACATTAGGTGAAGTTTGCAGCAGAATTATTTGAGCATAAATGATTGGCACCAGCCTGCTCAGTTGGCTGGTAGAAAATGGTAAGGGACTGGATATTTAACATCATTCCAACTGTGGGCTGGCTTCGCAGAGCGGTAATGTGTTTGGCTGATGAAGATACTTCACTCGATCTGATAAGTTGTTGAATTTTTGTTATTCTGACCAGTAGCACTGTGTTGGAAAAATTCAGAGAACAGAAACAAAACACGTGTTTCTTAAAGAGCTGTCATTTGTTTCTCCTGTGGCTCCTTTGAATGTCTCCTGTTTCATTGTATGTCACAATTTCTATCTCCATGAAGACATGAACTTCCGTTTGACTTTGTTTGAGATCCTAGCTTCGCTAACCAAGATGCTTTTCCATCTACAGACACATAAGTGTTGGATAGTTAGATCTATACTGCTTCATGGCCTGTCTGACTCACCTTGGCTTGACTCCCACATTTCTTATCATCCTCCTTGCTGCATATCCTTCCTTAGCAATGCATTTCTCTAAAGAAACAAAAACAAAAACAAAAAAACAACAATCCTGTACATAAACAAGATGAGAATAGTGGCAATATCAATGGATATATTAATGAGGAAGGGAGCATTTTTTTGCGAGGACCCATCCCTAGATAAAGAATGACAGGCAAGTAATGATGACAGCTTTGACAAAGAGAATCTTCCAGAGAGAAGCCCCATTACTCGTTGTCAAATGCGGAGTGTTCGGCCCTTAAACCATATACACACAAATAAGGAAACTGGACTCAGAAAGTGGTACGTAAACATTTATTCATACACACATATGTAGCAATAAAGGGAAAAAGGGACTATTAACTTGACAGTACGGGAACTGAAGGTAAGGTTGATAAAAGGGTATCTGAGAGGGATTGGAAGGAGAAAAAGGAGGGGAAATATTCATAATTCTATTCCAATTAAAAACCAGGCAGTGGTGGTACACTGCTTTAATCCTAATACTCAAGAGGAAGTGGCAGGTAGATCTCCCTGTGTGAGCCCAGCCTGATCTACAAAGCAAGATCCAGGACTGGTGGGGCTACATAGAGAAACAGTCTTGAAACAGCAGCAGCAGCAGCAGCAGCAGCAGCAGCAGCAGCAACAACAACAACACAAACATTTGAAATAGAAATAATGGAATTTTCAAATACTGCCTGCATCAGACTCTGGTACTTTACATCACTCTATACCTTTCCTCTCTACTCCAGACAGTAAGGTACTGAGGATCAAGCTTCAGAGCCCAAATACACTATTTAGAGTTGGGAACCCTAGATCTGCTCATCCTGTTCAGCATGTTTGTACCCAAAGACACCTCACAGAAAAGCCTTTTATTCCCACTTTGACTTCCCCACCCTGTAGCTGACCCTGGTGATTTCTGCTATGGCGAGTCATGCTTCCAGCTAATGGCACTGCAGTAAATTCGCATCTCTCCATGGTTATCTTTCCTGATTCGCTTATATCTGAGAGATACATACATACAAACATTTACACATACTTGTATGCATAATATACATGTTGCATAATATGTGATGTGTGTGTGAGAGAGAGAAAGACAGAGAGACAGAGAGACAGAGACAGAGAGAGACAGAGAGTGACAGAGGGACAGAGAGAGAGACACAGAGAGAGACAGAGATATAAATAAATTGCAAAGAAATGGCTATGTGAGTAGGGTACCTTGAACAGTCCATCTTAACACAATCTGACATTAAATTACACTAAAGTTTTAGAGTTTGCTGATTTCTAAGTTGTGGGATTTTTTTAAGTTTGGTGTGTGTGTGTGTGTGTGTGTGTGTGTGTGTGTGTGTGTGTGTGTGCACGTGCATGTGCATGTGTGTGCCTGAATGTATACATATGCAGCATGTATGCATAGGAGCCCATGGGAATAAGAAGAGGGCATCACTTTCCCCGGAGCTGCAGTTTTGAGTAGCTTTATGGGTGCTGGGAACTGAATCTAGGTTCTTCGTAAGAGCAGGGCTGTAAGTGCCTTTAACTGAACCATTTCTGCAGCTCATACATTGTCCTTTCAATCGCTTCTCTAACCTGAATTTTCACCGAAAATTTTACAAAGATCATGTTTCTTTCCACTAAGGTATCACTTGATATTCCCAGCATGGATATATGAAAATTAAGATAAACTCATTTTATATGAGTCTGTATTTTTATAGTCCCTAGTAAAGTTAAACATCTAGGTGTTTTGCTTATTTTGTTTGATTTTTATTTTGTCTTTTAGATTAACTTTTGAGATTTTTGACAAGATTTGGGGGGCAGTATTGTATGTTTTTTCGTGATTTGTATATTTTTCATATATATGTAAAAACAAGATAATATATATGACAAAAATATATAAAACAAAAACATTTTATAATGTGCATTGAAACATTCGGTCAACCTGAAAATAACCTAGTAAATTTGACTCTCTTGTGTATTGTATCAAACCATCTTAAATCTCAATAATTGTTAAATTACATTATTACTGCAAACAGGATATTGCTCTGTTGATGGTTTTATTTAGTTATTGCTTATAGGTAGAGATTTGTTTACCTATTAATCTATTGTTTTTTGTTTCAGATCCTTTTACTGGATTAGTTTATTAATGTTATGAATTTACCCACTTAGCCACTTTTTATTCTATTTCTTTTTTTTCTTTTTTTAAAATATATTATTTATTTAATGTATGTGAGGATACTGTAGCTGTCCTCAGACACACCAGAAGAGGGGATCAGATCCCATTACAGATGGTTGTGAGCCACCATGTGGTTGCTGGGCATTGAACTCAGGACCTCTGGAAGAGCAGTCAATTCTCTTAACCACTGAGCCATCCCTCCAGCCCCTTTATTCTATTTCTATAATATAACATCATTAGAGAAGCTGAGGTATCTTCCATTTTTGCTGATATTCTTTTACTTCTTTTCTGTCTAGTTTTTAAACCCTCAGGACTGATCACCAGTAATGGCATGGGCAAATACTTTTTTCCTAATCTGTTTATCATACTTGGGAAGTAAGAGGAATCTCTCTCTGTTCCTAATCTAAACTGTTTCCTAATGTATGTGCATTAGCTCTGGATGGTTCTTTATAGCCATGTCTTTGTCTGCTCTGGTTTGGTACTAGACACGTATGTACTCATTCATTTTAGATATTGAAAATACAATATATACAGTAATAATTTTAGCACTCTGACTAGAAAATTCCGATATACCATGAATTCTTGCTCTTTTCTTAAGGAAAACAGGAGAGGAGTGGATCCGGGGGCTAAAACAGTGTTTGAGGGCAGGACTAGGAGGAGAAGAGGGAGGGGAAATGCATTAGGAATGTGACATGTGAGAGAAGATTAAATAATATAAAATATTTGTATTCTTGTGTTAATAAATGATCTTTGTGTTGTTTTTTTTTTTTCTGTAACATTTTGTTTAATATTAAACTCAAGATTAGGAACTTCTTAAAGCGAACTGGCCTTCCCCCTATTTGTCTCCTTCTGTTTAAGTGGAGAATTATTTTACGAGAATTTTCTTGATTGGGTTTCTTTCATGGTATCAAACCTCCACAGATCAGCCTGTCATTCCACAGATACAGTGGTGCCTGTTCAGCTGCCTGTGCTTGTGTTTGGCTCCCAAGGGCGCTGAGTGGGCCAGAAGACTCCTCCACCATGGCATTTTCTGGCCGGCAGGGGGCGCTCCGGCTTTTGCGAGACATTGTCGCTGGGCTTACTGAGACTCTATCTAGGTCAAACTTGTCACCACCAGGACTACTGAAGACTGTTCTTAACACACTACACAGTAAATTATACACGCAAGAAAGCTACCCACTTTCAATATCCTTTCTACTTTTCTTCCGAAATCATCCTTAGATTTCTCAGTGCTGCTACATATATTAGGTATGCATTGCCTCTACCTCATTTAAAGATACTCCACAGATGGAGCCAATGTACCATGTCACTGGATTGGACACTTAGAATGCTTAAATGGCATCTTCAATAAATGAGGCTGGACTAAGTGGGTGTCTTCCTGTACAAGAATGCAAATAGATTAATATCCATTATCCTGCAAAAACTCAAATTCATTTGGATCGATCACTGCAACCTGAAACCTATTACACTAAAGAAAGTGGGTAACTTCCATAAACACTTTGGCAAAGGAGAAAATTTCTTTTTCTTTTTTTTTGAAATAGTGTATGGCACTTCATTCATTCATTCTCGAGAGAGATGAACAACTTCATTGAAAATAACATTTGTATTCTTTGATTTTCCCAGAATATAATTAAACATGTAATAATTATATAGGGCATTTATTACTAAATGGTCAAACTCAGTTTTAGCAAAAAATGAGTTACTGTCCCACATGTGGCCCATACAGCCACCCAATTAGACAAGGTAGATGAAGCAAAGAAGTGCAGGCCGACAGGAGCCGGATGTAGATCGCTCCTGAGAGACACAGCCAGAATACAGCAAACACAGAGGCGAATGCCAGCAGCAAACCACTGAACTGAGAATAGGACCCCCGTTGAAGGAATCAGAGAAAGAACTGGAAGAGCTTGAAGGGGCTCGAGACCCCAAAAGTACAACAATGCCAAGCAACCAGAGCTTCCAGGGACTAAGCCACTACCTAAAGACTATACATGGACTGACCCTGGACTCTGACCCCATAGGTAGCCATGAATATCCTAGTAAGAGCACCAGTGGAAGGGGAAGCCCTGGGTCCTGCTAAGACTGAACCCCCAGTGAACTAGTCTATGGGGGGAGGGCGGCAATGGGGGGAGGGTGGGGAGGGGAACACCGATAAGGAAGGGGAGGGGGGAGGGGGATGTTTGCCCGGAAACCGGGAAAGGGAATAACACTCGAAATGTAAATAAGAAATACTCAAGTAAATAAAAAAAAAAAGAAAAGAAAAAAAATGAGTTACTGTTTCATTCTTTGATGTTAAAAATAAAAGAATGCCTAAATGGTATTTTATTTTTGTTCGCGGCCTCAATAAAGAGACAATAAGCAAATATATTAGTAATGGTAACTTTGGGTATATGGAGGATACCGTTCATACACTTACAGCTTTAACTTGCAAGTATTGTATGATGAAGATACACTGTTTTGTAGAATTAAGGCTCAAACCATCAGAAGTTTACATCAGGTAATTTGGTCATGCTCATTTTCTAAAATGAGGGGGTTTGGAGGAAGGATTTCACGTGGAAATATCCTCAGGTCTCTAGGAAGTTCCTATAACCACAGATGTTAATGCTGTCATTGTTTGCCTAACATGTTCTAGGCCTTGGCTGCTTTAAAGATGACATATACTTTTATTATAAAGTTTCGTTTTGTGTTGTTGTAAAAATATAAAAATAAAAAAGTAGTAGTTGTGTTTTATCCCGCTAGGTCCACACCGTGGTGCCCCAAGATATCTGCTAGATATCTTGGTGGAAACACATCCCAGCCACACACTTTCCTACACTCAAACCCTCATATAAACGAACACACAACACAATAATCTTTGACCCAATTGGTAAGATATAATTGCCCACTTAAACATACAAAGCCCGGTACCATCCATCCCTTAGGAACATTGATAACAACCTGTAAATACACAGAGCAGAATCTTAACATCACCTGCCATGGCTTCTCTTCCTCTCCTCTCTCCTGTCTCTCCTTCTCCTCTAGTTTCCTCCTCTTCCTTCAAACTTCTCTCCTGCCCATCATTCCTTCTCCTCCAATGACAGGCCTCCTTCTATCCTGTACCTGCCCTTCACCTGTACTTTACAAATTCAAT
This sequence comes from Rattus norvegicus, assembly GCF_021556685.1. Classification (NCBI taxonomy): domain Eukaryota; kingdom Metazoa; phylum Chordata; class Mammalia; order Rodentia; family Muridae; genus Rattus; species Rattus norvegicus. The sequence continues at coordinate 89,269,993 of NC_141547.1, forward strand.
GGGGGAGGTTCTGGTGAAGTCACCTTATTCCATGAGTACATGACTAGGCAGCTGTCCTTGGGGCAGTGGAATTAGCATCAAAATACAGATAACTTCAGGGTAAACCACAACAGTTTTGTGATTTATAAGTAATTCAGCCTTTGCTTCCATAATGGTGGATTTACTTATGATTGTACTTATTGTCCTAGAGAAGAGAGCGCTAGTAAACTTCAGGGAAGACAGAACACACACCTTCCACTGTCCACAGAATAACAGGCAATGTTCTTCAGAGGGATTTTGAGAGACAGACGCGAGTGAAGTGAGATCTACAGTCTAGTTCTGCTGAGACAGAAGACACATGCCACACAGTCCGAATGCGGTACGTTTCGTCCATTGGAGGTGTTGCGAGTCCCAACACATTTGGTCACAGTCACTCTGCACACTGACTTTTTGACACTTCTTCAGCAGCCCTTGGAAAATATTATCTCCTTGTTCTAGATTTACCTGCCCTGGGCATTTCAAAAGAACAGAATGAAACACGTGACTTTTATGACTAGCCTTTTAGATTTAGGCTGATGCTCTCAGAGGTTGTCTATCTCGCTGCACGATGAAGCATTTGATTCCTTTCTCCCTGCCAATTTACAGTGCTCTTTTTGCATACGACAAATTTGATTTGGTCTTCTACCATTAATTGCTGTTTGTGTTGCTTTCCCTTCTGCGTACCCTGAATGGCACTGCTCTGCCCATCTTGCTGCATGCTTCCAAATGGTCATGTCTTCAGTGCTGTCTTACCTATTCCCAAGAAGAGGAGAGCTGATTTGACCGGGTCACTGTACCTATGGTACTTGGTTTATAATCAAATGTGAGTCTGGAGGCTGCACAGCTGTACTGTGGATGGATTTAATTTTCACAATCATCTGTTCTTAAGTAAAGAAGGGGACAATATATAATGTACTCAAGCCCTATCTAGTCAGTTGAAATCTTTAAGAGCAACACCTAGGATTTCTGGAGGAAAATGTAGTACTGCCTTGAGATTACACTATAAATCTTACCTGAATTTACATTACACAGACCTACCGAAAAGATTTTATATGTTCTAGCCCACAAGTACTTTATTATAAATCTCTTCATATACATATGCACGAAATACATACTGCAGCTACTTATATGCAAATGAATATAAAGTACATTATCATTTACCAGTAAATTGCATATATTGTGAACACAGGGATACAGGTGATGCACAAAATGACTGATACAGCTCATAATTTTCTGCTACCTTACTGGAGGACCTTCCAGGCTATTCTTTCATGTGTCTGCACTGTTTATGTCCCCTCTGGTGGCACCCAGGGCTGCCATTCTGTTCACGGTCTCACTTGATGAAATGATAAACTATCTGATCTTTCCAGTCATCTTTTGCAAGAGGACAGGTTTGTGGCTTTGTTTTGCCTTTCGTTTGTCCCTGGTTAATGATATGAACAATTTGGTTAAGCATTTATTTACACTTTACATAGTTCCTTTGGAGAATAGTCCTTGAATTCTATGCCATAATTCATTATTTTATCCAGTCCTTCACATTTGAGACATGTTTTCACTAAATACCCCATGTTTTGAACTTGAAGATCTCCTCCTTGGGTTTCAAATGTTTCAGATTTCAGGCCAAGGTAACTACACCTAGATATTGCCTTATAATTAAGTGAATTGCCTTCTCATTGAATGGTGAAAATTCTTTATGTGAATTAATAAGAAACCTTTATATATACAATCATGATCAGAAACATGGTTTTCAAACATGCGCACCTCTCTGATAAATGATATTCTTTACGCATAACGATTTCTGAAGCACCGAAGTTTTCAGTTTTGTTGACTTTTAAATCATGAACGTCTTTTCTTTTTGTTATCGTGTTCTCAGGAACTGTTGTCTAACTTGAGATATGAGTATCATAGGCCGACTTCATTTAATAGTTTCATAGTCTCGCCTCTTAAACTAGATCTTAGATCTGATTTAAACTTTTTAATTTTCATATGAAATAAGGAAAGTATCAAACAAAATTTTCCATTTATGTATAATTCAAACAACATTGGTTGGAAAAAAAACAGATTTGGTTTCCTATTAACTTGCCTCAGTCCTGTTGTTGAAGATAATGGAAAAAAAGTCTTTCAGAGATAAAACACAGGGTAAGACACTGAGACTGAAAGGAGAGATGGGAAAGATTTGGGGCAGAGCTGCTCTGTGAAACTTGGTTTGGAATTAGAATTTCATTACAGATAAACAGTTTTGTTTCTCTATAAACTCACATTTAACTGCACACGCAGTACACGGGATCATTACCAACATACCAGTCTTCTGATTTTGCTTTCTGGAACTAAAATCATAATCTATATTTGCATAAGCTTTTCATTGACCTGTTGGTCATAGGAATATATTCTTTTCCTTCCCCACATCTGGAAATTTCATTTCAGTTTTGTCTATTTAAAATAATTTGGGCATAATAATATTAAAAATTTATCAAGTACTCATTCATATGGTGTGCACAAGCATAAGTGTGGAACAGTGTTTTGTGGAAGATAACTTGTGAGACTCTGTTCTGTTCTACTGTGCCTTTACTAGCTGAGCAATTTTCACTAGGTACAGAATAGTTTTTAAATCTCTGAAATTCTTCAAAAAGTTAACACATTAAAGAGAAAAAGATCAAAGATTTCTGCATCTTCTCTCCATCAAGAGCTTATTGGAATGTGCTTCTTTAGAATTCAGTGATGATCAGATTAAGATACAACACTATTATTCACGAAGTCCATGTGCTTTTGGAACTGTGTGCAAGGAAATGGAGAGTGTATGATGAGTAAATTGTACCTCTAAAGACATGGAACCTCAAATTCCCTGAGACAAACTTACTCCTGAAGGAGATAGACCACTCAGAAAATAGCAATCATTATATACTCCTGCCTTTGAGAGTTTCAAGGGACATAAAGGATGCCAAGTTTTGTGTGGTATGTGATATATCAATTTTATGAAATATGACTATTTTAATATATGCTTATATTTGTTAAATACCTTTGTTTTTTCTTAGGTATGACTGTGTTGTGACTGTACTGACAACCTGGACTATAAAATAGGTCATTTTCCTTCTGATCATTAGCGTAGAATATAGATAAATATGAACATGATAATGACCTGAGCAACACAGATTATAGTTCTACGCTTCATGTCAGATCTGCTGTGAAATGTTCTCTATGAGTCATCTGAAATCCTGTCTGTTTTATGGTGAATCTTGCTTCTTCCTCCAGTGCTGATTCCTCTCCATCTTGTCTTGCTCATAAAACTCTTTCCTATTCAGTACAATTTAGCGTGGCATTGTGTAAGTGTCAACCATTTACAATCGGGTAGAAATAATTAATTTCAGTTTTTTGTTGAGTGGTTTTGTCTCCTCACAGGAAATAAATCACTTCTTGAATACACATCTTCCCAGCTGCTTGAAAGATGTGACAAATTGAAAATTCTCTGAGGTATGTGAATACATTTTTTGTGTTTGGTTAGACTACATTTTAATAGGAGACCCTATAAAAGATTACTTAGATTTTTGTTCTGGCTTTATGGAAGTGTAAGGTGCATTCAATAACCCCTGTCAAATAAAGGTAAAAACTAATTAAGTAATAAATCCATACAAACTGTTACAGAAAAGTAATGAATTCTTTGCATTTTTTTTTTCGGAGCTGGGGACCGAACCCAGGGCCTTGCACTTCCTAGGTAAGCGCTCTACCACTGAGCTAAATCCCCAGCCCCTTTCTTTGCATTTTTTATAATGGCAATACTGTATTTTCTAAAGGGGGATAAAAATTCAGCTGGCATATTAATCCAGGACTAGGTCCTTGGGATCAGCTACCCCTGACCACCGCATGTGTGTTCCATACCTTGTTTAATTTAGTTTAAAAATAACAAAACAGAAACTCTTAGACTTTCAGAAATCATTTGGATGTTTTTAAACAACTCTGTACATTGTAACATAATTTAGAAATTAGACCTCATCTTTATCAGTAATTTTTAAAGAATATTTTAAATGATTTTTAAGGGGAATTTTGTAGGAAGTAGACTTAAAACTGTTCAAAGACCATTTCAGTTAAGATGACATTGCTAGAAAACAAAAGAAAAAAAGTATAATATTCACCAAAAGCTACTGAAGTGTTTTTGTACATGGTGGATGAAGAGTTGAGCAAGTCAAAGGTAGGCGAGGTCAGGAAAGTGACTGTGTTACAACTATATATTTTTGTTCAATGATTGGAAATGAGAGAAAGAAGGTGGCTTGACTGACTTCTTTTGTAGCTTGAGAGTCTTCTGTAAAGCTATATTGGTGGATAGTGTAGAAGTTACATAAAGGATCAGAAAATAAAAGTAGAGAGAAAGAAGCTGACATTGATACAAATAAAGCTCAAGATGCCTTTAAAAGGCCTGTGGATATGTAAAATCCAATGGCTCTATATCTCCTTGAAGTTCTTAGTTATCTAGAGCAAATTATTGCCAGAAATAATTCAAATACATTTGGGAATCACAAACTCAGGTTTTATTTTATCATGTGAAAAATTCCTCAAGGAGCCACAGAATGTCAATGTTTATGATGTCATCATAGAAGCTGTTATGCTGTCAACCACTGGGTGCCTGATATACCAGCCCAAAGCTTCAGGAGATAGTACCCACCTCCCCCACATCAGCAGGAGATGACTGCTCCAATCAGCAAGTCACTTATTTAGCTGTCATTAAAATAAGAATTTCAAAGTCTGTGGTAGGTTACAGAAGGAGACCAGAAGAGGCAAAGGTAATAATCAGTATACAAGAGTTTTTAGGCTGACAGGTCAATCTCAAAGACCTGAAATACAGATGATGCCTACATAGACAGGGCAAAGAAAATGGACAGACAGGATGGAAAGTTATGTGGTGGTGACAGCTCCTGTTGACAATGGCAATAGGTGTCAGGAATCTCTGTCCTGAGAAAAAGATGTGGCACATAAGTTACACCTACCTGTATAGTTGATAGTTGTCTTAAAGTTTGTGGCAACTAAGTGCGAATTAACATTAAATGTACATTCAAATGAACAGGAACTGAAAATAACTTAGCATCATGTAAACAGGGCTAAGATGTTGAAACTAAGTATACTTTATGGGCAAATATATTTTATGAAGTGTGTATTGTCTTACTCAAGAAATCAGAATCCTTTTCGAACTCAAGTGACAGTTTCTTCATCTTCATTTTTGAAAATTAACTCTGATAATGTTATATCACTTTGCTTGATATGACATTCTAGAAATTTCACGTTTTATCGAACACTTGGGAATTGAAATTAAATGGATGAATATCTCAAGTGGGTATTTCACGGAAGTGTTCTATAAAGGCTATGTGTATAGATATTGTCAACTATAAGATACTTTTGCAATGAGAGATAAATGGCTATTTTCATGGTGTACTAATATAGTATCAAATAAAACATGGACATCTATTAGGGCAAGGACTTCCCCCAAGCTCAGCATTTATTAAAGGAGTTTGTACATGATGAAGAACTAGGGGTGGAAGAAAGGAAACAGTTAACAGAGTATAGACTGCATGTTTACAAGGTGTCAGGTTTGGGGTGATCAAATGCTGATGTAATCAGTCCTCAGAAAGAAGGGAGAGAAAGGAAACAAAAGGACAGCAAGGATGGAAACCTGAGGCAGCTTTGTCCTCCGTGTGGTGACGCTAGACTCCAGCTCCAAAATCCAAGTGATCAATGGGATCTGCCTTCCCAATTCTGAAAGCAAGCATAAATGTCCCAACTCACTTTGAAAAATCTAAATCTCTGGAGTAGAAATACATAGAAGTCATCTAGTCAGTAATTGCACCACCAATCGTATCAACTTTAGGCAAAATTACTTCAGTTCTTGAATATGAGATTGTGTTGCCATTCATTTAGATAGTAGAAAGATGACAATGAAATACAAAATTTATTTGAGAAATGATTATGCAGCTGAAGAACTGTCAACTATTTATTCTTGGTGTTTGAGGTCACTTGTAGCTGAGTTAATGAGTTTTTAGTGAATCCTCAATTATCCACTTTCCTCTTTAAATGGAGCATTTAATTTAGTGAATATTTGACTGGTTTGAAACATATCATTTACCACCCTCCTTCCTACACAATAAATTGTGAAGACATACAGAGCGACAACATGGGTTGTGTCCCAGTTACCTAGACTCAGAGCTTGACACAAGCATGAGAAGCATCATCACAAACAAACTTCAGTCTGTTTATGATCCCTCGGTATCTCATAACTTCATATATCTGAATCACAACCCCATGTAACAGAGAGCTATAAATTCTTGGATCACAAATATTTTGATGGCCAACCCAAGATGACTAAGTGGCACTTTCTGCCAAGCTTATGACTCAAGTGTAATCCACAGAGTCCCTGTGTTTGGGATAAAACATTGACAAATCTGTGTATACACACACACACACACACACACACACACACACACACAAATTATTTAATTAATTAATAAAAAATTGTAAAAACAAAATAAACAAACAAATAAATGTGATGATGGCATCAAATGTTTTATTGCACTGTGGCTGATTTTCTGATTCTCTCTGTCCTGGTCATCCTAACTGTCAGCTTGACAAAGCCCAGAATCACATGATAAAGACTATTAATTCAGTAATTGTTTAGCAGGTTAGCTTGTGCATGATTATCTTGATTATTAATTAATTCAGGAGAATCTAATTCACTGTGGGTGGTACCATTTCAAGGCAGGTGTTTTGGGGATGTAAAGAGGCTAGCTAAGCATGGGCTGATGAATCAGCCACCAAGTTATGTTCTTCCACAGTCCCTGTTCACAGGTTTCTGCTGAGTTCCTGTCTTGATTTCCCTCACTGGTGGCATGTGACCTGGAAGTGTAAACCAAACACTCTTTCTCTCCCTAAGTTTATTTTGGCCACAATGTTTTATCAGACCAACAGGAAGGAAGCTAGAATGTTCCCCCATCTGATTTTGTATGAGTTTTGAAGAGATATGACGTAAGTGCTGGGCACTGATGACGCCACACCTCTGGTCCAGCATTTCCATTTCACAGATGCCACAAACTACACAGTCCAGCGACATGAGGGGCCGCCAAATCCCTTTTCTTGATGAACAAAAGACATTTCCTAATGGTTTTCACTTTCTTACCTTAAATTATCTTCACATTATGAAGGATCTTATGTTTTTGCCATGCTCTACCTTAGACTAAATGGAAGGTGAAATAAAACTGTTATTGTTTTGGTGATTTTACATATTATATGCATTAAAATATATCAGACCAAAGAACTACTGAAAACACACAACTTTACGAGGCTTCCCACTGTGGCCCAGTGTCCTTTTCAAATCCCTTTGATGACAATTAGAGTAAACTTACCTATTCATTGTATTACTTTTCATCAGCTTGAAACTTGACAGGAAAATTGAGATAAATGTTGTCTAACAAGCTCACCTATTTATGTTAGTAGTTAATTTAGTAACAATTTACTCTAGGTACAAGGATAATGTTTAAAAAAAAACAAAAACCAATGATAGGCAGTAGTAGAAATGCTCACAGTCACAAAATACCTCAAAGACTTTATAGTGGTTGCACAAACTCAGATATAAGCAATGTTCACCATGGTCACACTCTTGAATCGAGTAAAGTCTTGTAACACCTGCAAAGGGCCTTTGTACTTCTACTTTGGCATTTGGTATTCAACTGAAAGGGGTTTATTTGCAGGGCTTAATAAGCTTCTGTAGCTTATATCAACAAGGGAGCTCATCCGGGGGAGGTTCACATGGTCTGTAGGTTGGCAGGGAAACTATCTGTAACAATCCAGAAGGAAGTAGGATGGTGACTAGGGCTTTCATCGTGAAGATAGACCAGTTCTCTTCCTAGAGATAAGAGATTACAACTATGTCTACATGGTTAATCTACTCCATCAATGTAGATTGTAGGAGACAGATTATCCAGGCCACTCATCCTCTCCTTACAGGATTGTGTACATGACACACTCAGCACACACTCCTAGTGACAGAGATTGCCTTAACCTGGGTTATGTACATAAGAACTAACTGACTGATGTAGCCTAAACAATATTTAGTGTTGATTGCAGGATGGTGTTTCTAATGCATCAGGGAATTTTTTGCTATTTAAACATGCTAAATGAAAATGACTAATAATTGGGATGTCTTTTTCAGCATGAATACAGCAGCACAGTTAACATGAATTACAGTTAGTGTCATATAGCTGAGTCCCATTCACAAGCTGAAGGGAACAGAGAAGCCATCCTTGGCTTAGTAATCAATACATGTGACTTTATGTTCATTTCAGAAGGAAGAACTCTGAATTATAGGCAAAGGCAAAGTCTTAGGACACAAATTTTATCTAAGAAGCACAATTAAAAATGCTTCTGGAATTTGATATACAGAATACCCAATACGAAATATTTTACACTTAAAGTGCAGTGTTGATAACTGAAATATATGTTTCAATAAGTTAGATAGCTCTCTTCAGGGAAAGGGAAAGTTTATAGGAAATATCTTTCTGCACATACATAAAGTGTACATGGATCAAACTTCAAAGTAAAGTAATTAACCTAGATGCTGAGTACAGATGTCAGTGAAAACTGACTAGGCTCAAAGACAAATAGAGGTGGATGTCACATATGGACTGTGGTAACTGCAGACCGTCTATAGTAGTTCTCCAAATGAAGCATCAGATGCTGCCACCTCTGGAGAAAGAGAGTTCTCCCTTTAGAATCAAGCCAATAGGATTTTGATATGCAAGTGCTAAGGCACCCCCATTTCTAGGTTCTTGTGCTTCCAAAAGCTGTATTAATGTAAAGATTCAAGGATAGTGCAAAGCCTGCTTGAAACCCAAGGCACAGAACATGAGATGGCAAATCCAACCAAAATCCAAGACCAAGAACTTAAAAGTCTGTGTTTAACCCCACCAGCACTCACCTGTGGTTTCTAAATTTTCCAGATTCGATCTCAGCATTAAATTGTGATGTCAAAGGAAGATGTCTGATACCCAGCCTTCTTAGCCCATAGATTCGTGCAGATCACAGGAAATCTGGCTTAAGTATTTTTACAGCCAGTTAGGTAAACTGCTCACTTCCTCTATATTAATGCATGTGCTGAAAGTTAATCATAGCCATGGACATTTAATACTTTTTTGAAATTATTATATAATTTCCTCTTTTCTTTTTCTTCTTTCTAAATCTTCTCATGTACTCCAATTCCCTTGCTGTCTTTCAAATCAATGGCATATATGTGTAGTTAGGACATATTCTAAACGTCTTAACATTCCTTAGTTGCCTATAGTTTTTTTGTCTAATGTTGAGGTTATATGATTTTTCTACATTTGCATATCTATTGCTATCCTCCTTTGTTGACTCATATTTTGGCAGCCATGTTGGTTAGACTTGATGTGTATAGCTTCTCTGACATTTCTGGAAGACAGTTTCAAAACAGTTGTCTGTCCTTCTTGATGGAAAGTTAAGATTATTAATATTCAGCATTATTATTGAAAAGAATATATAGACATAATATATACATACACTCATATACATACATGCATGTACATACACACATGCATTCCTATATATATATATATATATATATATATATATATAGAGAGAGAGAGAGAGAGAGAGAGAGAGAAACAGATAGTGATTCGCCCTTGCTTTCCTAGTTTCTATTACAAAGTCTGATGTAATTCCCATGACCCAATATGTTCTATGAGGTTTTCCTTGTTTATTGTGTGACTATGACTCCTCCCCAAGTTGATTTCTGGATTAATCTCTGCTTGATTGTGAATCCTGTTAAATCCTACTTCACCAGATTGGTTAGTATGCAAGGTCTTAGTGGAGTGGCGATCACGCTGTTTTCTAAGGAACATGACTTTCTCCCTGAAAATCAATGCTCTGCTGTGGCCTGCTCTGTGGTGTATTTGCCTTTGAGCTGATTCTTTCCACTTACCAGGGCTATGGTGCCTGCCACAGCAGTTTTTGCTTAGGTTTGCGTGTCTCAGATTAGGCCAGCAGGTGTTCTGTGTTCTCCATATTCTGTGGGTCTCCGGTTTTAAGTTCTAAGTGAGAAGAGATACAGTTTTGGTGTTTGGAGATAAACTTATTTAATTCTTTATTATGGTTTTGATTCTACACACTCACTGAACTTAACTCAAACTACTCATCCATTTCCTTCTACCTCCAGCTTGGTACTAACCATCAATGGGCAATGAAACTGAGTTTTGTCTGAATGCCAGGGAAACACTCTGTCAACTGTGCTATACTCATGTGTTCACAGAAGTTGAATCACAGATTTGACTTCCGGGGATCTGTACCCTTCTTGCTCCAGTATAATAGATGGTAACAGAAGGCAACTGTGGGGCAAGTGGACCAGTATTACCTGACAAAAACTGGGGCAGTTGAGCAGATTCAGAACCCCCAGTAAATTCTCATATTAGAGAATGGTAGGCATTTCATCCACTCCTGAACCATTTTCTCTCCTGAAGTATGTGACCATGGCCTCCCACATGGAGATCATGACCACTAGTCATATAGCATAGAACACAGAGTTCTTTATGCTAATGAGGTCTCTAGATGCCCCCTAAGGGTTTAGCCAATAAGCTTCCCTTCCCAAACATTCCTCCTACAAAATACTATTTAATCTCTGGTCCACCCTGAGTAAGTCATATGACCCCATTTTCCATGATGAAGAATGAATAAACAGTTGGACAAAGATTCTCTCATTAAGAATTTCTGTGGGGGAATCCTTCATCATTTAGAACGCAGAAGGACCCTCTGCTGCCCAGAAATGTACACTCACCGCTGAGCTAAGCCAGAGTTTCCCTCCCTTCTGCCCTGGCTTATCACTTGCAGTCCTGTCATTCCCAGCTCCACCAGGTTCCCAGTGGTGATGTCAGGAACTCCTGCCTCTTCAGCCTCAGCTTGCTCTGTTTCTCAGCCCGGCTGGGGTCTTAGGCTATGTTCCACCACCCCTGCAGCATGATGGTGGTAAGGAGGGAATGTAGCCATGCACCCTCCCTTTCCCTCTTGAGAAGCACTTCACCTCTACATATGGGAGGTTACACCTTAACAACATTTTAAGAACAAAAAAGTTATACCGTGTGCATGCCCTTAATAATATATATTGCACAAACCAGCAACTGTGTTCCATGCTGGAAATACCAGTTACAAACATTAGCCTGCCCTTAACACTCCTAGAATGGGTCATTAGTAAATTCTGGAATCTTTTAGATGGAGTGCCTGATAGAAATTGTGTGAACTTTACTCTTTTTTTCTCTCTAATGGACTCCTTTTGACTTTTAAGAACTAACAGGTTCCAGAAGATTTCCCATCATGTAGGCTGCCTAATCAAACAACTTTTGTAAGGTGCTAGTAAACATTTCTTTAGTGACAGAAACACATTTCTCAAGACATTGTTTGTCTTTATGCTTGAGGATTTTTAAATTTGTTCAAAACATTCTTTTGTTGCTGTACGTTGTATTCTTAATGTTCAGGTGTCTGTTCAGTTTGGCTTAGTTCATGTTTTCCACAGCTAAAATTTCATTAAAAATCATGTAGAGATTTATTTCCATGCATCATGGTTACTGAAGTCCATTCATATCGCAGGGATGGCCTGAAGTATTTTCCCCTTGTTTCTGTATGCATGACCTGCTAGCAATGAGCATACTCGACTGACACCTGTATCTTTGACATCTTCTACCCAAATTTAGCCACTTACTTATAGATGAAAATTAAATCCTATTAAAATATAAATAAATATTTCTAATGATTTCTGAAATAAATTCTAGCTTCATGAAATCACCTTTTTCCCTCTGCCCAGATGAAAAATTTGTCGCATGTAGCTGTACAAGAGCAATGTTTAAGAGATGTATCGAAGGGTTTTCATCATTACTGTTGCTTTGAGCACACTTTTTCTCTTAAAGGGTTAACAGGCATTTCACAAATCAAGTATACTAATACAACATGTCTAAAGATACAGTACTCTGACCCATACTTAAGTGCTGAAGGATGGCAACAGGATAAACTAAGCTGTTTTCATATGCCTTTGTATTTCCATAGGAGCAGGAAAACTTTGCATGCACGAGAGGATGGTGCTCAGAGCACAAAGCCTGCTCTGAAGCCTGATGAGGTACTGGTGGCAGCACTTGTAGGTCTTGCATGGCGTAAGAGCTGGCACAGTGCCAAGTGGAATGCTGTAAGTTCAGAACCAAGGTGGTTGTTAAGCTGAGGAGGGCAACGTGGACTAGTACTTTGGGAAGCACACTGGATTCATTACATATTTGAATTTGAGAGTCATACAGAAATCTTTAACCAATCAGAAATCACTATGGAAAACCACAATCAGCCAAAAATGCAGAGTTGTAGAGCCCAGTCCCAGTGGACACATATACAAAACACTCCCATAATTTAGGCTGAAGAAGGGAAGGAGGTGGAAAGATGAAAAGAACCAGAGATCAGTGAGTCTTCTGAGCTTGTGAGCTTGTGTCTTCTAATAATGTCAGAAGCTATACTCACAGTGGCTCACCAGCATAACTTCCCCAGTATTCAATGAATAAGGATGCCACTAATGTACATGCTAAACTGCACAGAGAAAAGTCCATGAAACCTCAACTCTAAAGGAGGAACTATAGGAAAGTGAGGACAACTGGGAGCCAGTGAAATGGTTTTCTCCAGGGAAGAGCGCACTGACACTGACTGTTTGTACACTGCCAATCAGCTAGCCATGAAAACATATATAGAGATAGAATTATGTGAATGGGGCAGGCTATATTTAGAAATATACATTATATACATGCGTATATATGCAATAACAATTAGTGAAAACATCTGTTAATTTGAAGGAGCAGGGGGAAAGGCATGGAAGGAGAAAGGGGGAGAGATAACCAATTAAATTATAATATAAAATAAATGCAAAAAATGTGTTTGATGGGTTAGGTGATGGCTCAGTTTACTGTGCAAGCAGAAAGACCTGAGTTTGGAGCCTCAGAGTTCATGAAAATGGAATAGCCAGTTGTAGCACCATGTGCCTATAATTTCAATGCTGAGGGACACAGGCCAGAGGACCACTGGAACTTGTTGGCCAGCAGTCTAACCAAATCTGTGAGTTCAGAGTTCAGTGAGAGACCTTGTCTCAATAAAGCAACAGAGAAAACAAAAGAGGAAGATATCCACCTAGAGTTCTAGGATTTTCAACACACATTTGCAGGAATATTTTCACACACACTCACACATGCACATTTCATAATTCTTGGCCATAATTGTAGGAACAGAATTCATGGGTTGTATAGTAACTAATTTTTCTTTTCTTGATGATCACAGAAGATTTTATTTAAGTTATATCGATTTTAAATGATAGGTGATATCATTTTACAACAGTTATACAACAGATTGTAACTTTTATTTTTTCTAGATCTATTTTTTAATGATGGTCCTTTAGAAACCTCTCTTTTAGTCCACCACCCACAAGAGATAGTAGAACAGAAAGAATGCAGGAAAACCATACCCGTTTAGAAGTGATTCTTTGAAGAAACTCCCATCTGTGTTGTGCAGTTCAGTTCACAGGTCAGGAGAGACAGCTCTATCCACTTGCAAACACTTTGTGGATACACCAGCAGTCCATGTCAGTAGAGTTGGGATAGCAAACATGAATCAGCAGCAGTGGCATAACCTAGTAGAGACAGTCAGTCTGCAGTCTTGGCACTAGGCACCAGTAGGGACCAGTAGGAACACCAGGAAAAGTTCCTGGCTGTGCCTCTCTCAGGAAAGCAAAGATCAGAGAAGACTGGAGACCAACAAGGGTTGCACAGCTAGCTCTACAAGCAAGCCTAGCCTAGCCTCAATCACTGGCCGTGGAGTCCTATTTATACTACCTCTAAACACCATATGTCCTCCATGTTTTTTTCCTCATCGAGTGTCTTGCCTAAGCATGTGAGTATGACTTAGTAAAACTCCATGTCAAACTGTCTCAGTTGGTGTCACTCCACTAAACGGTCTGAGTCTATGTAAGCTTTATAGTGCATTTCTCTCTATGCAGTCCTGATAAATGGAGCTCAGCTACGCAATGTAAGGTAGATCAATGCCTGCATATGCTTAGTGAAGAATCCTTCATCACATGTCCTTTCACATGCTTGCTTTAGCAGATCATCCTTCCACCTGTGTTTGCTTCAGTGAAGTGTGCTTTCACCAGTCTGTCTTGGCCTTTCGGTTTTGTCCGCTTCAGTGAAATGTTCCTTTACATGTTTGCCCCAGCAAAATAGTATCTGACAAACCTGACTTTCCAAAGAACCCTTAAGTTCTCACTTCAATGGAGTATGAAATGTTATACGTGTGTATAAAGAATGTTAAAGAGATCACAGAAATGAACAATTAAAAAGCCCTTTTAATTGATCCTTGGAGATTTTCACATCATGACATTACACATCCCAATCCCATTCATTTCCCCATCTCTTCATATCTGCCCTCAGCTCTTACCACCTCCTCCCCCCCAAAAAAAATCATAACAAGCAAAACTAAAATCCCCAAAATAAAAAAATCGCACCAAGGAAGCTGCCGTGGGTCTTGGTGTGTCACACAGTATACCCTTTTGCAAAGGAACTTGAAGAGAAAATGGAAGCAGTATTGGTCATCTCACCAGCTCTCCTGCACCTGCGCCACAGGGGCCAGCTTTCTAGCTTTTCCCAGGCAAGGGGCAGGAGCAGCTTTTTCACTCTCATGCCCTTAGGAGGGGGGTAGTTGGTTCTCCTGTGTTCACCCTACCAAGGCCAGCTTTACTGTGCTGCCCAGGGAGGGTGAGGAGTTACCCTCTCCCAAGTGGTATAGCTGGTGAGGGGCAAGGCCAGCTCTTCTATTCTGACAAACTACTGCAGGTGCCCATGTGGTAAGGGGATACATCTCTTTAGCACCCAAGACATTTCAAGACAGACAATGGAAGGGGCCAGCTTTCCCAATGTCATCACCTCAGGACCAGCTTATCTAGGTGTCCGCCACCCAGGAGAGGTACAGGCCCTCTCTGCCCTCTCTGCCCTCTCCTGAGTGCTGCAGTCTATGAAAGACAGAGTCAGCTCTCCACATTCTCAATCATCCTACCTTATTCTCCCCAGTGCTGGGGGTGCACACCTGGGCCACCATGCCTGGCATTATAGTATATTTTAAGCTATCCATCTACTCACAAGCATCTCAGTTGATTGCATAAATAACTTAGGTAAATAGTGCTACAATGAATATGGACATTTGGATGTTTTAAATTAAAACATTATTTCACTTGGATACATAAAGCCAGGTGTTAAATTGTTGAATCCCATGTTTGCTCAGGTTTTAGCATTTAATTTTTTGTCTGTTTTTTTTCTGCTTATGAAATCTCATCTTTTCTATGATGACTATGCTAATTCACATCCTTACCCATGAACATGATTTCACCTACCTATCAACGATTCATTCCAGCATTTGTTACTTTATCTTTTTAACAATAGCCATGTGAAATGGAGTTACATGGGATTCCACTATGTTTTCACTTTGAGGGGGATTGTCAACTGTGTGTATGTTCTTTTATTATTTGTTCTTTTACTTTGAAATCATAATATAATTATATAATAAAATAATATAATCATTTCCCTCTCCCTTTTCTCTTCTAACTCGTTAACTTTAAAAAATTTGTTGGCTTTTGTGAATCTTTTAAGAAGTACCTATTCTGCTTATTTAGCCATTCTTGTTCAAAATAGTAATTTTGGTGTGTGTGTGTGTGTGTGTGTGTGTGTGTGTGTGTGTGTGTGTGTGCAATGCTCATACACTGTCTGTGAGTGTCTAAACTAAACTTCAGATCCCTGTAGCTGGAGTAATAGGTATTTGTGAGCCCCTCAGTGTGGGCGCTGTGAACCCAACTCAGGTCCTCTGGAAGAGCAACAGGTGCTCCTAACCATCAGGCCATCTCCTCAGCTTTCGTACACATTCTCTCATAGCACTTTCATCACAGTTTTTAAAACTTCTTATGTGCCCTGGACTTTAGATTTTTGGCACATAATCCATTTGTGCACTTCTCCCATTCTACACATTGTCTCTTTGCTCTGTTTCTTTTCTAACACAGGAGTTTCCTGGTTTGTCATAAGTTCAATTTTCATGTTTTTAATTTTTCTATTTTGGTGTTCTTATGTAAAATAATATTTGTTGTACCAATGTCTTCAATTTTTACATTATCTTAACAATATAATTATAGCTTTGAATGACATTTGAGGTTGTGAATCATTTTTCTGTTAATGTTTATATATAGTAAGATATTTAGTGTCATTTTTCTGGATACATAAGTCTACCTTTCTACCTGTGTACTTTTTCTAAGATATCCTCCTACTGATGTTGAAAAGATCCGGTGAATATAGACTAGCAATTTGGTGTTTTGATGCATTTAGCTATGCTTGCATTTAGCTATGCTTGATCTGTATGGTTTGACTATTCCCCTCCCCCTTTTCTCTTTTTGCTTTCATAAGAATTTATTTAGCTTTTTTCTGCAAAAATGTTGTGGTTTCCATTACACTGATACTGTAGATAGCTTTTGGTAGCTTGGGCATTGAACAGTATTAATCTTTTCAATCTAAGTCCATTGTGTCTTTTTTCCTGTTTCTTATGCATATCAATATTTTAAAATATTATTTGTTGAGATCATCCATTCTCTTGTTTAAGTGTAGATCTACTTTCCCCCTGTGGATATTGAAAATAGTCTTTTTCATTTTATTCATCTAGTTCTTGCTAGAATATGCAATGTTATTTTTGTATATATGTGATTTTCCTATCCTACAAATTTACTTAAGTCATTCATCAATTACAACAGTACTTTCTATGTTGAAATATTAGAGATTTCATATGTAACATCAGATTACTTGCAAATAGATAATTTGACATCCCTTTTAATATGGGCACTGTGTATTTATTTCTCTAATTTTCCTACTATCCAAATGACTGCTATTATGTTGATGTTTTGAAAGTACACATTTTTTATTTTGTTCTAGATCTGATAATGGGCAATTGTAGCTGGCGTTGGCCTTGTAATATTAACAGGCTGTACCTTCTTGAGACACATTTCTACAGTGCCTTGGTTGCTCCGGGTTTCATCAGGAAAGGATGTTAAATTTTTCAAATGCTTTTTAAAAGTTTACTTAGAGTGTCTAAATTTTGTCTTTCAGATGGCTGCCATTATTGGCATTGATTTCTCTGTATTAAAGCACTCTTTTGTTTCTTGGAAAACCATCACTTGATTGTAGTATATGATCTTTCTGATGTTTATTACCTGTGGTGATAAATTTTGTCAAGGTGATTGAAATAAGCGTCATCTAGGATATTAGTGAGACTTACATCTGGTTCCATACAAAATATGTACTCATATTTGAGTTCAAAGAACTTTTTTTTTAGATTTTTAGTACTTTATTCTGAAAATTTAAAAATTTTTCCACTGTTGGTCTTCATCTAGACACTTAGGCATAATTAAATTTGATAAATGATCAATAAAAATTTTTATTAATTAATATTTACTGAATATGGATTTAACATTAAATTTAGGTATTTGATTTTCTGCTTTAGTCCTTGTAAATATATTTACATATATATGTATTATAAATGAGACATTATAGACTGTGTTAACTTTCTCATTTTTTTCATAGCAGCTTTCTTTCTTTCTTTCTTTCTTTCTTTCTTTTTCTTCCATTTTTATTAAATTGGATATTTCTTGTTTACATTTCAAATGTTATTCCCTTTCCCAGTTTCCTGTCTATCAGCCCCTTAACCCCTCCCCTTCTATATGGTTGTTCCCCTCCCCATTCACCCACCATTACCACCCCCGAGAACAATCCTGTACACTGGGGGTCCAACCGTGGCAGGACCAAGGGCTTCCCCTTCCACTGGTGTCCGAACAAAGCTATTAACTACTACATATGAAGTTGGAGCCCAGAGTCCATCCATGTATAGTCTTTGAGTAGTGGTTTAGTCCCTAGAAGCTCTGGTTGGTTGGCATTGTTTTTCTTATGGGGTCGCAAACCCCTTCAGCCTTTTCAATACTTCTTCTAATTCCCCCCAAGGGGGTCTTGTTCTCAGTTCAGTTGTTTGCTGTTGACATTCGCCTGTGAATTTGACATGTTCTGGCTGTGTTTCTCAGGAGAGATCTATCTCTGGTTCATGTCAGCATGCACTTCTTAGCTTCATCCATCTTATCTAGTTTGGTGGCTGTATATATATGGGCCACATGTGGGGCAGGTTCTGAAGGGCCAACCCTTCAGTCTGCTCCAAAGTTCAAAGAACTTAAGATATATCATTCAAGTCTAAATGAATCATACAAAAATAAATTATTAGATGTAGGAGTCAATGAAAATTGTGTAAAAATAACATTTGATACGATGTCCAAAATATAAAGATATAATAAAAGATTTCTGTCAAGTTGATGAGCTGAATTGAAATTACATCATATTAATAACAACAAAAAATGTAAGAATTGCTTATTTCAATGGATAGTAACAATATTAAGACAAAAGGACTAAAGTAATGGAAATCAGACAATAACAATAATATTCTTGACCAATAGAACTCTATAACTTTCATAGAATGTTGAAGCAGAAAGACAATCCTGGACTACATAGAGAGTTCAAGTTTAGCCTGAGGTACATGGTAAGATTCTTGAAAAAAGAAACAAATTATGTAAATTACATAAATTAAAAAATATATAAATCCATACAATACATACATATAATGTAATATAAAAGTTTTCATACTAATACAATAAATGTTTATATAAAATAAAATAAAAATAATCTAAGAATAAATAGGAAGGGAAAAATTCATTTTGTCTGAAAATAGGTGAATATTGAATGGGGCAAAATTCAGTAACAAATAATAAAGGCAATACATACTTTAAATTATTATTTTAATATTTAGCAATAATGTGGAAACATTAGTATACTAGAAATATAAATAAAAGAAATACATCAACAATCTAAATTATCCAAAAGAAAACTCTTAATAGAAACTGAAAGATTTCTATAAATGATTTAATACATCTGTTTAGCGATATCAGATATGTTTTGGTCATAAATTTAATGTATGCTACTACTTAGAAATAAAACTTTTTAAACTGCAGTAATTGTCCAGGAAGAAGTACATGGGTTCACATTTACTTTCTGTTCTCATCAAGAAAAGCATATGAGTGTTTTCTGACCCTGGTCATTAACTTGTATAGATCTGTGTTCAAAACAGTAGAGATATTACCTTAGATACATTGCTGTGTTTGTTGGTTCTTGGAGAGAGTGTCAGTAGCAGTTTTGTACAAAGGAACTCAACTAGAGTCAGGAAAGTATCTTAAAGAGAATGGTGGAACTGGAAGTGTGACGAGGCTAAGGTAGTGATGCTTTGCAGAGTATCTCCGAAGTTCTCTAGAGCCTGACAAGCTGTTCTTTGATATGCAGCAAATATTATCATTTGTGGGCACATGATTCAGAAAGAGCAATTAGACAAATGTCAATATCACACAGGGCTGGAAATAGGTCATAGACTCCCCACCACTGAGGAATATGATTCTTTGAAGAACCACTATGTTGAAATGTTAAACAAGTTTATGTCTCCATAGTGGGGAAAGAAGATACCAAAGAACATACCTTTGGTCTAATGGCTTCTCGAAGCCTACCTGAGGCAAAAGAACCTTTTATAACAGGCAAGAACAAAAGTAGGAATAGGCTAACATTTCTGCCTGAAGAAGATAATTTGGGGAGACAAAAACCATGAACAAGAACGTCTAGACTTATTTCTCTAGGTCTCAAACTGGTGAGACTGGCATTTGTGAAGTGGCAGTTACCAACAGAACAATGTGCATAGAGATTGCAACGTATTCAATAAGTCAAGACCAATAAGCAGGTGAATTACGTAGGAAGAAAAAAAGTCAGTTGAAAAGAATAAATATCATCTTGACCTAATTTTCAAAAATAAGCAAAAGTTTTCCATGGGTTTAGAATGTTCTGAAGACCATAAGACATAGGGTGGAAACCCATTAGGCTCTAAACAGGAGAAGTATGCCCTTTGTGTCTGTTCCACTTCATAAGTATGCCTTGCTAAATGGCAGGAGATGAAACAGGAGCAAGATGAAGGGCACACACAAACAGTGGACTGATAGAATCTCACAGATGTCAGGGCTTGTTGGGCCCTACCTTGGGGTGTTTCCCTTCCCTGTTGCTGAGCCTTTTAGCCTGCTATAGCAAGAAGTTGTTTATACCCTTGGCAGCTGCTCTTAGCTCCTGATTTGGGGCTGGGATTTTGCATGGCACCCCTCCTCCCCACCAAGCCTTCCAGCTTGTGGTTGTTAAGAAGTTGTTTATGCCCCTGATTGGGCCTGGAACTTTCCACCACACAGACTTTTCCTGTTTTTCTGGTTGGGGATTTTCACCTGCCTTGTTGTTTGCCTCCTCGGGTATATAAGGAGATCTCAGTAAAGCCTTGGTGGCACTCTCTGAAAACGGGTGACCTGTGTATGTGTTTTCTTTCAATCCCGCAGACCTATGCCCGATATTCACACTCTGGCGGCACAGGCGCCGTCAAGGGCCGAGTTCAGCTGAGTGTTACAAAATGCCTAAGTTTGATTACACTCTTCATTCAATCCCCGAACTCCAAAATCATGAAATGTAAAAGCTCAAGCACTCCAATACTCATGGAAAATTTTCCATAGCATTCTTTTATGGATATAAACAAAACATACTAACAGAGTGCATTATAGCCTCGCATTATTCCTGCCAGGGGAAGGCTAAAGCAGGAAGAGGTCCAATTAGAAGCTCACCTGACTCACATAATAAGACTCGGTAAACTAAAGCAATGTTATCTCCTCAAGATGCAGATCCATTGGTTTTGGGGCTGGAGAGATAGCTCCAGAATTAGGAGAACCTGGATCAAAATGGAAATGGGGAATTTTCTTTGTCCATCAAAGGTTGAACTTTTATTTTTCCTACTACTGATGGGTATCAAGCTGCAAGTATTTATAAAACACAATTTTAAAGTGATGTATCAGATGATGGACTCTGTAGATGCTATCACCTAATTAAGTTTATGGTAGACCACTTCTACTGAATAGTATATGTGCTTCATTTAATACTAAATGTATGGAGTAGGGATATTGGAGGGCCAGGCATCTTTTTAACATATTTCCAAAATTTTCATGATGGTACAAAGCTTGGTAATACTTCTGGCTAGGTAGTGTGACTTCTGATTTACTGTATGGTGGTGAAGTAGTTATTCCATATTCTGACTGGCTTTTTGTAGCACTTACACCACAGAATATATCAGATATAAAGAATATTTATTTGGGGTTACCATATGAGGACTAGTGATGCCCACAGGGTACATTAACAAGAAAAAAAACAGACTTACTGGCTACAACCCTAGAAAGCCTGGCCAAAGGTTTACGTTATTGGTGGGCCCCGTCAGCCAGGAAATATGAACTAAATAAGCCCTCTTAAAACACCAACAGCAAAAACTAACAAACAAATATGAAAGCATTTAGGACTGGCTTCTGCTAATGCACAGCATATTATGAGGATAGCCATGAAATTTTACACCATTGTATACAAGTCTAAGCTCAAATCCCACCATTAATCTGAACATCAAGAAGTATTTCTCTGCACTCAGTACATAGTTGGCAAATGGCCATAAGTGCCTTTGGAGGAAAAGATGAGAGGAGTAATTACAGGATTCATTGAAATGTTACCAGGAGCTTAGGAAAGAGGATCTAAACTCTCTTATCCAGTAACTTTCATCTTAATGTTTTACATGATTTATATATGCAGGTTGTACAAGACATCGACATTATCTATTATAATGGCTAACATCTTTTTTTCCTGTGGTATTGTTAGTTATTATTGTGCAAAAATTGATGAAGAATCAATAATTTATCTTCCTTGCACTTAGAGACATTTTGATCTTCTAATGTATGTCAAAACTTCCCAGAGAAAAGGGCCAACGTCTTAAGTCTATTTGTACACCAGTATTTCAATTGTAATGGATTCACTGACTTCAGCTAACTCTTGGTGGTATTGTATAAAGGGGGAGTTCTGTTAGAACACTGCACCTTCATTCATGGTAGACAGATTTATGCTCATACCTTGAAGGAGCACATCAGAAAACCAGCGGAATCACTTCCATCTGTTTCTGTCCAGAGAGTGAATTCCATCAGTGACATGCTACTGTGCTTCATTTCAAATTCTTTCTGCACTAATTTCTCCACTCTCCTCTCTGAAAACCTTCAGAACTATCCAGAACTACCATTTTTTCCCATGTATGTGTTTTGGAGAATTTTTATTCCATGTTCCCTGCTAATTATTACCTGTCTCTTGGTCAAGGAACAAACATTGACATTCTTTTTTGGGTTCGTACCTTTTCCTCACCACAGAATACTGTTGGCTATTTTTGTGATCCTTCCATTTTAAATTGTTAATATGCTTTAAGTGCAGTAAATGAATGTCTTCCTTTATAGTGGTCATAGAGAGGCTCTTGGGCTCTGAGAACTTGTCCTACTTTGTCAGTCTCTAGAATGGTCATAAAAATCAAGCCAGATTTCATCTTTTCACAGTGGTCATGATACCACTGCACACTTACAAAGGGGATTTTTTAATTTCCTAACCCCCCTGCATCCTGCTTGTTTTGCATTTCAATTAATCATAGACTAAAACCTTAAGGACTTTGAAGTCCCTATATGTCAGGTTTCGTTTTCTTTCTAATGGCTCCTGAGTGTTGCCAAACAGATAAAAATCAAAATCAAAGGGTTTTCTTGATAATCTGACCTACGGATATAGTCCTTCCCTAGCCCATGTTCCAATAAAGCACAGCAGACTATATCCTAATGATTATTAACAACCACAGGGCCTGACATCAGAGAAAACGTATTTGAAAGGGAAGGACACACGTGGATACACACTGCTATATTTTGGGGCTGCTCACTAGTTTACCATAAACTATAAAGTAACATAGCCAGGTTCTTGGCAGAAAACTCCTCTGGGCCCATGGATATACTCATATATGTTCAAAGGACAAATTGCCTCTTGACTCAGACTTTAGAAGAAAGGCTTATCATGAAATTTATCTTCTGTGTTTTGTTTCTTTCCTTCCTGTTTGCTTGTGAACGTTCATTTGACCAATAGGTAACTCCTGAAATGTAAAGTGGTCTCATTCTCTCCTCTCTGCAGTTACAGAGAAAGGCAGATATTTCATGTCATTATATGGCATGTCATTAAAACCTGGAGAGGGGGCAAATATCCACACACAAAATCCTGATGTTCAGTAGAGAATATCAGAACACAATCAGTAGTCTTAAGTTTGTAAGTAAAGATGGAGATGATATCTTGTGTTCTTTGCAAAATAGATTATAAAGAACCCTGTTCAAATAACAGGCAGGCAGTGCTCTTACAGATACTGAAGACTTAATGGCTTTTTTTGTTTTTGTTTTCTGTCTTTTTTATCTCTATCTTGAATTACTATCTTGGGTTTCTGTTTCTAATCTTTGAAAAAGAAAAGATACATACATACTCCCATGAGTTTTAACATTCAGCTTTCTATTGATCTGTGTAAATGTTGTACATGAAATGGATATGTACCAGTCAGACTTTCACAGTGTCCATACCTAAGGCACATCTCATTCTCATTGGAATGGAGAAAGACTGCACCAAGGTAGCCAAATGGTTTTGCTTCATCCTGTTGAATTTCTTCCATTTATTCTAATATTTCCTTTTACCATATGTGAATTACACATAGTGTTTTATTTTGACATTTTTACACATGAGCATAATGCATTTCAGTCATAGTCATCCTCTTAAAGGGAGTCCCTTTCTCATCCTCTTCCAACTCTGCTTATCCTCCTCCTCCTAGCTTTCCTCTCTGCCTGTGTGTGTGTTTACACATGTGTTTGCCTGTGTGTGTGTGTGTATACACATGTGGGCCTGTGTGTTTGTGTTTGTGCAAATATCTGTGTGTATACACATGTGTGCATGTATGTTTGCCTGTGTGTACACATGTGCGTGTGTGTGTGCTTGTGTGCATGTGTGTGTGTGTGTGTGTGGTGTGACATTGCATTTTATCATATTGTTTAGAGGAGCAATGGAAGGAATTCAGCTACAGGAGCATGTATACCTTCCCAGTGCCTAGACACTAAAGACAATGTGTCTTCCTCCCCTGTAAACTGCTATCTTCCTGTTTAGCCCCCTTTGGCCACCTACATAGAACTGCCACATGACTCATCTTGGGGACACCCTGTCTGAAAGAAAGGACTTTAGTTCCATGCCCTTTTGTTATGTCTTTTCTTCACTCTTCACCTGCCCTATGGCTACTTTCTTCTTCTGACTCCCCTAGACTTCAATAAAATGAGACATTTTCCTCTTTCCTTCATCTCATAAATCTGATTGAAGGCATCTATCACTTTCTAGAAAGATGTGATGGGGTCTTCACCCATTCACACTTCTGAAAACATCAGTGCTATGAATTTACATTTTTGTTGCAAAGCAACTTCTGCTTTGAACAGAAGATGCTCTCAGGATAGGCTATTTACCTGCTCATGGATGCAACACCTCTGGATTTCCCTTTAATCTTACAAAACCGCCAGCCACTAGAGGTGGATGTTTGATGTTTTTCGCAAGGATACTTAAGAATCCTCCTCTTTAATCTATCTGCAGAACACTTCCCTCACCAATTGCACCTTACTAGTCAATGTTCCCACACCTTTCTCAGGAGAACTGAGCTAAATCTTGCCACTTAGTAATCATTCTGTCAGCTCAAGACAGTTCAATGGGCTAATAATTTCTTTACAACTTTGCATCAGATTTCATTTATTTATAGTATTCTAATTTTCACCCATTCACTTTTGGGAAAAGGCAGCTAAGTTCCGCAATATTTTACCAATTTTCTGCAACTCTTTGATCCATTCCGTTGTAGATCATTTAAAGCTGTTTCCAATTTTTGATTATCACATGTGCTATTGCTATGAAGAGCCACATGTAACTGTTTTTGTGGATCTGCAAATATAGTCCACAGAAAATCTTTGTATGAGAGGATGACTACCTGAGATTGGAGCTGACATTTGCGTCATACCCCCAAATAGTTACAGATTTCCTATTAGCAATAGTAACAGATTAGCATTCATTTGCTCTATGGCCTCATCAGAACTGATGATCCCAGTCTTTCTACTTTCACTCTTCCTGCAAACACGTGGAGCAATTTAATTAAGGCAACAGGATGACTGATTAACAGGTTCCAATTCCTATTCAAGACTTTTGAGGCTTCTGAGGGGTACTTGCAAATTTTTGCTCACTTTTTTTCTAGGCCTATGAATTGTCCCCTTCTAATAGGGAATTCTGCTTTTCTGGTTTGTAACCTCTCTTTTACAAACATTTTATTTATATTTATTTTTAAATATGTGTGTGTTTGTGGATGAGTACTGGTGCCAGCAGTTTCCAGAGGTGCCCTGTTCCCTGCAGCTACAGTTATGGTGCTGTAGATGGTTGTGAGCTAGCTGTCCTATGTGTTGGGAACTGACCTCCGGGACTCTGGAAGAGCAACATGTTTTAACTGCTGAGCCATTTCTCCAACCCTACATTACTTCTATTACTTTTAAGTTTTGTTATTTTGGATGTAATTCTCTGTCTTGGG
Source organism: Rattus norvegicus (assembly GCF_021556685.1). Taxonomy (NCBI): domain Eukaryota; kingdom Metazoa; phylum Chordata; class Mammalia; order Rodentia; family Muridae; genus Rattus; species Rattus norvegicus. The sequence continues at coordinate 89,295,673 of NC_141547.1, forward strand.
TTTGAGTATGCCAAGTGCTTTCTTCCACCCTGTACCTGAAATGATTATCTTTTCTACAAGAAAGCCAATAGTTTTCAATTCCGTCATGTCTGAATTGCTACATTTCATTTAGAATTAGGACATTGTGTGTCATTACCAAGATAACTCTGCCAACCCCAAGCTTTTAATTGGTTTTTAATCTCACTTCAAGATCAAAAGAGCAGCAATGACTAAGATTCCCAGTGATCCCAGATTCACAGTGCCATCCATTAATTTTATTGCCATTCTAGATATGAAGTATTTTCATTTCCATAGGGTCAGCCGGATTTGAACATTTTGGACAAAACAGCACATTTCAGCATTTATCTACATAATAAGTAGAATAAATAACACTACTCTATAAACTGATGAGGGAAAATATTTTCAATTTGAATAATGTCTGCTTTTATTAAAACTAAAGTGAAATAGATTACTTCATGCTCGTGTATCCTAACTGTCTGTTATTGTTTCTTCAGGAAAAGACTGTATTTTTTTTATACTCCAGATTTTATTCCCCTCCTGGTCCACCCTGAGGGTTCCACATAACACTTCTTCCCTCTCCTCCCTCCCTCACCCCCCAAGTTCCACAAGGATGTCCCCACCCACCCACCCCACCAGTCCCACCCACCCCATGAGACCTCTAAATTTCCTGGGGCTTCCAGTCTTTCTTTTGAGGATTAGGAATATCTTCTCTGACTGAACCCAGCCCTGAGTATGTGTTGGAGGCCTCATCTCAGCTGGTGTATGTTGCCTAGTTTGTGGTCCAATGTTTGAGAGATCTTAGGGGTCCAGGTTGAGGCTGCTGCTCCTCCTACTTAGTGTTGCCCTCCTCCTTAGCTTCCTCTAGCTTTTCTGTCAGCAGTTTCTATTCATTGGTTGGGTGCACATATCTGCATCTGACTCAGCTGCTTGTTGGGTCTTTTGGAGAGAACAGTCATGGTATGTTCCTTTTTGCGTACACCCCATAGCTTCAGTAATGGTGTCAGGTCTTGAAGCCTCCCATTGAGTTGGAACCTACTTTGGACTTGTTGCTGGACATTCTTTTCCTCAGTCTCTTCTCCATTTCCGTCCTGAAATTTCTTTCAGACAGGAAGAATTATGGGTCAGAGCTTTGGCTGTGGGATAGCAACCTCATTCCTCCCTTGGTGCCCTGTCTTTCTGCTGAAGATGGATTCAAAAAGTTCCCTTTCCCCACTGTAGAGCCTTTCATCTAAGGTCCCCCGCCCCACTCCTTTGAGTCCTAACAGTCTTTCACTTCCCAGGTCTCTGGTACATTCTAGAGGGTCTTTGCAACCTCCTTTCTCCCGAGGTCACCTGTTTCCATTCTTTCTGCTGGCCCCCAGGGCTTCAGTCCTTTTCCCTCACCCATGCTCCTGTCCTTCTCTCCCTCCCAATTGAACTGAGGCATCCTCACCTGGCCCCTTCAGCTTGTTGACCTTTTTGAGTTCTGTGGACTGTATCTTGTGTATTCTGTAACTTTTTTGGCTAATATCCACTTATTATGAGAACATAACCATGCATGCCCTTTTGGGTCTGAGTTACCTCACTCAGGATGACAGTTTTTAGATCCATCCATTTGCCTGCAAAATATAGTATATCCTTGTTCTTAAGAGTTGAGTAGTATTCCATTGTGTAAATGAACCACATTTTTTTTTTGTATCCATTCTTCTGTAGTGGGACATCTAGTTTGTTTCCAGCATCTGGCTATCACAAATAAGGCTGCCATGAGCATAGTGGAACATGTGCCTCTGTGGCATTGTGAGGCATCTTTGGGTTATATTCCCAAGAGTGATTATTCTGGATCTTTAGGTAGGTAGGTCTATTTCCAATTTTCTGAGGAACCTCCAAATTGATTTCCAGAGTAGTTGTAACAGATTGCAACCTCACCAGCAATGGAAGAATTTTCCTCTTTTTCCATATCCTTGCCAACATGTGTTGTCACCTAAGGTTTTGATCTTATCCTTTCAGACTGGTGTAAGGTGGTCTCAGGGTCATTTTGATTTGCATTTCTCTCATCACTAAGGACTTTGAACATTTCTGTAGGTGCTTCTCAGCCTTTCGAGATTTCTCTATTGTGAATTCTTGGTTTAGTTCTATACACCATTTTTTGATTGGGTTGTTTGGTTTTTTGGTGGTAAACTTCTTGAGTTCTTTATCTATTTTGGATAGTAACCCTCTAACAGATGTGGGGTAAGGGGAGATTTTTTTCCCAATCTGTAGGATGCCGATTTGTCTTATTGACTATGTTCTTTGCCTTATAGAAGGTTTCCAGTTTCATGAGGTCCCATTTACTAATTCTTTATCCTAGAGCATGAGCCATTTGAGTTCTGTTTAGGAAATTTCTGCCTGTGCCAATGAGTTAAAGGCTCTTTCCCACTTTCTCTTCTATTAGATTCAGTTTGCCTGGTTTTATGTTGAGGTCCTTCATCCACTTAGACTTGAGCTTTGTGCATAGTGATAAATATGCATCTATTTTCATTTTTTTTACATGCAGACATCCAGTTAGACCAACACCATTTATTGAAGATGCTTTATTTCCCCATTGTATATTTTTGGCTTCTTTATCAAGATCAAGTGTGCATAAGTGTGTGGTTTTATTTCTGAGTCTCCAACTGGATTCCATTGATCAACCTGTATGTCTCTGTACCAATACCATACAGTTTTTATCACTATTACTTTGTAGTAGTAGAACTTGAGGTCAGGGATGGTGATTCCCCCAGATCTTCTTTTATTGTGAAGAATTGTTTTCGCTATTCTGGGTTTTTTGTGTTTTGGTTTTATTTTTCCTTTCTAGATGAATTTGAGAATTGCTCTTTACTTGTCTTTGAAAAAATGTGTTGGGATTTTGAGGGGATTGCATTGAATCTGTAGATTGCCTATGGTAGGATGGCAATTTTTATTATGTTAGTTCTGCTAATCCATGAGCATGGGAGAGCTCTCCATTTTCTGAGATCTTCTTTGATTTCTTTCTTGAGAGACTCAAAGTTCTTATCATAAAGGTCTTTTACTTGTTTGGTTAGAGCTACCCCAAGTTATTTTATATTATCTGTAGCTATTGTGAAGGGAATTGTTTCCCTAATTTCTTTCTCGGTCTGTTTATCATTTGTACTAAAAATGGTTACTGATTTGTTTGAATTAGTTTTATATCAGTCACTTTGCTGAAGTTGTTTATCAGTTGGAGAAGTTCTCTGGTAGAATTTTTGGGTTCGCTTATGTATACTATCATCATCTGTAAATAATGATACCTTTAATTCTTCTTTGCCAATAGGTATCCCTTTGATCTTTTTTGTTGTCATATTGTTCTAGCTAGCACTTTGAGTTCTATACTGAATAGATATGGGGAGAGTGGGCAGCCTTGTCTAGTACCTGATTTCAGTGTGATTGTTTCAAGTACCTCTCCATTTAATTTGATATTGACTGTTGGTTTGCAATAAATTGTTTTTATTATGTTTAGGTATGGGCCTTGAATTCCTGATATCTATAATACTTTTATCATAAAGGAGTCTTGTATTTTGTCAAATGCTTTTACTGCATCTAAGGAGATGATCATGTGACTTTTTGAAATGGATTTCTGTACGTTGAACCAACATTGTATCCCTGGGATGAAGCCTACTTGATCATGGTGAATAATAGTCTTGGTGTATTATTGGATTCAGTTTGCAAGAATTTTATTGAGTATTTTGTATAGATATTCATAAGTGAAATTAGTCTGAAGTTCTCTTTTTTGGTAGGGCTTTGTGGGGTTTAGTTTTTAGAGTAATTATGGCTTCATAAAGTGAATTAGGTAGTGTCCCTTCTGATTCTATGTTATGTAATAGTTTGAGGAAAATTGGTGTAATGTTTTCTTTGAAGGTCTGGTAGAATTCTGAACTAAAACCAACTGGCCCTGGCCTTTTTATGGTTAGCAGACTGTTTAGAAAGTTTACCTGATATTGATTTAACTTAGTTACATGGTATTGGTCTAGAAAACCATCCATTTCATCTTTTTTGTTTTGTTTTGTTTTGTTTTAGTTTTGTTGAGTATAGGCTTTTGCAGTAGGATCTGATGATTTGTTTTTTAAATTTCCTCAGATTCTGTTGTTATATCTCCCATTTTATTTCTGATTTTCTTCCCCCGTTTCAGCTCATGCAGTATCTCAGTTATAGAAATGCAGTCATTGACTTCTTCAGTTGGTCATCTAAGCATCTGAACAAATATCAACTCTTTCTTGAGCTGTTAAATATTAATAGAAAAATCTATGATATATTCCTTAGGATTGTGAGACTCACTGTACCATATTTATGGCATTTTTTTCTCAAGTCCACTTACTACTGAGTGTGGGAGCAAGGTCAGGGCCACATCATGCCTTAGATATTTTTTGTACTGCATGTACTTTATGTGCTTTTAACTTTGGTGTTAAAGTAGTATATTGCTACTTCAATACATTCAGACATTAGAAAATTAGGATGTGTCCTGATTTGCTTTACTCATGTTGTGATAAAAGAATGACTAAAAGCCACCTGAAGGAGGGAGGAAAGAGTTTACTTGGCTTACAGGTTACCCCATCACTGAGGGAAGATAAGGCAGGCATTCAAGGCAACAACTGGGGTTAGGCTTTGGGGAGACAAAGGAGAAACACTGCTTCCTGCTTTCCTCCAAGGCTTACATTTTACTACCTTTGTTATATATCCAAGGTCATTTGCTCAGAAATGGAAAGGCCCACTGAAGGCTGGACATGCTCACATCAATTATTAGTAATCACAGACATACTTACAGGCCAATCTGCTACAGGAACTATCCCTATTGAAGTTGATGTAGCCTCTTTGCATGTGATTCAGATTGATAACTAAGATTAGACGTCACAGGTTCGAAACAGAACTTTCTAGAATAGCTTCCACTCTTTCTTCCCAGAGCATTGGTTCTTCCTGTTTCACAACCACAAATACAGGTCGGCCGTAGATCACAAAGTAGACATGCATGTTCATAAGGTTATTTTAATCTGAAAATAAACTAAACTGAAAATAGTAACTAAAATTAATAGTATTAATTCCTTTCATACTTTGACTAAAATAAAAATCCATGAAGGTAAAATCATCCCCAGGGAGCTGAGGATGTAGCTCAGTTAGCATTTGCCTAGCATGATTAAGAACCTCACTTAAATCCATATAATTAAACAGAGGTAGAGAGGAGAGGGAGAGGGAAAGAAAGAGAGTTTTATTGGTGGTGGTTTTTTTTCTTTTTCTTTTCTTTTGTTTGAAACAGTCTATTGTAGAAGTGCCCTGCTAAAATATTAGAATATCAAGCTCTATAGACATTCATTCTCTCTCTCTCTCTCTCTCTCTCTCTCTCTCTCTCTCTCTCTCTCTCTCTGTGTGTGTGTGTGTGTGTGTGTGTGTGTGTGTGTGTGTTTGTTTAGTTATGAAGTAGTGAAGTAGTTCAGGCTGGCCTTTGATATAGTATTATGCCAAATATTACTTTGAGCATTTTGTCCTTACTGTCTTAGTTAAGGTTTTACTGTTGTGAACAGATACCATGACCAAGGCAATTAGGCAATTGCTATAAAGGACACCATTTAATTGGAGCTGGCTTACAGGTTCAGAGGTTCAGTCCAGTATCATCAAGGCAGGAACATGGAAGCATCTAGGCAGGCACGGTGCAGGAGGAGCTGAGAGTTCTACATCTTCATCTGAAGGCTGCTAGTGGAAGACTGACTTCCAGGTAGCTAGGGTGAAGGTCTTAAGCCCATGCCCGGAGTGACATACCTACTACAAGGTCACATCTTCTAATCCTGCCACTCCCTAGGCTGAGCATATACAAACCATCACATTCACCAATCATAATTCAGGTATTGACTCATTTTATTTTCTCCTAAAACATCTCCACATAATGAATGCTATAAGATAATGACCTGAACTTCAGTAAGATGCCCCATATTTTCCTTTAAATCCTCAAACACATGCTCAAAATTCGTCATGGAGCCAATGAAACTCTCAAACAAAGGAAGTCTTGGGAATGATGACATATATACAACATGACTGAAAAATATTAGGAAACATCTGGTGCATATCTCTTGATCCCTAAAGACTTATTACCTTCTTCTAGTGCTGCTTCCCTGGGAGTCTCTGTTAACCTTCCTTTATAGACTGGATTCCTTTCATTGAGTAAAACTAGTTCAATAGTAGATGTGTTCTCATCATCCTCTCTTTCTCTCTCTACACTTATAAGCTAAACAATTACCCCTACTCTGATATATAAATCATATAAGGTGAACACATTTAATACAAAAGAAGTCATTTCTCCTGATCACAGAGAAACAATTCCTAAAACTGTTAAAATCTCATCATTCAATTGACTGATATAATTTTGATATTTAACACAGAGAATACTTGCTTTTTATTATTTATTGATGGTGATAAGCAGTATGCTTTATATACTGGATTGTTTCTGTGAATGGCATAATAATTTTATTATTACTGAAAATATGGTTGATTGATTTAGTTACTACATAAAGGGTATACTATTGTCCATTAAGATATAGACCATAGAGTGTTAGGCCTTTTTAAATCTGGTAATATTTTCCCCAAGGTATCAAGATTATCTACTACATTACCTATTTGTGGCTACAAGAAAATGGTTAGAATGTCTATACAGTGGATAACTTAAGACATGTGGCATTTTGTTAACTCCAAAAAACTACACAATTTTAGAAAGAACCAGGTTTACACATTGAGGAACAGATGTTCATATATTTGGAGGAAGTTATAAAAATTTATAGTTTATAAGGGGCCTTAAAAATATAAACTTCAAGGGGTTGGGGATTTAGCTCAGTGGTAGAGCGCTTGCTTGCAAGGCCCTGGGTTCGGTCCCCAGCTCCGAAAAAAAATATAAACTTCAATTTATTTATTTATTTAGTGTTTAAATGTATGCATGTGCATGTGTGTATGGCCCTATGTGTTCACACACACAAACCCCCCACACAGGCATGCATGCATGCACATGTGTTATCCATGGTAGAATTGTAGCATGTTCATGTGGATCAGAAGACATAACACAGGACTTTATATTCTTTTTTCAAGCTGTAGATTTGAGGAATAGAGATGAGCTTATCAGACCTGGCAATGGGTGCATTTTTTTAAATTGGATTTTTATTAAATTTATATTTCAAATGTTTCCTCTTTCTTGGTTTCCCACCCATAGTCCCCTATCCCAATTGTCCTCCTCATGCTTCCAGGAGGGTAATTTTCCACAGGTAATTTTCCTGCCTCCTCCCTGCCCTGACATTCTCCTACACTGGGGTATTGAGCATTGGCAGGACCAACAGCTCTCATTGAAAGCCAATAAGGCCATCGTCTGCTACATGTGCAGCTGGAGCCATGGGTCTGTCCATGTGTATACTTTGGATGGTGGTTTCGTATCTGGGAGCTCTGGTTGGTTGATATTGTTGTTCTTGTGGGGTTGCAAACCCCTTCAGTTCCTTCAACCCTCTCTCTAACTCCTCCATTGGGGACCCTGCTCTCAAGTCAATGGTTTGCTGCTAGCATTCGCCTCTGTATTTGTCATGCTCTGGCTGAGCCTCTCAGGAGACAGCTATATCAGGCTCCTGTCAGCATGCACTTCTTGGCATCAGCAATATTGTCTGGGTTTGGTGGCTGTAAATAGGCTGGATCCCTAGGTGGGACAGGCTCTGAATAGCCATTCCTTCAGTCTGTGCTCCAAACTTTGTTTCTGTATTTCATCCTGTGAATATTTTTGTTCCCCCTTCTAAGAAAGACTGAAGCATCTGCAGTTTGGTTGTCCTTCTTGAGCTTCATGTGGTCTGTGGATTGTATCTTGGGTAATTCGAACTTTCAGGCTAGTGTCCACTTATCAGTGAGTGCATACCAAGTGTGTATTTTTGTGTTTGGCTTACCTCACTCAGGATGCTTATTTTCTAGTTCCACACATTTGCCTACAAATTTCATGAAGTCATTGTTTTTAATAGCTGAGTAGTACACCATTGTGTACTACATTTTTTTGTATCCACTCCTCTGTTGAAGGATATCTTGGTTTTTCCAGCTTCTGCCTATTATAAATAAGACTGCTATGAACATTGGGTGTACATTGTGACATTCCATCACCTACAGGGAAGCATCCAGCATTTTCTCATATGTGACAGGTTTCTACTGCTGCCTAAGTAAGTGTGTCTTGGTATCCTCAGCAGCAGTCATGGGGATACCTCCAGACAACTGCAGTTTTGGTGAGATGCTTGAATGTACTCGAGATTAAAACAAAACAAACAAAACAACAAAACAACAACAGCAACAACAACAACAACAATGCCCTTGTGTTTGGTGTAAGTGATCACAGCAATATTATTCTGGAGACTTTTTCCTTTACGAGTAAAATAGTTTTGTAATATTATTTTTTCTTGAAAAAAGATACATATTTATTTAGAAAAGAAAATATACTTTCAACTTGAAACTTTTTTCAGCCTCTTCCCCCCAAGAGATATATGGGAGAAATTCTATTCCTTAGGACTCAAAGCAAATACAGATCTTGTTGAAAATTCAACATATAAAAAAATGAATCCAGGAGATGGCATGGTTACATGGGGATATATATTCATTTGAAGTTCTTTAAAATCTTCTAATTGTGAAATTAGTTATCAATATTTTTGAAAATGTAGGACTGTCTCTGGTATGCTGAGGGAACAAAAGAAAATGCCTTTGAGAGTCATGGAGAATAGGCTGAAACAGTGTGTCGGATTAAAAAATATCAAGATAAGGTATATATTTTATTCTGTAAAATTTTAGATTTTTTAGTCATACAACAAAATAAAGTAATACATTCAATGAAATGGCAATTAATGGCCTATAGTAAAAGCTCGACCAGGGGATAGTTACAAAGTTTATTTCAAGAAGAAATAAATTCCTGGAGTTAGGCAACTTCCCAGACTGAAGCTGGTTTGGAATGCCCTCCTCCTTAACATGTGAATTACCTTATTTATAACAGACAAAAGGGAATGACTGGCAGAAAATATGATAGGCCGCAGTTGTCTTATACTTAATATAGTCATATTTGGTGGCTGTATCTCCAACTGGCTAGAAGTTAAGCTGCTAAGATTGGCTGAGACTAGATTACTTCATTGTATAGTCATGCTCTGATATTAGAGTACAATGTCTTTGCCTATGGATCCAATACCAGCTCACTATGTACAGGTCTTCCTTGAGATGAACCTTCCTATCGTTCCAATATGAACTAAGTTCAGGCCAATTTATCCTTGCTCACCAGATGCATTACCGAAAATATCTAACCTCTTTGTTATCAATTTGTAGTCATGTTAAAACTCTATTATCATTTCCCTAGCAATCATAATGATAATTTGGGGCAATGTATCATTTGAGACAAAACACGTATCCACTTGTCTTTCTGAGTTTGGGTCACTCCTTTAATATTGTATTTTCTGGATATATCCATTTTCCTGCAAACTTAATTTTTATAGACTAAGAAAATTCTGGAGAGAGAGAGAGAGAGAGAGAGAGAGAGAGAGAGTGTGTGTGTGTGTGTGATATGATAATAGGGACATTCTTGTTTTAGAGGTCTCCTACAGATGATGGAATCATTCAGGATATGGTCATGGGAAAAAAGTCCACATTGTAAGAGATTCAACAAATTTGTTAATAGAACACAGTAGGGAGTGATAATCCAAAAATTGGCTCCTAACTGCAAATGCATTGCTCTAAATTTGTTAATCATTTACAAAGCAACCTCAGTTTTCCTCAGTGCAAAGGAGGCTATCCAATATTATATGAAAGGTCTCATATTTGCTGTAGTTTTGCTGTAAGTAGGATATTTGATGATTTGTATACTTTGTGTAACTTCATGGAGTCTTACAAAGAAATGTTTTTTTATTTCCAGTTAATTTATTTTTATTTTTGAAAATAGCAAGTTATTAGATATGCTGGTGACATTTTCAAAGAAAGTATGCTTAAGTAAGGAGATGTCCTTTCCTCTTGTCTCTTTTACCCCCTGCTACCCCAATCCTCTCTTGTAGTTTCTACCTACTGTCTCAGCCACTTCCACATCACACTTTCCCTTTTGCCATTGTTACATTCATTCTTTCCCATTATTTGCTTTTGCCCTCTCTTGGTCTTTTTCAACTTCACGTGTGTGTGTGTGTGTGTGTGTGTGTGTGTGTGTGTGTGTGTTACATAATTACGTGTTTCAATTTGTCTATTGTTGATCGGCAATTTTGAATCTTTTCGAATTTAATATTTGTAAGTTTTTGTAAATTTTGGCGAATATTTCTGTCCTGAACTTGAGCTTTTATGATTTTCCCTCATTCTGAAGGCTACTGTGTCTGCTGATAATTTCTTTTTTTTTCATTTTTAAAAATTTTTTTATTAGATATATTTCTTTACTTACATTTCAAACGTTATTCCCCTTCCCAGTTACCTATCCTTAAGCCCCCATTCCCTCATCCCCCCATATGGGTATTCCCCATATACATCCCCCTTATTGCCCCTTGCCCCAAATTCTCCTACGCTGGGGGTCCAACCTTGGCAGGACCAAGGGCTTTCCCTTCTACTGGTGCTCCAACAAGGTTATTCTCTGCTACATATGCAGTTGGAGCCCTGGGTCAGTCCATATACAGTCTTTCGGTAGTGGTTTAGTCCCTGAAGCTCTGGTTGGTTGGCATCATTGTTCTTAGGGGGTTGCAGGCCCCTTCAGCTCTTTCAATCCTTCCTCTAATTCCCCTAAAAAGGGTCCTGTTCTCAGTTCAATGATTTGCTACCATCATTGACCTCTGTATTGAACATGCTCTGGATGTGTCTCTAAGGAGAGCTCTGTATCCGGTCCCTTTCAGCATGCATTTTTTTTTTCTTTTATTAACTTGAGTATTTCTTATATACATTTCGAGTGTTATTCCCTTTCCCGGTTTCCGGGCAAACATCCCCCTCCCCCCTCCCCTTCCTTATGGGTGTTCCCCTCCCAACCCTCCCCCCATTGCCGCCCTCCCCCCATAGACTAGTTCACTGGGGGTTCAGTCTTAGCAGGACCCAGGGCTTCCCCTTCTATTGGTGCTCTTACTAGGATATTCATTGCTACCTATGGGGTCAGAGTCCAGGGTCAGTCCATGTATAGTCTTTAGGTAGTGGCTTAGTCCCTGGAAGCTCTGGTTGCTTGGCATTGTTGTACTTTTGGGGTCTCGAGCCCCTTCAAGCTCTTCCAGTTCTTTCTCTGATTCCTTCAATAGGGGACCTATTCTCAGTTCAGTGGTTTGCTGCTGGCATTCGCCTCTGTATTTGCTGTATTCTGGCTGTGTCTCTCAGGAGCGATCTACATCCGGCTCCTGTCGGTCTGCACTTCTTTGCTTCATCCATCTTGTCTAATTGGGTGGCTGTATATGTATGGGCCACATGTGGGGCAGGCTCTGAATGGGTGTTCCTTCAGTCTCTGTTTTAATCTTTGCCTCTCCCTTCCCTGCCAAGGGTATTCTTTTTCCTCATTTAAAGAAGGAGTGAAGCATTCACATTTTGATCATCCGTCTTGAGTTTCGTTTGTTCTAGGGATCTAGGGTAATTCAAGCATTTGGGCTAATAGCCACTTATCAATGAGTGCATACCATGTATGTCTTTCTGTGATTGGGTTAGCTCACTCAGGATGATATTTTCCAGTTCCAACCATTTGCCTACGAATTTCATAAACTCGTTGTTTTTGATAGCTGAGTAATATTCCATTGTGTAGATGTACCACATTTTCTGTATCCATTCCTCTGTTGAAGGGCATCTGGGTTCTTTCCATTTTCTGGCTATTATAAATAAGGCTGCGATGAACATAGTGGAGCACGTGTCTCTTTTATATGTTGAGGCATCTTCTGGGTATATGCCCAAGAGAGGTATAGCTGGATCCTCAGGCAGTTCAATGTCCAATTTTCTGAGGAACCTCCAGACTGATTTCCAGAATGGCTTTACCAGTCTGCAATCCCACCAACAATGGAGGAGTGTTCCTCTTTCTCCACATCCTCGCCAGCATCTGCTGTCACCTGAGTTTTTGATCTTAGCCAATCGCACTGGTGTGAGGTGAAATCTCAGGGTTGTTTTGATTTGCATTTCCCTTATGACTAAAGATGTTGAACATTTCTTTAGGTGTTTCTCAGCCATTCGGCATTCCTCAGCTGTGAATTCTTTGTTTAGCTCTGAACCCCATTTTTTAATAGGGTTATTTGTCTCCCTGCGGTCTAACTTCTTGAGTTCTTTGTATATTTTGGATATAAGGCCTCTATCTGTTGTAGGATTGGTAAAGATTTTTCCCCAATCTGTTGGTTGCCGTTTTGTCCTAACCACAGTGTCCTTTGCCTTACAGAAGCTTTGCAGTTTTATGAGATCCCATTTGTCGATTCTTGATCTTAGAGCATAAGCCATTGGTGTTATGTTCAGGAAATTTTTTCCAGTGCCCATGTATTCCAGATGCTTCCCTAGTTTTTCTTCTATTAGTTTGAGTGTGTCTGGTTTGATATGGAGGTCCTTGATCCACTTGGACTTAAGCTTTGTACAGGGTGATAAGCATGGATCGATCTGCATTCTTCTACATGTTGCCCTCCAGTTGAACCAGCACCATTTGCTGAAAATGCTATCTTTTTTCCATTGGATGGTTTTGGCTCCTTTGTCAAAAATCAAGTGACCATAGGTGTGTGGGTTCATTTCTGGGTCTTCAATTCTATTCCATTGGTCTATCTGTCTGTCTCTGTACCAATACCATGCAGTTTTTATCACTATTGCTCTGTAATACTGCTTGAGTTCAGGGATAGTGATTCCCCCTGAAGTCCTTTTATTGTTGAGGATAGCTTTAGCTATCCTAGGTTTTTTGTTATTCCAGATGAATTTGCAAATTGTTCTGTCTAACTCTTTGAAGAATTGGATTGGTATTTTGATGGGGATTGCATTGAATGTGTAGATTGCTTTTGGTAAAATGGCCATTTTTACTATATTAATCCTGCCAATCCATGAGCATGGGAGATCTTTCCATCTTCTGAGGTCTTCTTCAATTTCTTTCTTCAGTGTCTTGAAGTTCTTATTGTACAGATCTTTTACTTGCTTGGTTAAAGTCACACCGAGGTACTTTATATTATTTGGGTCTATTATGAAGGGTGTCGTTTCCCTAATTTTTCTCGGCTTGTTTCTCTTTTGTATAGAGGAAGGCAACTGATTTATTTGAGTTAATTTTATACCCAGCCACTTTGCTGAAGTTGTTTATCAGCTTTAGTAGTTCTCTGGTGGAACTTTTGGGATCACTTAAATATACTATCATGTCATCTGCAAATAGTGATATTTTGACCTCTTCTTTTCCGATCTGTATCCCTTTGATCACCTTTTTTTGTCTGATTGCTCTGGATAGAACTTCAAGAACTATATTGAATAAGTAGGGAGAGAGTGGGCAGCCTTGTCTAGTCCCTGATTTTAGTGGGATTGCTTCAACTTTCTCTCCATTTAGTTTAATGTTAGGAACTGGTTTGCTGTATATGGCTTTTACTATGTTTAGGTATGGGCCTTGAATTCCTATTCTTTCCAGGACTTTTATCATGAAGGGGTGTTGAATTTTGTCAAATGCTTTCTCAGCATCTAATGAAATGATCATGTGGTTCTGTTCTTTCAGTTTGTTTATATAATGGATCACGTTGATGGTTTTCCGTATATTAAACCATCCCTGCATGCCTGGGATGAAGCCTACTTGATCATGGTGGATGATTGTTTTGATGTGCTCTTGAATTCGGTTTGCCAGAATTTTATTGAGTATTTTTGCGTCGATATTCATAAGGGAAATTGGTCTGAAGTTCTCTTTCTTTGTTGTGTCTTTGTGTGGTTTAGGTATAAGAGTAATTGTGGCTTCGTAGAAGGAATTCGGTAGGGCTCCATCTGTTTCAATTTTGTGGAATAGTTTGGATAATATTGGTATGAGGTCTTCTATGAAGGTTTGATAGAATTCTGCACTAAACCCGTCTGGACCTGGGCTCTTTCTGGTTGGGAGACCTTTAATGACTGCTTCTATTTCCTTAGGAGTTATGGGGTTGTTTAACTGGTTTATCTGTTCCTGATTTAACTTCGATACCTGGTATCTGTCTAGGAAATTGTCCATTTCCTGAAGATTTTCAAATTTTGTTGAATATAGGTTTTTACAGTAAGATCTGATGATTTTTTGAATTTCCTCTGAATCTGTAGTTATGTCTCCCTTTTCATTTCTGATTTTGTTAATTTGGACACACTCTCTGTGTCCTCTCGTTAGTCTGGCTAAGGGTTTATCTATCTTGTTGATTTTCTCAAAGAACCAACTTTTGGTTCTGTTGATTCTTTCTATGGTCCTTTTTTTTTCTACCTGGTAGATTTCAGCTCTGAGTTTGATTATTTCCTGCCTTCTACTCCTCCTAGGTGTATTTGCTTCTTTTTGTTCTAGAGCTTTTAGGTGTGCTGTCAAGCTGCTGACATATGCTCTTTCCTGTTTCTTTCTGCAGGCACTCAGCGCTATGAGTTTTCCTCTCAGCACAGCTTTCATTGTGTCCCATAAGTGTGGGTATGTTGTACCTTCATTTTCATTAAATTCTAAAAAGTTTTTAATTTCTTTCTTTATTTCTTCCTTGACCAGGTTATCATTGAGTAGAGCATTGTTCAATTTCCACGTATATGTGGGCATTCTTCCCTTATTGTTATTGAAGACCAGTTTTAGGCCGTGGTGGTCTGATAGCACGCCTGGGATTATTTCTATCTTTCTGTACCTGTTGAGGCCCGTTTTTTGACCAATTATATGGTCAATTTTGGAGAAAGTACCATGAGGAGCTGAGAAGAAGGTAAATCCTTTTGCTTTAGGATAGAATGTTCTATAAATATCCGTTAAGTCCATTTGGCTCATGACTTCTCTTACTCTGTCGACATCACTGTTTAATTTCTGTTTCCATGATCTGTCCATTGATGAGAGTGGGGTGTTGAAATCTCCCACTATTATTGTGTGAGGTGCAATGTGTGTTTTGAGCTTTAGTAAGGTTTCTTTTACATATGTAGGTGCCCTTGTATTTGGGGCATAGATATTTAGGATTGAGAGTTCATCTTGGTGGATTTTTCCTTTGATGAATATGAAGTGTCCTTCCTTATCTTTTTTGATGACTTTTACTTGGAAATTGATTTTATTTGATATTAGAATGGCTACTCCAGCTTGCTTCTTCTGACCATTTGCTTGGAAAGTTGTTTTCCAGCCTTTCACTCTGAGGTAGTGTCTGTCTTTGTCTCTGAGGTGTGTTTCCTGTAGGCAGCAGAATGCAGGGTCCTCATTGCGTATCCAGTTTGTTAATTTATGTCTTTTTATTGGGGAGTTGAGGCCATTGATATTGAGAGATATTAAGAAATAGTGATTATTGCTTCCCGTTATATTCATATTTGGAAGTGAGGTTATGTTTGTGTGCTTTCATTCTCTTTGTTTTGTTGCCAAGACGATTAGTTTCTTGCTTCTTCTAGGGTATAGCTTGCCTCCTTATGTTGGCCTTTACCATTTATTATCCTTTGTAGTGCTGGATTTGTAGAAAGATATTGTGTAAATTTGGTTTTGTCATGGAATATCTTGGTTTCTCCATCAATGTTAATTGAGAGTTTTGCTGGATACAGTAACCTGGGCTGGCATTTGTGTTCTCTTAGGGTCTGTATCACATCAGTCCAGGATCTTCTGGCCTTCATAGTTTCTGGCGAGAAGTCTGGTGTGATTCTGATAGATCTGCCTTTATATGTTACTTGACCTTTTTCCCTTACTGCTTTTAATATTCTTTCTTTATTTTGTGCGTTTGGTGTTTTGACAATTATGTGACGGGAGGTGTTTCTTTTCTGGTCCAATCTATTTGGAGTTCTGTAGGCTTCTTGTATGTCTATGGGTATCTCTTTTTTTAGGTTAGGGCAGTTTTCTTCTATGATTTTGTTGAAGATATTTACTGGTCCTTTGAGCTGGGAGTCTTCACTCTCTTCTATACCTATTATCCTTAGGTTTGATCTTCTCATTGAGTCCTGGATTTCCTGTATGTTTTGGACCAGTAGCTTTTTCTGCTTTACATTATCTTTGACAGCTGAGTCAATGATTTCTATGGAATCTTCTGCTCCTGAGATTCTCTCTTCCATCTCTTGTATTCTGTTGGTGAAGCTTGTATCTACAGCTCCTTGTCTCTTCTTTTGGTTTTCTATATCCAGGGTTGTTTCCATGTGTTCTTTCTTGATTGCTTCTATTTCCATTTTTAATTCCTTCAACTGTTTGATTGTGTTTTCCTGGAATTCTTTCAGGGATTTTTGCGATTCCTCTCTGTAGGCTTCTACTTGTTTATTAATGTTTTCCTGTGTTTCCCTAAGTGTGTTCATGTCTTTCTTGAAGTCCTCCAGCATCATGATCAAATATGATTTTGAAACTAGATCTTGCTTTTCTG
Source organism: Rattus norvegicus (assembly GCF_021556685.1). Taxonomy (NCBI): domain Eukaryota; kingdom Metazoa; phylum Chordata; class Mammalia; order Rodentia; family Muridae; genus Rattus; species Rattus norvegicus. The sequence goes on from NC_141547.1 coordinate 89,312,100, forward strand.
GTGTGTTTGGATATTCCATGTTTGTTTTGGTGGGAGAATTGGGCTCCGATGATGGCATGTAGTCTTGGTTTCTGTTGCTTGGGTTCCTGTGCTTGCCTCTCGCCATCAGATTATCTCTAGTGTTACTTTGTTCTGCTATTTCTGACAGTGGCTAGACTGTCCTATAAGCCTGTGTGTCAGGAGTGCTGTAGACCTGTTTTCCTCTCTTTCAGTCAGTTATGGGGACTGAGTGTTCTGCTTTCGGGCGTGTAGTTTTTCCTCTCTACAGGTCTTCAGCTGTTCCTGTGGGCCTGTGTCTTGAGTTCACCAGGCAGCTTTCTTGCAGCAGAAAATTTGGTCTTACCTGTGGTCCCGAGGCTCAAGTTCGCTCGTGGGGTGCTGCCCAGGGGCTCTGTGCAGCGGCAGCAACCAGGAAGACCTGTGCCGCCCCTTCCGGGAGCTTCAGTGCACCAGGGTTCCAGATGGTCTTTGGCTTTTTCCTCTGGCGTCTGAGATGTGTGTGCAGGGAGCAGTCTCTTCTGGTTTCCCAGGCTTGTCTGCCTCTCTGAAGGTTTAGCTCTCCCTCCCACGGGATTTGGGTGCAGAGAACTGTTTATCAGGTCTGTTTCTTTCAGGTTCCGGCGGTGTCTCAGGCAGGTGTCCTGCGGCTCCTGGGCCCTCCCCCACGGGAGCCCAGAGGCCTTATACAGTTTCCTCTTGGGCCAGGGATGTGGGCAGGGGTGAGCAGTGTTGGTGGTCTCTTGTGCTCTGCAGCCTCAGGAGTGCCCACCTGACCAGGCGGTTGGGTCTCTCTCTCACCGGGTCTGGGAGCAGATAGCTGCTGCAGGCCGGGATCCGTGGGTGTGGGACTTCCGGTAAACACAGAATGTGCCCGGTCCTGGAGAAATTCTGCTTCCGTGTGTCCCAAGCTCACCAGGCAGCTTTCTTGCAGCAGAAAATTTGGTCTTACCTGTTGTCCCGAGGCTCAGGTTCGCTCGTGGGGTGCTGCCCACGGGCTCTCTGCAGTGGCAGCAACCAGGAAGACCTGTGCCGCCCCTTCCGGGAGCTTCAGTGCACCAGGGTTCCAGATGGTCTTTGGCTTTTTCCTCTGGCGTCCGAGATGTGTGTGCAGGGAGCAGTCTCTTCTGGTTTCCCAGGCTTGTCTGCCTCTCTGAAGGTTTAGCTCTCCCTCCCACGGGATTTGGGTGCAGAGAACTCGATAATTTCTTTTATCACACAAAAAATATTAATTTTATGTTTTCCCAATTGTTAAATCTTGAGGGTCATTTCTGTACCTCTCACTTTCTTTTCAGAAAGTTCCCACCTTCTTTACTGTCTGGATGTGCATTCTCTGTTCTGCTTTAGTGGGTTTATCATTTTCAGTTTTAAATATAGGCCTTGATCCATGTCTAGTTTAGTTTTATGCAGGGTGAGAGACACGGACTGAATCTCTTTTTCTGTGAATGGATATCCAGTTGTGATAACACAATTGCTAAATAGGCAATCGTGATCCTACTGTATGTGCGACATCTTTGGGAAACATGAGGTGACTATAGCTTCATCAGTTTGTTTCTGGACGCTCTGTTCTTTGTCATTGTTGTGATATCATGCAATGAAGTCTTTACATTGCATGTTACAGACAATATTGTCATATCATAAACTCTATAGTTTGTTGGACAATAGGGTTTCAAATGCTTATTCCTCCTTTATGTCTGTAGTCATCTAGCCTTTGCTAACTTTCCATTCTCTATGTCTCTGTCTTAACTAACCTGGGTTGAGTTAAATATTCTTTCTTTTCCAAAATATCAGGGTTTTTAAAATTTTGTGACAGGATTTTATTCTTTTTATGACAAAATAATATGTATATATATATATATATACAGTATGTTCATATAATATATATAATTTAAATATGACTATATAATGGCTATTGAAATTACTGCTTTAGTAAACACAGATTTGTGAACATCTCATTGGCAAACTGATTTTCTTTTTCATATAAACCCAGGAAAGAGTATCTTGGTCATATGATAGCTCCATTTTAAACATTTTAGAGGAAATTACAGAGTTTTCCAATAATCTTTCATTAATACAAGGAGCAGGTCTTCCTTTCCATGTTTTTTTTTTCCCACCAGGTTCTATCTATGAAGAGAAAGCCACACATTTTTCTCATTTTAATGAAATAATAATGATAATGATGATGGCCTACAATAAAATTGAGTTTCTGTGCAGTTCACTGGCCCCTTCCTGTGAAATGAATTTGTTCAGATATTTTTATCTACGTTATTCTTTATCTCCCCAATTCCATTCTTGTGATTTCTGTTGCAGGAGATTTTGTGCTTGATATAATAACATTAGTTTATTTATTGTCTATATTAGCTATCATATACACAAATCTTTATTCTCCTTTATGTCCTGAGGTATTTTCTTAAAGTTTTTCTCCTTTGATTTTATGTTTTGGCTCTCATTTTTCAGTTATTTATCCATATTGTCTTGGTTCGGAGCCATGATGAAATAAGATAGAAGTTCCTCCTTTCATCCTCTGTCTGTAATTGCTGGTTTTTCAGGACTACTTACTGAAGACCCTATGTTCCTTTCCAGTGTGCTCTCGGCAAACTGCTCAACACACAATTGGCTGCAGAGTTGCTGGCTCCTTTCAGTTTTCTCTGCTGGACCACTGGCCAGAATGGTTTGAAGCCAGCCCTGTGCTGTTTGTGCAATATATTTGAAACTACATGATGTGGTGACTCCTTCTGTGTTCTTTTTTAATGGTTCCATAAGAATTTTAGAAATCTTGTTTCCTGTTTCTGAGAAAAATGTTTTCAGCACTTTGTAATGGATTTTAATAAACCCATATATCATTAAGAAAAGGATGAATGCATTAAAATGTTAATCTAATCTGTAAATGTGCAGTACCTTTCCACTTATTTGGATTCCCTGCAATTTATTTCATCTGTTAATACTTCTGAACACATAAATTATTTCATTTCATGTTTTCCTAAGTATCCCAATTTTCTGTATTCAAGAGACTCAAAGAGGCTTTCTTAAAACTTCCTTTCCAGACAGCTCGCTAGTGTTTCATGTAATTTGTTTCTATAACTTCCCTGAGCCTGCATTAGTCTTATGTGACTTTGGGTACATGGTGGGGAAAATGGTATGAGGAGAGGGACAGTGTAACTTCATCTAATTCAGATGTGCTTCCCTATATTTTGTTGTCTAATTTTTATCACCAAGATTTCTAGTACTATGTTGTGTATATATACATATATGGTCTATGCATGTGATATATGATATATGATATATATGTATATATAAGAAATGAGAATATATTTCTTTTTATAACTCAATTACATATCAGCTTATTTCACTCTTTTCTATTTTTTTTTTAAAAATTAATCCAGTGCATGTTTGTTTATTTTGTACATCTTTCCAACATATAAACTCTTTTTTTTTGTTCTTTAGTGTCAATTTTGTATTGTTCTTTTTTGTTTAATTCTGATCGGACTTTTATTATTCATTTCTATGTAGTAATTTGTGGATTTAAAGGTTCTTGTTTTTCATGCTCTTCAAGGTATAATATTGACTTGCTTTTCCAATATCTCCTTTTGGGGTGTGTGTGTGTGTGTGTGTGTGTGTGTGTGTGTGTGTGTTTACAAATACAACCTTTATTGTCAATTTGTTTTAAATTTTTTTCTCTCTAAAACTGTTTTAGAAAAAAAGCCATTAGATTACATCTCCAGACTTAAGCTCACCCCCCTTGGTATCTTATTCTATGATGGAGGCCCCCATACACTTGAGAGCACGTCAAGAACAGGGAACAAATGAGCTATGTTCACATTCCTATTGCTAGGGGACATTCTTAGAAAAAAAGCTACCCAATAACTGTGCCATCTGAATGTGTACTAATTGTCTCTCTACAACAAGCTTTTCAATCATTCATACTTTTCATAGGTATTTAGTGTTCATGATGAATTTTTAGATGTGAAACCACAAAAAAAACATTTCTGTCATTTTTAGAATAAAACAAAGACAAAAGAGAAGCTGAAAATGAAAAGCCAATCTCCATTAATGAGTGGATACGGATGCCCAAAATAATAGAAATAATGTAATTTTTAATTTAGCAGAATGCCCAAAAGCTCCCTATCCATGATGAAGTGGTTTTTATCCCAGGGATTCAAAAAGGAGTGAATGAAATACCATAGACACAATAATAAAAATCAATCCTTCCGGAGTTATGGAAGAATGTTTCTTAGCGTATCACAGTCACTTGCATATTCGTGTACGACAGGGCTCTTCAAATGGTCAAGGAATGGGAGCCATCTAGCACCTTTCTGTCTGTTCGTCTGTCTGTTCATCGTCTATCTTAGTGACCTGTTCCTGTTGCTGGTTCCATCTCCTGCTGCTTTCAGGCTGTCTCACCTGAGCAGCCATCTTGGCCTTCACTGCCTGGCACTTACCTCACCTCTCTATGCCCTGGGTTTCCCCTTTCCAATTACAGCAGATGTAGCATTTGAGGTTTTTCCTTCTGAACAGCAGCCTCATCGGAAATATTTATATTTACATTGTTCTGTGTTCAAATGGGGTCAACGTCTAACCTCTTTAAGGCTAATTCTTTTGTTGCAATGAAGTTAAAAATCACTACATGAATTAAATGGCCACAGTTTGATGAATATAGAGCTAAATAAATGCTGATAACCACAATAGGGGGGAAATTACAAGACTTACTCATGCTCATGGCGTTCTGTTTTGTTTATGTTTTATTGTCAGAAAATTTAGTCAGGAAATGTATTCTATTGAAAACCTTTAGAGTCAAGAACATCATTTGTTAATTACTGGAACTATGTCATATAACATAACAAAGTACTTTACTTTTTGGTGCTTATCAGAAGCTAGAATGAGTCTCAGTTATAATGCTCTTGCCTTGACTATATAATGTTATCATTTCAATTACCATGACTGAGAAAATCCAAGGTATTAAAAATGCAATATTTTCTTTCTAAAATAAAGATCCTTCAGGGCAATGTGTGTCAGACTAAGGCATGAAAATACAAAAGAAAATATATACATATTTTAAAATATTTTTCTTTTTAAGAATTTGAACGAGAAAAAGATCATTGAACAAAATTACATAAAATGTATGGTGCTATAATATATGGACATATGACATTTGAGATAAAATTGAAATGAATTTTTGACCAGTGATGAAAATTCACAGCTCCATGAATCACATTTGTAATGTAAGGAATGCTTCTAATTTCTTGACATAGTGATGGAGATCTAAGAATTGCTTTATGAGGCTACCTCCTCAATGCAATGACAGAACATTTATCTTCCAACAGTAAAGTAAATCATGTTATTGTTACGTTTTTGTAGATTGAGGAAAAATTTGTAGCTCATTTTATATTTAATTATCAATTTAAAGATAATCATTAAATATTTCATTGTTTTTAATTAAAAATTTCAATCACTTCATTTTGCTTATGAAATTTATCTGTGCTTCTTTCATATTTTCCTTAAAGGAAAGATATTTAATTGCATAATGCTCATTTATATATTCTCTTGAGAGCCGAAGAACACATGAATATCTGTTGTCAAACCATTGGGATTTTAGTAGGCTTTATAGTTAGTAATAGTGTATGAAATCTTGGAGAAGCTTTCATATATCTTCATTCTTTCCATCTTTCTTCACAGATGGGTCTCATTTATCTGCATTTAAAATGTTATTTTGACTGAATTTTGTACCTCTGAATTTCTTCATTAAATATGAGGTGATTAAGATACTAAAATGATGTTAAAATACCCCGTTTTAGGAACACTCTGGAGAGTGCAGAGCATATTAAAGTTTACTTGTTGTCATTGAGTCATGCAAGTCTTATGTGTAGTCAGAGTAATTCTAATTTTTAGAACAAACCTTGTCAGTGTTATAGACCAACAAAAAAAAAAACCCAACTGCGAAACCCAACAACAACAAACTAACAAACAGCCTCCCCAAACAAAACAACAGCAAAACGTTCTCTTTGAGGGGTGCAGCTGTATTTGTCACAATAACATTTTTGTGTCATTAATACACACATTATGTATGCACATGAGTCAGACATCCAAACACTGATGGGGGTCCATATAATGCTGAATCATGAAACCCACACCTTACTATGCCACAAAAAAATCATAACACTGCTCATGCCAAAGAAGGTTTTCTGTTGCACAAAGAAATTCACGCCTACCAGCCAAAGGGTTTCTACCATCAGCAATGTGTCTCCCTGGTTTTGAATTTCATGTGAGTGGGTTCTAAACTAAAAGCATCTCTGCGTTGTTCTTTCCTTCAAATCCTTTTGGTTTGGTGTATGTCAATGGATAAATTCCTGCTGCTTTAGTATTCCACACAGCACACAAACTACAGCCTCTTTTATTTCCAGTGGAGATATGCTTTGATAGTTTTCAATCACATGACCACATGCATGTACCCAAATGCATGCATAGATATGTAAGGCAGCAAATGGAACATAGACTGTGGATTCGTTCAGCAAGGATAGACACTGTCCTTTTACCAAGCAAAGTGCTACTTTTAGCTCCCAAGATCTGTTCTGTGGTTATAGGTAGCATTTTCACGACCACTCTTCTCACCTTCTTTCTTACTCAAGGTTTCTATTTCTGCACAAACATCATGACCAAGAAGTAAGTTGGGGAGAAAAGGGTTTATTCAGTTTACACATTGCTGTTCATCACCAAAGGGAGTCAGGACTGAAACTCACACAGATCAGGAAGCAGGAGCTGATGCAGAGGCCATGGGGGGATGTTACTTACTGGCTTGCTTCCCCTGGCTTGCTCAGCTTGCTTTCTTATAGAACCCAAGATTACCAGTCCAGGCACAGTATCACCCACAATGGGCTGGTTCCTACCCTTCATTGATCACTAGTTGAATAAAAGGCTTACAGCTGGGTATCATGGAGGCATTTTCTCAACTGAGCCTCCTTTCTGTGATAACTTCAGCTCGTGTCAAGTTGACACATAAAAGCAGTTAGTCCACCATTTTTTTTCTGGTCTGAGTAAATCTAGCCTTTAAACACTATAGTCTGAGAGGTTAGGGGGATGTTGGATCAGGAATAACAATTGAAATGTAAATAAGAAATACTCAAATTAATAAAGATGAAAAAAACCAGAATTATTTCAGAAAAAAACACTATAGTCTGTGTGACATCGTTTACAAATATAAAAAAAAGTTGTTTTCAAAAAATTGTAATAGAGTAAAGGGTACGGACACAGAACAGACTGAAGAACAATGTATAGTGGTTGATACTGCGTTACACCTGTAGCGCTCTTCAGCTTTATGCTCCCCTTGTCATCGTTCTTTGTCATTCAAGGGTTATCACTACTTTCCTGTACATGTGTCATGTCCAGAGGTTAAGTGTTAGTATTGGAATTGCAGTCTTTCAAGATAGTAGTCTTTCTATCTAGGAGGACAGAGCACTTCTCCCTACTTTCTTTGATCACATCTATTCCTGTATCTGAAAATCAGTTTTCAGGCTTCCCTTGGGGCATAGAGTTGCAGAATCAAACAATGTCTTCCTTTATCCATGGGATCTCTTTCTGCCCACCAATCTGCCAATGAAAAGAAATATTACATTAATCCAGGTGACACAGACTCAGAGTGGCAGATATTGCATATCCTCTCTTTTATGCATATTCTATGTGTTAATTTGATTAATGCATATATGTGGTAGTGGGTGTGGATGAAAATTGTGAAGTTAGAAAGAGGTCTGTAGGACAGAGGAAGCAGTAATGAATGGCTAAAAGGAATAACAAATAAGATATGACATGAATGCGGGAAAAAAGTAGGCTACCAGAAGAAGAAGGCTACAAAGAAGGGAATTGAAGGGGAAATACCTACCAAAACTAAGTATGAATAAAATTGTCACAAGGAGACACAGTGCTTTTCATGCTGGTAAAAAGAAAGATAAAAAGACAAAATGAAATGCTTGTCATGACTCTCAAAAGAAAGTATATAATTTTAACTTTCATCACAGTATATTAAACAAAGCTACTGTTTGCTTAGTATGTGTAACTGACAAACTAATATTTACACTTAGGTTTGTACAGGGCAGAGAGGTATACTATACATTTCTGTACATGTGTTCGTGAATTACTGCTTATACTACTTATAGATTCTGGTATCCACTACTCTAGTTTATTGTATCTTTTTCAGATAAGGAATGACTGATGAAGTAGTTTACATTATGGGTAATGGGGCAATTTAAGGCATTTGTCATTAATGGAATATAATATTCTTTCCAGGTATAGTGGCCCACTCAGCAGGCTGAAGCTAGAAGGTTGTGACTTGAAACCAGCCAGAACCACACAGCTGTCTCTCAAAAAGAAAAGAGAAAAATGGTGAATAAAAGAAAAGACAAAAGAAGAACTTGGGCAGTAGAATATTAGCTGGGAGGGTATATTTAAGTTCAGTTTCAGTTCCTGAATTAGAAATATAGCAACTGCATTTAGATGGAATCATCTAGCAGTCTAAATAGTCCTGTAGTAGCCCAGGGCTGACATTCAGAAAGGATACTGAAGAGTTGGAATTCATTCATTTAGCTATAAATCTAATACAGCCTTGTATATGTATTCCACAGTAACACACATACTCATCTTACTTTCCCCTTATAGCAATCCTTAGTCAGTTCATCTAACTCATTTGAAGTCATTGGTCCTCTTCAGTAATAGAGACCAGATAGATTCCACGTTCTTCTGAACTACAGAGCTGTAGATTCTTTGTAGAATACATTCTGTATCCAGGTAATATTTCTATGTTTGAGCTAAATGGTAACTATTTAAATAAAGATTATTATGCATGTGGGTAAGCCACATTGGTTAATGTGAAGGTTTTATAATTTTAATTAATGCATAGTAGTGTGTCAAAAGGTACAATATATTTCTCCTCACGGCATTTTCTAGAATTGAACAGAACAGAGACACTGAGTACTGTAGCAGATCTAGAATTAGAAGCTTCTTCTGATGATGAACTGTAGCAAAGATATTAATTTTATAGATACACTTTAAGGTGAGTTTCTAAGAATTTTTCACAGTAGGCTAGATCCAGTGGCATGAGTTTTGGAGTTAAAGACATGAGAAAATTGAGGATGAGAGTTTCTTAAAATCTTAAAGGGTGTAAAACATAGATTGGGTTAGCATGTGGATGTTTGATTTTCCAACACAATATACTAAAAGGACCATCTGTGAGGTTAATCTTACCAAATTGTCTCTGGTATAAACTAAGAAGCAAGCCTCTAGGAATTTCCCAGGTCATGTTAACTGAAGTAAAGAAAAAAAAACTTCTAAACGTGTGTGGCACCTTCCAGTGGCAGTCCAGATAAATACAGTCAAAGGGGAAAGTTTGGTTCTCACCTCCATACCATCACGTTTGGCTGGTGAAGCACTCACTGATCGGAAGCTCATCTACTTAGTTGCTTCTGTTACTTTTACTGAAACTGCTATGTCTCTTTCCTGATACCAGAAACCTATGTAAAGGGTATTGACTGTCACCTTCACAGAATCTGTAATCACCTGGCAGACTGACCTCTGTGTCTGAATATGAGGGATTATCTTGATTTTGTTAACTGAAATGGGGATATCTACATGCTGTAGGTAGCATTGCTTTGGGTGGGATCCTGGACTGTATAACATGGTAGGCAACAAGCACCTGCACAGCATCAGGCACCGCTTTCTGCTCCCGATGGTTAATATGATGTCTGCTGTCTTGTCCTGATACTAAATATGATGAGTGCTGTCTGGTCCTGATGGTGGATGTGATGTCTCGTGTCTAAATCCCGGTGGTGGTTCTGATGTCTCCTGTTTGCTCCTGATGGTGGAGGTGATGTGATCAGCCGCTTCAAGTTCCTGCCTGCTTGAGTTCACCACTGCGATGGACTGTGCCTTCACACTGTAAGCCAAGACACACTCCATTCTTGAGTGTCTTTTGTCAGAATATTTATCACAATGAAGGAAAAGAAGCTAAGACACCATTCATTCCCAATGATGGTTAATATTTACAAATGCCAGTAATTCCGTAACCACATGTACGTGGGGCTGGCTCTGAACTGTACTTACTATTGATCGGTTTGTCGGTCTCCATACAAACATAATATCTGTGGACTTGCTGTGTAATTTTTGCCTGGATTTCCAAGCCCCTGCCCCCAGCTTAGCTCTTCCATTCCTCTTGTTCTTCATCATATTCTAGTTATCTATGAATATTAATGTGCTAATGATTTTTAACCTTTTATTTCTATAAAATTTTCAGATTTTCAAACGATTTTAAAATTAGAAATTTCTGCACTGGGGCTGGGCCTGCTACACAGTGGTAGAGTTTATGCTTAGCTGGAGGCCATCAACTCCATCTTTAGTACCATAAAACAAACAAGAGCTTTCACTGAATGATAATTGCAACTTCATTTCTTTGGCTGCTTTGGGGGAAAACTTGGTATTTGTATAATATGAAGACTATCTGATCTTTGTTTATATAATACACTTATTCTTTTGGCTTTAATTCTCTGTATTCTGGTTCACAATGTTATTGCACGGGATTTCTATGTATCTTTTTAGAGTACTTATTTAATACTTCATATTTTCTTCCTACATTCAATAATAGTTTATAACTTCTACTTACATTCTATGTGCTGGTGATGAATTAAAATAAACTTATTTTGCAGTAAAAAATATTGTCCTGGACTTATGATGCTAAGTTTTCGAGTTTTCCATTTGCAGGACTTTTGAATTCCTTTGGACACCATAACCACAGCTCTAACTATTTTATTTATCAATCCCTGTACCACAGTGGATTAATCCCTGTGCGTATCAATCCCTGCTCTGTAGTACATCAATCCCCATACTGTAGTGAGCTGTGTTACTTCACAGCAAGAACGTCTGTTATTGTGGGGGACACAGAAATAGCTGTCATAAGTTCACCATAAAGCCTGAGTGGAAAGTGGCTTCAGGTCCAGTAACCAGAGTACAGGAAGTGTTGCCTGGTTCTGGTAGCCTGAACTTTAAACACTGTATCTTTGTTGTATTCTGTCATCTAATTTTCATGGATCTAAAATACAATTATAGGCAATATTAGTTTTCTATTGTTGCTCCTGGAGGGTCAGGGCCTTTAATATTTGTTTCTTGGCATTTCTGAGAAAGATAATTCCGCTTTTAGGTTGATTTTCATCTCTTTATGCCATGCCATCCCTCCAAAAAAAGATAAATAAAAATAAACCAGAGGCTTATGTTCTGCTGGCAGAAGAGATATATGAAACCTCTTCATAATACTGTGTCTCTGCAGCCCGTGTAGGACCTTTGGCACATACCAGAAGCTCAGGATCAACACAGAGCCTTGGAGAATGAGCAGTCCAGAAGCCATTTCATTGTGAGCCTGGCTCAGCTACTCTGTTCTCCAGAGAATGAGATGCCAGGCCTGATTGCTCCTCTATTCCCTACTGGCTTCAAGCCAATGATCTCGTCATGTTATCAGACTTTTCCTGTCGGTAGCTGTAAAAATTCCAGTTAACTTGTGTCTTCCAAAGAGATAGGAGGAAATGGCTTACTTAAATTAGGTTACTTCAGACACTACACCCAACTATCAAATATCTCTGGGATCTTATAATGAGTGTATATTAATCATCCTTGTAATCACATTTCAGATATTGATTCATGTACTTTCTACATGATTATAGAGGTACATATAGCATACAAGTATAGGAAATTGGAGAATGAGTGTGATGGTCTATGAAGGGTGTATATTTCTCACTTTTCTATGTCATTTCTATTCTTTTTCGTTTCAGCCCTACTAAGTATAAGATCTAAGTATAGAATACATTGTTTTTACTTCTCTATAGTATATATAAAACACATACTTCTGAAATTGACAAATTTAATACATCATATAAATCTTCTGTTGACCACGTGTATAGAATCAGGATGAGATACTGAATATAATCATAAATATTTCATGTACCTCAAGGCTTGCATCTTAGCTATTTGTGAAGGGATGGGAGCAATGGTTAGAGATCTCAGAGACCACTGTCACTGCTCTCCTTCCTTGGAGGCTTTGAGGACTTACTGAAGACAGTCCTGCTGTGGGGACCAACACATAGGATACCAGAAGCAATGATTTCTTGGATAAAAGAGGTGGGAGAAATCAGTTGGAAGAAAAAATGTAATAGCCAGCAAAATTTGAACTATGCAAGCATTTTGAATGTAATTATTTATAAATAAACAAATGCATCTATGCTGCCAGCTCTAAAGCTGGCACCGGAAAAGTCATCTGTGAAAAGTAAAGAATCGGGGCTGGGGATTTAGCTCAGTGGTAGAGCGCTTACCTAGGAAGCGCAAGGCCCTGGGTTCGGTCCCCAGCTCCGAAAAAAAGAATCAAAAAAAAAAAAAAGTAAAGAATCATCTTTCTGCTTCCATATACTGTCCACATTTATTAAGACACAAATGCATTTCAATGTCTATTTTTATTTCTAATACTTTTTAAAATTGTGATTATTTAACGGATAAGATGACATTTATTTATAAAACATTTTGAAGATCAAATGGTACCCAACCATGGTGATGGATTGATCCATCTAATTTTCAACTTTGAAGTTGTGCAAAAGTGATTTCCGGGCTAGTGATACAGGGTAGCATTCTCTTCTCTACTGCAGGGCAGGAGCAGACAACCACAGCTACAAGTGAGAGACATGGTGATAAGGAAATTAATCTGTGATCTGTACAGAGTATTTATCTTTATCCTATGGTGTGTAATGTATTAACTGCATTCAGTTCATTTTGACATGATGCCTTCAAACTATAATAGACTTACCTGGATACAACCCACTGTCTTCTGAGAAGAAAATGTATGTAATTCAAATGACCTTGTGGAAAGTATAGTCACTGTGATTGCTGATAGCATATAATAATGGTGGAAAATTCTAAAGCAGAACAAGCTGAGTGGAATAATTATATTTTAATTGGACTTAATTTAAGAGTATATGTGGTAGAGACCCAATGAGATTTCATGGGATTAGGTGTACAAGTGAAAGGATGATCAGGAAGCAGATGTCATGGAGAAGACAGAAAGCACTGGGACTTGATGAAACCTTTTATATGATAGCAGACTTAATTGAACCCAAGCATCACCAAAGATGGCAACAGAAGCTATGGGAGAGATTGAGAAAACAGGTCAGAATGTTCCTTCCATTTGTCTTTTTAAAAAATAATACATGTCCAAAAGTAGCTTGGCATGGAAAGGGTTTAATTCAGATTCTATGGAAGCAAAGAAGTTACTCAAGACAAGAGTTGAAAGCAGAAAGCACATAGGCACACCACTGACTAGCTTGCTCCCACATTCATGTTCATTCCTACCTTTCTTCTGCAGCCAAGGCTCACCTACTTCGGAATGGTATTACCAACAGGGCTGCACTTTCCTATATCAGTTAGAAATGGAGAAAACTCACCATGGCTAGGCTCATAGAACAATTCAATGGAGGCAATTCCTCAACTGGTGTTTCTACTTCCCAGAAGACAACGACAACAACAACAACATAACCAGTAGACTAGTCAATGAAGAATAGCAAATTTTCCAAGTGCACCACTTATTTTCTTGGCTTGTGCTAAGGGAGTGCTGTGCTGATATCATCATGTAGAGAACACACAGCATGGCAGAGTACAAAGGGAAGAATCATATGACCTTGGGAACTTCCCCATCAGTCACTGAACAGCTTGGTAGTAGTCCAACTTCCTGATTCTGTGGAGGAACCACTATTCCACAGTCTTTCCTTGACATGTCCCAGGGCCTTATACCCTTAGACCTCTGCCAAGGCCCATCCAACCTGGAGCAGGCTGGCACACAGGGAAGTGATTGATATACAAAAATCAAAGTAATGTTTTATATCCAGGTGCTTAGTTTCTGTCTTAAGAAATTCCTCTTTACACCAGAGGGGAAAACTGGAGAATTTAAAGACATTGAAATTATGCAAGACAACCCCTTACCAACATTCTTGACCACTAAGCTCAGAGACTTACATATGAGACTCTGAGCCCATCATCTGCAGTTAGGGGCTGAGCTCTGATGATAGTTTTGTGACCTTGTCTAAATATCTAGCTCTGTATATACTTCAGATTCTTCACTGAGGAACCATGTTAAGATTTTCTGCTTCATAGCTTATAGTTCCTGGAACAGGGTGTTACTACACCTGCAGGTAGAAGGTTACATGGGAAAGACTGTGCACTCCTCTTCTTGAGTGGTCCATGGTTTGTACTGAGAGGTAATAGGATGCTGGCATCAGACAGAAGCAAATAGGATTCCCTTTCCAACTTTGAGGAAGAGCTATTCTGAGAGGCTACACTTCTCATTTATCATAGCCCAAACTGTTCAAGCATTGGCTAAGTAAAATATGTGCCACATCGTTTGTAGAAGAACTTCCACACTTCAAGGAAAGAATAGATGTAAACATGTCACCCAATTCTTTCCTGAAAGGAATGTTACAGAAAAGCTAAAGATTGTTCTTCTCCTTCCCTCCTTAGTCAGCTTTGGACACCAGCTTTCTGTTGGCTCCTAGTTTCTTATTGTAATTAGTACTATGAGATTTCAGACATGGAGGATTTACGTGATCCATAGACAGTTGCAGTATTTTCTCTCAATCACAAAGCATGGGTCTATCTTGTGTTCTTTACTCAATAGAAAGGCAAGACAGGTATACTGGAGGTTATGTCATATGATACAGTCAATCATTACTGTGGACCATATATTCAAAGACAAACTGTGACCCTAACACTATCAGACTTCTCTTGATGGATAAACATGAAATTATTACCTACTGACTAACAACATTGATCCATAAAACTACTGATTATTTCACAATTTCCAGAGAATTGGCCTCTAGATGTAATGCACAGCTATTCTTTGGTTTGGTTTTGTTGTTTTGAAGAAGTTTTTGTTTTGTATGTGTGTGTGTGGTTATTTTTGTGGTGTTGTTTTTTATTTGAATTCAGTATGTTCAAAATAAATATTTGAAAAATCAGATTTTTATGCATTTATATTTGGTTAAAATTGGTCACTTACATTTCAATTTTGGCTTGATGGTTTCTCAAAAGGAGCTAGAATATAATCTAACTTGAACTGCAAACCAACTACAGGTAACCTACTTGTGTAACAAATACTAGTCAATCTCAAATAGGGACTGTTCAAACTATGTTCAAGTTAGACATGTGTCAGATGTACCCATTCAGATTGTCTCTGAACATTATGACATTTGTTCCTGATTACCTTGGTCACTGCCCTCTTTTCTCTTGCCATAGATACTACCTATCAACATAATGGAATCAGGGCATTCTGAAACATTTCTTGTCTAGAGCTATGCAGTGTTCTAGGTTCAGAATTAAATTTAGTAGGAATTTGCAAAATAGATTTATTATGATTTTGTGTTTTAAAGGCATTTCCCAAATTACCAGGAGAAAGTGAAGTATGATACATCCGTGTGAGTAAACCACCAATCACATTTGACTCCATGTGTTTACTGCATTGAATTGCTGTTTGGAAATTCTTTGTGTTCTCTCACGCTCTCCTTCTTCGACAGACCTGTGAGTTGAGAATAAAATTTAAAACAAACAGTATCAGCACCATTTTTCCTTCTGCCTGTCAGTATTTAAGATTACTAAATCTCCCTACTTGACAGATGCCAACATTAATTTCCTCCCATTGTTATGAGTCTCCAGAAATAATGATATCCTTATTACTTACATTTCAGAGCCAATGTCAAAGAGAGCTCCTTTGGATACAACATTGGGGCAATTTGTCAGAAGGCACAGGGTCTTTAAAAGCCAGCCCCAGAGTAGGAGTCAGCTCCCACTTCCTGCCAGGATAGATGAGAAAACCATTTCTAATGAGGAGATGGTGAATCATACAAAGTAGATGAGTTAAGAGGATGAGATGTAGCATAAACCTCGTGTGAATCAGCATACAAATTAGGCCTGCGTTATTTACATTTATTAGTATTACACAAACAATGAGATAATGTTATTGTTCTGCAGACATAACATGTAGTCATTTATGAGAAGGCTTTCATAAAATTCTGCCAATGCTATAAAGCTCTGCTTGAAGTAGATGGAGAGGAAAGAACACATCAATGATTTCTACTGACTATAGACACATTTAAAAACTTCTCTCTACAAAGAGAACCTCAGACCACCTCTTTCCTCTCCACCAATAGCATTATTTGACTGGGTTGGGCAGCTCACTCCTTGAGGGAGAATGTTTCAGAAGGTGCAGGAGGTGCTTAGGGAGACATACGTCTTCTATGGTGTTCAGCAGAAAATGATAAACTCACCAATTTTTAGGTTACTGTCTACTATCTTTTTCCACCCTGTGTCTTTTGACCTCACCATTCAGAGATGAACAAATGTTTCATGATATCGTCAGCCTTGGCTGTTATTGCAGTCCTCAATGGTATAAGGATTGATGAGAAAAAGTAGGTCATCCCCAATTATGCTACTCTGTTGGCCTTGAGGCCAGGCAGGTGTACATACACAGAGAGATGCTCTTACCACCTCTTACCTTCCATTAGAGAACAGCAGGGGCTTGTTCTTAAGAGATGCTATCTGCTTACAACTTTATTCAACTCGGATTGAACTCTTGATTATAGTGATGGTTATGCCTTTATCTGAGTTAACTCCCAATGGCCCATATTTAACAAAATTATCATTTTTAAAATAATCATGTTCTTAATTTTAATTTATACAATATGCCAAGTTTTTTTTAAAAAATATATATTATTACTTTAAATTGCATGGTTGTTGTTTTAGCATACGTTCAGGTGGCTGCAGACAAAGAAGGTGTGCGAGATAGGTGTGATCTCCTAGAGGTGGAACTGCAGGGGCAGCATATGCTCTTCACCATTTCAGCAAGCAAATCTGTATATGCACAGAAAGTGTAAATCCATGCACGACCTTGCATTTCAGAGTGGGGGATTTTAATCAAGCCTTTATTATAAGCCAATAAGAATTAACAATTGCTTGCATTGGGATAACAACCTAAGTTGATCTTCTCTAGGTTGCTCTTCTTACGACATCACATCTCAGACATTTCTAACCTGTCAAACCTCTTCCTGGACTAAATACACTTTTTTTTTTATTAACTTGAGTATTTCTTATATACATTTCGAGTGTTGTTCCCTTTCCCTGTTTCCGGGCAAACATATCCCTCCCCCCTCCCCTTCTTTATGAGTGTTCCCCTCCCCACCCTCCCCCCATTGCCGCCCTCCCCCCAACAATCTAGTTCACTGGGGTCTTAGCAGCACCCAGGGCTTCCCCTTCCACTGGTGCTCTTACTAGGATATTCATTGCTACCTATGAGGTCAGAGTCCAGGGTCAGTCCATGTATAGTCTTTAGGTAGTGGCTTAGTCCCTGGAAGCTCTGGTTGCTTGACATTGTTGTACATATGGGGTCTCGAGCCCCTTCAAGCTCTTCCAGTTCTTTCTCTGATTCCTTCAACGGGGGTCCTATTCTCAGTTCAGTGGTTTGCTGCTGGCATTCGCCTCTGTGTTTGCTGTATTCTGGCTGCGTCTCTCAGGAGCAATCTACATCCGGCTCCTGTCGGTCTGCACTTCTTTGCTTCATCCATCTTGTCTAATTGGATGGCTGTATATGTATGGGCCACATGTGGGGCAGGCTCTGAATGGGTGTTCCTTCAGTCTCTGTTTTAATCTTTGCCTCTCTCTTCCCTGCCAAGGGTATTCTTGTTCCCCTTTTAGAGAAGGAGTGAAGCATTCACATTTTGATCATCCATCTTGAGTTTCTTTTGTTCTAGGCATCTAGGGTAATTCAAGCACTAAATACACTTTTAAAGAGTCCCTACTCCCCCACACCCTCGGATCCCAGCCCGCAGCAGCTCTCTGCTCCCAGACCCCGTGGGAAAGAGACCTCACCGCCTGGTCAGGTGGGCACTCCTAAGGCTGCAGAGCGGAAGAGACCACCAACACTGCCCACCCCTGCCCACATCCCTGGCCCAAGAGGAAACTGTATAAGGCCTCTGGGCTCCCGTGGGGGAGGGCCCAGGAGTGGCAGGACCTCTGCCTGAGACACCGCCGGAACCTGAAGGAAACAGACCGGATAAACAGTTCTCTGCAACCAAATCCCGTGGGAGGGAGAGCTAAACCTTCAGAGAGGCAGACACGCCTGGGAAACCAGAAGAGAATGCACTCTTAATACACATCTCGGACGCCAGAGGAAAACACCAAAGGCCATTTGGAACCCTGGTGCACTGAAGCTCCCGGAAGGGGCGGCGCATATCTTCCTGGTTGCTGCCGCTGCAGAGAGCCCGTGGGAAGCACCCCACGACCGAACTTGAGCCTCGGGACCACAGGTAAGACCAACTTTTCTGCTGCAAGAAAGCTGCCAGGTGAACTCAAGACACAGGCCCACAGGAACAGCTGAAGACCTGTAGAGAGGAAAAACTACACGCCCGAAAGCAGAACACTCTGTCCCCAGAACTGACTGAAAGAGAGGAAAACAGGTCTACAGCACTCCTGACACACAGGCTTATAGGACAGTCTAGCCACTGTCAGAAATAGCAGAACAAAGTAACACTAGAGATAATCTGATGGCAAGAGGCAAGCGCAGGAACCCAAGCAACAGAAACCAAGACTACATGGCATCATCGGAGCCCAATTCTCCCACCAAAACAAACATGGAATATCCAAACACACCAGAAAAGCAAGATCTAGTTTCAAAATCATATTTGATCATGATGCTGGAGGACTTCAAGAAAGACATGAAGAACTCCCTTAGGGAAACACAGGAAAACATTAATAAACAAGTAGAAGCCTACAGAGAGGAATCGCAAAAATCCCTGAAAGAATCGCAAAAATCCCTGAAAGAATTCCAGGAAAACACAATCAAACAGTTGAAGGAATTAAAAATGGAAATAGAAGCAATCAAGAAAGAACACATGGAAACAACCCTGGATATAAAAAACCAAAAGAAGAGACAAGGAGCTGTAGATACAAGCCTCACCAACAGAATACAAGAGATGGAAGAGAGAATCTCAGGAGCAGAAGATTCCATAGAAATCATTGACTCAACTGTCAAAGATAATGTAAAGCGGAAAAAGCTACTGGTCCAAAACATACAGGAAATCCAGGACTCAATGAGAAGATCAAACCTAAGGATAATAGGTATAGAAGAGAGTGAAGACTCCCAGCTCAAAGGACCAGTAAATATCTTCAACAAAATCATAGAAGAAAACTTCCCTAACCTAAAAAAAGAGATACCCATAGGCATACAAGAAACCTACAGAACTCCAAATAGATTGGACCAGAAAAGAAACACCTCCCGTCACATAATAGTCAAAACACCACACGCACAAAATAAAGAAAGAATATTAAAAGCAGTAAGGGAAAAGGGTCAAGTAACATATAAAGGCAGACCTATCAGAATCACACCAGACTTCTCGCCAGAAACTATGAAGGCCAGAAGATTCTGGACTGATGTCATACAGACCCTAAGAGAACACAAATGCCAGCCCAGGTTACTGTATCCTGAAAAACTCTCAATTAACATAGATGGAGAGAACAAGATATTCCATGACAAAACCAAATTTACACAATATCTTTCTACAAATCCAGCACTACAAAGGATAATAAATGGTAAAGCCCAACATAAGGAGGCAAGCTATACCCTAGAAGAAGCAAGAAACTAATCGTCTTGGCAACAAAACAAAGAGAATAAAAGCACACAAACATAACCTCACATCCAAATATGAATAAAACGGGAAGCAATAATCACTATTCCTTAATATCTCTCAACATCAATGGCCTCAACTCCCCAATAAAAAGACATAGATTAACAAACTGGATACGCAACGAAGACCCTGCATTCTGCTTCCTACAGGAAACACACCTCAGAGACAAAGACAGACATTACCTCAGAGTGAAAGGCTGGAAAACAATTTTCCAAGCAAATGGTCAGAAGAAGCAAGCTGGAGTAGCCATTCTAATATCAAATAAAATCAATTTTCAACTAAAATTCATCAAAAAAGATAAGGAAGGACACTTCATATTCATCATAGGAAAAATCCACCAAGATGAACTCTCAATCCTAAATATCTATGCCCCAAATACAAGGGCACTTACATATGTAAAAGAAACCTTACTAAAGCTCAAAACACACATTGCACCTCACACAATAATAGTGGGAGATTTCAACACCCCACTGTCATCAATGGACAGATCATGGAAACAGAAATTAAACAGAGATGTAGACAGACTAAGAGAAGTCATGAGCCAAATGGACTTAACGGATATTTATAGAACATTCTATCCTAAAGCAAAAGGATATACCTTCTTCTCAGCTCCTCATGGTACTTTCTCCAAAATTGACCGTATAATTGGTCAAAAAACGGACCTCAACAGGTACAGAAATATAGAAATAATCCCATGCGTGCTATCGGACCACCACGGCCTAAAACTGGTTTTCAATAACAATCAAGGAAGAATGCCCACATATACTTGGAAATTGAACAATGCTCTACTCAATGATAACCTTGTCAAGGAAGAAATAAAGAAAGAAATTAAAAACTTTTTAGAATTTAATGAAAATGAAGGTACAACATACCCAAACTTATGGGACACAATGAAAGCTGTGCTAAGAGGAAAACTCATAGCGCTGAGTGCCTGCAGAAAGAAACAGGAAAGAGCATATGTCAGCAGCTTGACAGCACACCTAAAAGCTCTAGAACAAAAAGAAGCAAATACACCCAGGAGGAGTAGAAGGCAGGAAATAATCAAACTCAGAGCTGAAATCAACCAAGTAGAAACAAAAAGGACCATAGAAAGAATCAACAGAACCAAAAGTTGGTTCTTTGAGAAAATCAACAAGATAGATAAACCCTTAGCCAGACTAACGAGAGGACACAGAGAGTGCGTCCAAATTAACAAAATCAGAAATGAAAAGGGAGACATAACAACAGATTCAGAGGAAATTCAAAAAATCATCAGATCTTACTATAAAAACCTATATTTAACAAAACTTGAAAATCTTCAGGAAATGGACAATTTCCTAGACAGATACCAGGTACCAAAGTTAAATCAGGAACAGATAAACCAGTTATACAACCCCATAACTCCTAAGGAAATAGAAGCAGTCATTAAATGTCTCCCAACCAAAAAGAGCCCAGGGCCAGACGGGTTTAGTGCAGAATTCTATTAAACCTTCATAGAAGACCTCATACCAATATTATCCAAACTATTTCACAAAATTGAAACAGATGGAGCCCTACCGAATACCTTCTACGAAGCCACAATTACTCTTATACCTAAACCACACAAAGACACAACAAAGAAAGAGAACTTCAGACCAATTTCCCTTATGAATATCGAAGCAAAAATACTCAACAAAATTCTGGCAAACCGAATTCAAGAGCACATCAAAACAATCATCTACCATGACCAAGTAGGCTTCATCCCAGGCATGCAGGGATGGTTTAATATACAGAAAACCATCAACGTGATCCATTATATAAACAAACTGAAAGAACAAAACCACATGATCATTTCATTAGACGCTGAGAAAGCATTTGACAAAATTTAATACCCCTTCATGATAAAAGTCCTGGAAAGAATAGGAATTCAAGGCCCATACCTGAACATAGTAAAAGCCATATACAGCAAACCAGTTGCTAACATTAAACTAAATGGAGAGAAACTTGAAGCAATCCCACTAAAATCAGGGACTAGACAAGGCTGCCCACTCTCTCCCTACTTATTCAATATAGTTCTTGAAATTCTAGCCAGAGCAATCAGACAACAAAAGGAGGTCAAGGGGATACAGATCAGAAAAGAAGAAGTCAAAATATCACTATTTGCAGATGATATGATAGTATATTTAAGTGATCCCAAAAGTTCCACCAGAGAACTACTAAAGCTGATAAACAACTTCAGCAAAGTGTCTGGGTATAAAATTATCTCAAATAAATCAGTTGCCTTCCTCTATACAAAAGAGAAACAAGCCGAGAAAGAAATTAGGGAAACGACACCCTTCATAATAGACCCAAATAATATAAAGTACCTCGTTGTGACTTTAACAAAGCAAGTAAAAGATCTGTACAATAAGAACTTCAAGACACTGAAGAAGGAAATTGAAGAAGACCTCAGAAGATGGAAAGATCTCCCATGCTCATGGATTGGCAAGATTAATATAGTAAAAATGGCCATTTTACCAAAAGCGATCTACAGATTCAATGCAATCCCCATCAAAATACCAATCCAATTCTTCAAAGAGTTAGACAGAACAATTTGCAAATTCATGTGGAATAACAAAAAACCCAGGATAGCTAAAGCTATCCTCAACAATAAAAGGACTTCAGGGGGAATCACTATCCCTGAACTCAAGCAGTATTACAGAGCAATAGTGATAAAAACTGCATGGTATTGGTACAGAGACAGACAGATAGACCAATGGAATAGAATTGAAGACCCAGAAATGAACCCACACACCTATGGTCACTTGATTTTTGACAAAGGAGCCAAAACCATCCAATGGAAAAAAGATAGCATTTTCAGCAAATGGTGCTGGTTCAACTGGAGAGCAACATGTAGAAGAATGCAGATCGATCCATGCTTATCACCCTGTACAAAGCTTAAGTCCAAGTGGATCAAGGACCTCGACATCAAACCAGACACACTCAAACTAATAGAAGAAAAACTAGGGAAGCATCTGGAACACATGTGCACTGGAGAAAATTTCCTGAACAAAACACCAATGGCTTACGCTCTAAGATCAAGAATCGACAAATGGGATCTCATAAAACTGCAAAGCTTCTGTAAGGCAAAGGACACTGTGGTTAGGACAAAACAGCAACCAACAGATTGGGAAAAGATCTTTACCAATCCTACAACAGATAGAGGCCTTATATCCAAAATATACAAAGAACTCAAGAAGTTAGACCGCAGGGAAACAAATAACCCTATTAAAAATGGGGTTCAGAGCTAAACAAAGAATTCACAGCTGAGGAATGCCGAATGGCTGAGAAACACCTAACGAAATGTTCAACATCTTTAGTCCTAAGGGAAATGCAAATCAAAACAACCGTGAGATTTCACCTCACACCAGTGAGAATGGCTAAGATCAAAAACTCAGGGGACAACAGATGCTGGCGAGGATGTGGAGAAAGAGGAACACTCCTCCTTTGTTGGTGGGATTGCAAATTAGTACAACCATTCTGGAAATCAGTCTGGAGGATCCTCAGAAAATTGGACATTGAACTGCCTGAGGATCCAGCTATACCTCTCTTGGGCATATACCCAAAAGATGCCCCAACATATAAAAAAGACATGTGCTCCACTATGTTCATTGCAGCCTTATTTATAATAGCCAGAAGCTGGCAAGAACCGAGATGCCCTTCAACAGAGGAATGGATACAGAAAATGTTGTACATCTACACAATGGAATATTACTCAGCTATCAAAAACAACGACTTTTTGAAATTCGTAGGCAAATGGTTGGAACTGGAAAACATCATCCTGAGTGAGCTAACCCAATCACAGAAAGACATACATGTTATGCACTCATTGATAAGTGGCTATTAGCCCAAATGCTTGAATTACCCTAGATGCCTAGAACAAATGAAACTCAAGACGGATGATCAAAATGTGAATGCTTCACTCCTTGTTTAAAAGGGGAACAAGAATACCCTTGGCAGGGAAGAGAGAGGCAAAGATTAAAACAGAGACTGAAGGAACACCCATTCAGAGCCTGCCCCACATGTGGCCCATACATATACAGCCACCCAATTAGACAAGATGGATGAAGCAAAGAAGTGCAGACTGACAGGAGCCGGATGTAGATCGCTCCTGAGAGACACAGCCAGAATACAGCAAATACAGAGGCGAATGCCAGCAGCAAACCACTGAACTGAGAATAGAACCCCCGTTGAAGGAATCAGAGAAAGAACTGGACGAGCTTGAAGGGGCTCGAGACCCCAAAAATACAACAATGTCAAGCAACCAGAGCTTCCAGGGACTAAGCCACTACCTAAAGACTATACATGGACTGACCCTGGACTCTGACCTCATAGGTAGCAATGAATATCCTAGTAAGAGCACCAGTGGAAGGGGAAGCCCTGGGTCCTGCGAAGACTGAACCCCCAGTGAACTAGACTGTTGGGGGGATGGCGTCAAAGGGGGAGGGTGGGGAAGGGAACACCCAAAAAGAAGGGGAGGGGGGAGGGGAATTTTGCCTGGAAACCGGGAACGGGAATAACACTCGAAATGTATATAAGAAATACTCAAGTTAATAAAAAAAAATAAAATAAAAAAAAGAGTCCCTACTCCCTGGATTTTTCTACTTCAACATTTCAATTTCTACTCTCTTTAACTATTACAATGTATTTACAAAATGAAGGACTACAACATTTTCCCTTTTAGCAATGAGACATTTTGCTTTGCTGGCTTCTGCCTAGGAAGAAATCTTTTGGGGAAGAATTTATAACCTGGCAGGTGTCATCTTGAAAAATAGCTGAAGCAAAGTGTAATTTCTCATACCCCAGTGGTGTAATGATAAAAAGATATTAATTGTCCTGTGAAGTGTTGTTATTTTAAGGTGCCTAATTTTAATACCGCGTGGATGATGTAAGCCATGTAAACAAAGAATGCAGATACAGGTCTGTCATTGGAATCAGCCTTTTTAAACATATATAGAAAATGTAGGTGTGTGTTTTTGAGGGGTCAAGGACAAAAAGAAAAAGGAAGTAAAGAGAAAAGGTGAACACTTTCAAATAGTGGCGTTTGAGCACTAAATAATAGATAAGACATCAAGTTTTCAATTTTTCCTAGTTCAATTTTGCATGTCTTTTCTTAGAATATTATATAGAGCATAAATATGTTATTGCTATATTCACTAATGCAGGAGGCCATTCACAGGCGATGAACAAGTTCTTGCTGCTAAATGACTGCTCTCTAGTCCATGAAATAAGAAGGCACAAATCACTACATTATGAAGCAAAATAGCATAATTTTCTGGGAAAATGTAACAAGCTGTGGGCCGTAGTGTTTCACAGTGTGCTGGAAATAATCACCCATGGAAGTCAAGGAAGAAGTCTTTAAGAGTGACAATTTGTGTGCTGAACCTTAAAAGTTTGCAACCGAGAGAAAGGTGAATACAGCAAAGGACATGGAGATGTGAGAAAAGTAGACAAAGGAGCGATGCATTTGTGAGGTGTGTGTGTGTGTGTGTGTGTGTGTGTGTGTGTGTGTGTGTGTGTGTGTGCGCGTGCGCGTGCACTATGCTATGTATATATGTGTGTGTGTACATATGTGTGAGTATGGTGTGTGTGTGTGTGCATGAACGTGTGTGTGTATGACTATAGTCACATGTTCCAAAACCAATATTATTTCTAAATAGAGGGGTTGTCAGTAAAAAATACAAATGTCCCATGAGTGGCAGCATGGAAAGCACTGAGACGTCTCTGGATTTAGAAAATACAGATGACGGGAAGAAGACGACCAAACTTCTATCTCACCTAAAGGTACTTATATCCTCTCTATTCCCAGCAGAAAAGCAGTGATCCATGATGGAATGCCCAGTTACCGCCTGCTAAGTCTAAATTTGACTTCCTTCAACTTATCATAATACTAAGTATGACCCTTAATATGTCCCTCCCCACCTTCAAATATTCTCCGTGCACATTTTGAATTTAAACTGTCATGTTATGAAATAGATAACATGTCCTTTCCTCTCCTTTATCACTCACATAGAAGGATTCTGTGTAGACTGAGAGTTTCCTACTGATAGGCAACTGGTCTATGTAGCCTGTGTAAGATAGACTTCTGCAGGGTGCAGGGCATATAATCTTCCCACGGAGTCAAACCTTTGGCCAGTGTTTGTTCATCGAGTGTCAGAGATACTGTAAGTGGTAGATGCATACTAGAGATGTGCTGTTAAATGATTTGTTACCCTTTGTAGTTTATCTCATAATTGTTTAAGTCCCTAGAAGCTAATGTGGAGATTTAGAAAGTAAGCCTGATGGACACATGTAGGAATAGGAAACTTCAATCAACGTTGTCTCTAGTTGGTTGTTTTATGGACTTGACTGTGGGACATTTTTATTTTTATTTTTCATTGATATGAAAATGGCTCAGTCCACTGAGGAAGGTTTCATCCTTAGGCAGACAGACCTGGCTGTATAAGAAAGGTAACTGAATGTAAGTGTGAAAGCAAGCGAGAAAACTTAATTTCTTCATGGTTTCTGCTTCAGTTCCTACTTCAAGTTCCTACCCTGAGCTTTTGCCCTAAATTTCTTCAATAAGAAACTTTAACCTGTAAGCTGCACTAAACCCTTTTCCCAGGTTGCTTTTGTTCATAATGGTGATAACAGCAACACAAAGAAAACTAGGAAGCTCCCTTTTGTTGTGTCTGATTCTATTTGCCTCAGAAACTGTCTGTCTATCATACTATCCAGTCAATTTAACAAGAGCAATAGGGTTCGCTATTACATATGTTAAGAAGTGTGGATGCTATGTGAAAATCTATCTCTTGTCAAAAAGGTATTGAAAGACCAAGTCTACCCTATCTCGGGACTGGCCTCTATCTTAAAAAAAAAAAAAGAGTCTGAGAACTAGACCTGGAGCTGAACCCAAGCTATACCCAAGTACCAGGAAGGACCCCATGGCTTGTCCTTGGCCCATATCCCAAATCTACTCCCTAGATACTTCCTAGCAACAACCTATCAATATTAATATGATTGATTCAGATGTATCTTTAGACGGTTTATCTAGTTTTGCTACAGAGCACCCACCTATAGGCTTGCAATAGTTATTCAGTTAGATGTTTGCCAGGCTGGAAACCCCTTTCCTTTCTCGCCATTTTCTATATAACCTTGTCCTGCTGAGGGCTCAAGACTGATTCACAGTCCTGTCAGGGTTGGCGATAAGTAGGCCAGAGCTCAAGCTTGAATGGTGTGATTGCATCATTGCATCAGACTAAGCTCCATGGTGGTCTTTGGGGGCTGGCAAATGAGGTACAACAGTTTTCCCCATAAGATTAATATCACACTACATACCATATCCTTCCAAGGCCTGTTTCTTCATTTTCACTTCACCCAGGATTTCAGGTAAGCCACATGTCTCACTGTGGAGCCAGGCTGCAGGAAAGGGGAGGAGTATTTGACTTCTTCTGTGCAGAGCAGGCCTCACAATCACTAACTACCACTGAATCATCACTAGTAGCAATGCGTCTAATTCTGTCTCAAGGGTCCAGTGAAACATTTATTCTTCCTTACATACAGAGAGCATGTAAAATAAATCAGATTAATAACTTCATGTCGTAATACTGGAGTGAACATATAGGAGTCAATCAAGTAGTTTGGTGTTTTGAGTGTAGGAATCTGGTCTTGTTTTTCTACTTGGTGTGTTCAGGGTACTTTCTTATCTTTTTTTCTGCTAGTGTGATATATTATTTTGATGTTTGTATTCTAGTTGTTGAAAGTATAGAAAATAATGGTTAATATAATTTCTTTTGGTGTGGTTTGTGAACCCACCACACTTCAAGTATAGGTGTGCAACCAACGCCCATGAAAAGCAATAAAAGCCTATTGATGACACCATGTCTCTCTAGGTCTCTTCAATTTCAGGTATACTCAGAAAAGTATAGAAGTTCCTTTCAAGGCAAATTGATATATTTTCAGAAATCAAACTCATTTTCTGTGCCTTTCCATGTACACTTGTATAACTAAGCTGTCCTCAAGATTCCCTGCGAGCACAGTAATCAAGGGAAAGAGGACAGATGCAAGCAGGTTGATTGACAGCTGGAAGCCATAGTTTTGAACATTTGTACAAAGTAGGAAAAAATAAAAATCTTTTAAACCCTGACAAAATGTATAACACTTTTGTAACTTTTCAGAGACAATGAAGTGACTGTTTTCTTAGTGATGTAGTTTATAGGGGAATGTTTTGCTCTCTTATTTGGGATACCTAAACATTGCTTATGGAGCAATCAAAACACATCATAAAGTATCACAAATGAACTAGGAGAAGAAAATAAAGCTTACTTTATACTGAATATTTTCTCTACATACTTAACGTGACAGCTGCTTCTTATATTTTTCATGGATTTTTCAGAAGCCATCCAGTCAAATAACTTGTGAGGTTTTATGGAGAGCTTTATGCCAAGGTGACCAGGTGTCAAGAGATTATACAGCACAAGAGCATCATATTGTTCCCTTCAGCAAAAGGAGCTGCTACGTTCCTTCAACTTTTCTTTCGCTCTCTCTCACTTTCTTGCTGTTTTACATCCCATCCCTTCTTTCCAAATGCCTTCCTCCTTTCCTCTTGTTGGCTTCTGTAGCGCTCTCTCTCTCTCTCTCTCTCTCTCTCTCTCTCTCTCTCTCTCTCTCTCTCTCGTAGAGTAAGCGATATAATGAAACCAGGTCCTTGAGCATGCTAAGCAAGTGCTCTACATTGGAAGCCATATTTCACTGCATTTTCATCTTAGATACTCTGACTATTGAGGTTTAGGCAAAGTAAGGAAGGAGAAGAGAATTAAAAGAAACAATGTGAAAAAAGAAGCCCAGAGAAGGCTTTTATTTGGAAACATCTGACACTCATCAGTTATAAGCAATTATCCCTCCCGTTACAAGCAACTACCCACACCACAATAACACTAAGGTTTTTATCCTTGTCATTTGTCCACATCTTCATGTTTCTATTTTCCATTCATTTCTGAGGGATAAGAACAGAAGGGATTCAAATACAAGATAACTTCAGTGAGAAGAATTACCGTGATATTAACATGGAAATGGTTGGAAATATCCTTAAAGAAAGGTCCTGAAGTCTTGGTTATTAATCCAAGAACTTGTATTTAAGAACAAACGGGATTTCATGACTGATAATGGTCATAAGAGCTTTGGTGGCCATTCTGATTCTCAAGTTGTGAGTGGAAGAATCCTGAGCACCAATGGGATATAGTCATCTGAGAATGAGATGTACTTACTGGGTATGTGGTCTGGTATTCTAGTGCCCTATAACGTTTTTGTAGAAGGAAAACAAATGACTGCTGGTCCTGTGATGTTTCTTCATCTCCAAGGAGGTCGAGTCATGAGACTTGAAAATTATGAAGACAACTGTTCTTTCCTTTCTATTTTTGAAACCCACATCAAGCAGATCACATTAGATGTTTTCAGATGGAGAAGATGATAAAGAATTTGTAGGATTGTCTCAGTTAAGAAACATTGGTTGAAATTTCAGAAACCATAGAACCTACTTTTAAGAACCTACTTAGGGTTTCTATTGTCATCATGAAACACCATAACCAAATGCACATTGGGGCAGAAATGATTTATTTGGTGTATAGTCCATTCTGTAGCTCATTGCTGAAAGAAGGAAGCCACAACAGGTACTTAAGAAGGACAGAAACCTGGAGGCAGGAGCTTATTCAGAGGCCATTGAGAGGTGCTGTTTACTGACTTGTTCCTCATGGCTTGTTCAGCCTTCTTTTTTTAAAATCCAGGACTGCACCCAACCAGTGAACAGAAGCTGCTGACCCCTCTGCTTGAATTAGGGAGGAAGCTAAGGAGGAGAGCAACCATGTAGGAAGACCAGCAGTCTCAATTAACACGGACCCCCGAGATCTCTTAGACACTGGATCAAATCAGGCAGCATATGCCAGCTGATATGAGACCTACAACACATATACAACAGAGGACTGTGTTTGGGTTCAGTCAGAGAAGATGCTCCAAATCCTTACAAGACTGGAGTCCCCAGGAAATTTAGAGGTCTGGTGGGGTGGGTGGGATGGGGACATCCTTGTGGAGACAGGGAGGTGGGAGGGGCTGGGGGCTGGGGAGAAGGTACGGAATATGGAACTCGCAGGGGTGGACTAGGAAGTGAATAAAATTTGGAGTGTAAAAGGTGGACTGCACCCTCTCCCATGAATAACTAATTTTAAAACTGCACCATAATGGCTTTGTTGGGCACCAATGCGGGGAGAAGCCCTTTGTCACACCAAGGTTGGACCCTTCAGTGTAGGGAAATATTAGGGCGAGAGGTGGGAAGGGGTGTGTGATTGGGTGGGGGAGAAACCCTCATACAAGAAGGAGGAGGGGGATGGGATAGGAGGTTTATGGATGAGAAGCCAGGACAGGGGCTGACATTTGAAATGTAAATAAAAAATATCCAATAAAAAATCTATGATAAAAAATAAAATAAAAACTGCACCATATGCTTTTGCTTCTAGTCCAGTCTTATGGAGGCATTTTCTCAATTTAGGCTTCATGTCAAATGACTATAGCTTATGTAAAGTTGACACAAATCTATCCATCACAGTCACTTTAAGTATCAGAGAGTATAACTAGTTTTTGAGAAGGAACCTTAGGAAGGATCAAAACTTTCCAAAGCAAATAACTTTTTTTCTCTCAAGAAAGAAATCATAGGAAATAAGACGCAAAGCCTGGTTCAGAGGCCATGTCTGTAGTGACTACAGTTTCCTCTTCATTTGGCTCAGTCAGGTTGGCTTTGAACACTCAGTCCTTCTGTCCCTATTTTCAGAGCAGTGAGGTTACTGGCCAGTTCCATTGCACTTGGTATTAGTCTTTGACAATGAGGATTTCACAGAGGCAGAACCACAATGTTGGCATTGAATTTCTGAAAACCTTCAGGCTACACATGTCCCCTCCTACTTCTATTGCTCAACTGGTAAGGTATGTATGCCCGCCTCTGGTCTTACCCACATATTTGGATATCAAACATGTTCAAGCCTCCACCCACGTGTAGAGACTTCCTCTTTGGTCTCAACTGCCAGAAAACCTTATTTAGTCCTTATACAGGCAACCATCCATGGATTTGCTTAGGAATCCATCCTGCTTTCTCAAGCATTGCTCATTGAGTGAGTATTCAACTTTTATAGGTGATCAATGTGAAGTGCTATTCGATTAGTTTTGATATCAAAACATATAAGGGTGAAGTAGGGAAAGATCCTGTCAAATCTGTGCAATCAGACTAAAGGTATTGAGGGTTGGAGGGATTGCTCAATGGGGTTGCTCTTCCAGTGAATCTATGTGCAATTCCTAATAGTCACATGAGTTCTAAGGGGTCCCTGGTGGTTTGAGTAAGGAAGACCCTAATATTCTCGTTTGTTGAAATTCTTGGTGTGAGGCTGTTAGAACTGTTTGTGAAGCACTAGGAATCATGGCCTTGTTGGAGTAGGTATGGCCTTGTTGAAGAAGGTATGTCTCTCAGGGATGGGTTTGAGATTTCAAAGGCCTAGCCTAGTTGTCTCAAAACCTGCTGCCTGTAGATCACAATATGAAGATCCCAGATACTACTCCAGTACCATCCATGCCTATTTGTTTCTTACCATGATAATAATGGACTAACCCTCTAAAACTCTAAGCAAGTGCTCAAATATGTTTTTCTTTTTGTGCTTTTGTTTTTTTTGTTGTTGTTCTTCTTCCTCCTCCTCTTCCTCCTCCTCCTCCTCCTGCTCCTCCTCCTCCTTCTTCTTCTTCTTGTAAAAGTGGCCTTAGATGTGGTGCCTCTTAATAGCAATAAGACAGTAATCAAGAAAGAATCCAGTGTCCAAGTCTTCTTTCCATGTACATCAGAGACCCACAGAGTGCCCTGACATGCATGTATTCAAAACACCTGTATACGTATCAATTATAACAAAATGTACTAACTATTAGTGATGGCTTTACCATACTGGATAAGAAGTCCTTAGGTTTGGGGATGTTCTTAGGTGAAAACTCAGACGTTAATGACCCAGAATCATTATAGTAATTTTCTTGATAACTATTTGGAGAGACAACTAATACCAAGATTCAGGACTTCTTGATTTGGAAAGGGAGATATGGAGCAGGGACAGGGATGGAGTACCCCTGTAGCTTCCTTGAATTAGTATGAAGAATTAGTAAGATACGATTTTCACAATTAGGTAGTGAGTTTTTTAAAATAAATACTATGTTCTTATATTATTAGGACTTCCCAGGTCTTTATGAAAACTCAAGGACAATATAAAAAATAGAAACTGTGGAACAGAAGAACAATGTTGAAAAATCCAATGAAGCAAGTAAATTGTAGAGAGGGAAATTGAATAATGAAAATTTTAGCTACTCCATGGTTTTCTCTGTAAAGAAGACAAATGTGGTATATTTGAGGAAACAAAGTTTGAATTCCTTTACAAAACTAAAGGAACAAGACCATGAAGAGATTGGGCATTTTTACAACCTAACAGTTTCTGGCAAGATAGGCCATTTTAATATAATCCAAGTGTATAAAAGAAGTATAACAAAGCATTTTACTATGACTGCATAGTGCACCAGAAGAATCTTTGTTAACTACTGACACAGTTTTTGTTGTACAAGAATGGATTCAAGTTAATATATTAACAGGAGACTTGGTGTTTCTGTCTTCCATTGGTCACTATTTATGTCTTCTTTTCTAACTGTCGTTCATGGAAAAACTGACAGAGCTTGGATTTATAAATCACCATAGATCATAAAATATAACGTCTGTAGGATATTCTTTGAGATTTTTTCTTATGCAAGCATATAATTTAACCTCAGTACCTTAACTATGCTAACTATTTTTCAAATCTACCTAATTATAATCTTTTGTCACAATATATTCAATGTTGGTGAAATATAGATCTGAGATATTCATTCAAATTCAAAGAATTATAAATGCTATAGCAAGGCACCTTTTTAGAGAACCAGTATATACTTTGATAAAATGAAGGTTATTCTTAGCTTACAAAAAACCAAAAGTTAACAACATCAAAACAAACAAAAAACTAGTCATCCTGATAAACATGCTTCTAAAATTAGGCATACCTCTCTGAAATATTTCTGACACTACAGGATGTACTTAGGACATCACACTATATAGACGTTCAATTTCAGCCAGGGCATCGTTTAAAAGAAGAAACTCATAACCGTGGGAAGAGAAGAGAGCTCCTGCCTGAGATGATGTCCAGCCAGAGGTCAGAGCTTGAGTTCTTCTGAACAATGTGCCAAGTCAGGAATGAACATGCCCTTAAAACCAAATGAAAATATAGTTGCTTCAGGGCTCTTTGTGCTCAGCCTACTACTCCATTTCTTTGGAGATTGTTAGACCGTGTTCTAGTTTCACTCTGTTGCTGTGGTAAACCATTAGGTCCAAAAGCCACTCAGGGAAGAAAAGGAACTGTTGTTGTTGTTGTTTGGTTTATACTTCTAGGTCACATCCCATTGTTGGAGTTTGGAGTAGAAACTGGAGGTAAGAACCTTGGAGAAATGCTCTTTATTGGCTCAATTTCGGGCTTGCACACAGTCTCCTGTTTGGAAAACTTTCTTATACAATTCATAGCTACTTGCCTAGGGATGGTGCAGCCTATAATAAGCAAAATCTTCCTGCCTCAATTAAAAATGAAGATATATCTTCCACAAATGTCCCTACAAGCTAATCTTATCTGCACAATTCTTCAGTTTAAGTTTTCTTCTCAGGTGACTCTAGGCTCTATCAAGTCCACAATGATAGCTAAATTGAACTTTTGTTAACTTCATCTAATCTCATTCTAACATGCTAGGTTGATATGGCAGTGAAAAAACATCTACACATGGCCCCCAGTGGTCTGCTCTAATTAGACAGAGAATTGGGATGATTTGAAACAAATCCTTTACGTGGATGCTTGTGGGATCTACAAGGCAGGTTGCATAGCAGCGGTGCCTTGGAATAAGTGTTTGAGAGAGTTCCAGCTTTCTCTCTGTTCTGTCATGATGAACTGTGTGGACTACTGCTACTAGGATTCATGCTGGAGTCATGATCATAGAATAGAAACAACCTAAGTGTCAGCATGCTTACCAACATTTCCCTTTTTTCTTGTCTAAACTCTCCAATTCCTGCAGTTTTTACCTCCCAGATGTGTCAGTTGATGCCAATTGTTGCGGTTTGTGAAAGAGAAAAGTATCAGAAGTGTCTGTTTTATTATGTGTGGTGATGTTGTGTCAGAAGGTTTGCATATTTAATTAAAAATTTTGTCTTAAGATGGAAATATTTCAATTTGCAATATTCATGCTATTTTTGTTACAGTGAACTCCATAGGACCAAGTTCACTTTGTCTTATCAAATGTAAGGATACAGATTTGTCCAAAATATTTTAATATTTCCTTTGTGTAATTTTGCTGTCTATTTGTCATATTTTTCACTCTTAATATGAAGGTCTGAGATCTCACTGTGATTTTTTTTCTCTTCCTGAGGTTTTTATCTATTCTTGCAGCTGTTTCCACTAGGAAGACTGTAGTTTTCTTCATTTCACTGTTGGTAAAGAATTCATCATAAACAATGATTTAAAGAAAAATAAATTATTACCCTTTATTGCTACCCCATCTTTGATCATTCATTTTTCAGATAAATGACACATTTATATTTATAATAATCCTTTAATGCACTAGAGCTGAGCAGATATCTACCTTTTAAGCTATTAGAATCTACTTCCCCTTCGATATTCCTGAAATGTAACTTGCCATGGTCCATCTGGACACCTCTTAACTCCAATTGGCCAGCCCTCAAGGCTATGCCTTCATGACTGTCCCATGGTGTCTTCACCTCTCTCCACCTTTTCTCCTTTCTCCTAGTCATCCTCTTCAGATCCTTAGCCTGGGACCTGAAACCCCACCTACCTCTCTTCTTCCCATCTATAAGCTGTTGGCATCCTTGTTCAACTAATAGTTTTAAATTAAGGAGAAAGGTCATATAGCATTACTTAACATATGTGCAGATTATCTCATTCCTCGGGGCAGCCAGTCAATGGAGGCCAGTATTTAGCATTATAATACATAGCAAGACACAAAAAATCTTAAAAATCTTTGAATTCTATTGACTGAAAGTCTGAATAGTGATTACATGATCTAAACCCAGACACTGGCTGGAATGTGAGACCCCATCCACCTGCTGCCCTAGTGAAGGAGGCCTTGCTTTGTTAGTCAGTACCTGCTGCTCACCTTACCTTCTGGGCTGCCCACTCTCACATACTATCTCCATATCGGCTCTTCTTTCACTGCATCATTTCCTGGATGAAAACACTGTACATTCTGCAATGCTGATGAGGATTCTGAAGTAACCATTTCTAAGAGAAAAACTTAGAAATAGGTTGAGAAACACAGAAAATTATAAATATCTAGAATGGTTACAGGTAAGAGTTCCAAACCAAATTTTAACACTTTAGTTATTTAACCTATAGTTCCTGTAAGTAAGAACCACCCATCTGATTACTACCCTTAAATGTAAGGGGAATGAGAAAGCTATCCTCAAATGCTATGAAGAGAATTAATATCCCAGAGACTTTGTCTCCTAATCACATTTCTCTCTCCAAAACAGATTCAGGCTGAATCTAAAACTGACATGTTTAAGTATAATTAGAAGCACAATCAAATATAATTGAAAATAGGATTTTTTTCAATTGCATTATCAAATGTTGAACTCAAAGTATGCAAAGGTGGTAGGTTAGACTCAGTACATATTTTAATTGTCTCTACAGAATGTGGTAGAAAATAGCCGAAAGTCATTATTAAGTCAAACATTAAAAGTGACAAAGAGAAACTAAAAGACTGATGTTCCTAATAATATTGAATTCTCATGAGTATTGCAAACAACAGTAACCTCAATAAAAAGCATCAGCAGAATGCATTAGCAGTTGTTTCTCTAAAGATCTAAAGGTGAACCAGCACTGCTATTACTAATATTCCATAGTACATGTAACTTTCACATATCATAAACTGGAACAATTTATTAACCTGTGTAATCTAAAACATCATTAAGAATTAAATGTCATGTCATATCCTACATAATTTTAGCCACTTATTTATATATAATATTAGCATTTATAATAAAATATAGCCCAAGTAATAGACTATCTGGTAGTCTATTATAACAAAATGGTAAAAATGCATTTTAGACTATTTATAAAAGAATTTTATAGGGATAAAATAAAGATAAAACCTACAAGTATGAATGAAACAAGTCTCTAACCAATCGGAATTTTATCTGCATGCATAATGCAGATACAGAATGTCCCATGAGCAATTAAAACACTATCAGCTTTCCCCCCCTGATTGTATGTGATATGTCAGCCCATATCTCGTTTTGATTACCTACAATGAATTAAATACATTCACGCAGTCATTTATCTAGAAGTCCAATGCGCTATCCATTGCGCCACAGAGCCAGGTTCACACAGTCATTTATATGAAGGCATTTCTAGAGGTTGTGGTAACGATGTGCATGTTTCTAGCTCATTGAGTTAGTTACATATCCATGTTCTGTTTACTCTTGTGTACATTGAGCCCTAGCGGGGAAACTAGCCCAGACATGCAACAGTGGTTCATGTTTCCCTCATGCAGTTTGAACTCATTCCTTCCCTGGATGCATGACGTCATCACCAACACGAGCGTCTCTGCTGGAGCCCAGTGGTATTAGTTCTGTTTGGATGGAGGCTGGTGGCTAGTTTTGCCTAGTCATCTCTTTCAAAGCAATGGCGAATCACAGCCTTGAGCTTGTCTCAAAGAAATTTTCCCTTCTAAAACCTGTCTTGCAGCTGTCTGCCTTCAGAAAATAAAAACGAAAAAAAGGAAAGCCATGCGTCTCATATAAAAATAAAGCAAAACTTTTAGCCTTAGAATTAAATATTCACTACTGTTCAACATCTGGTAGGAAGTCTCCACTGTTTGGCGAGACACGATCTAATATTCCCATCTGTCTTTCATCTGCAGCTCAACCGCTGCTTAGAAATAATCACTCGTGAGGCTTATTTCATTAGAGCAATATCATCCCTTTTTTATTGGTTGTCTCTGAGGAAGGTCTGTGGCAATAAATTGTGGCTCATTCCATATTACCTTCCCGTCACAATACAAAGATAAAATCAGGAAATAACCTTCTCTGCTGTCAGCAAGCTATTTAACACGAATGCCACAATACGCGGACTACCTCAGGAAGAAAATGTGCAGAAGAGCAGTTCATTAAATCTGATAGTTTACAATTATCAATGAACGTTAATGTATTCACATTTTAAATGAGGTACACATGCAGGTGTGCTTCAGGAGTAAGGATTACTTCAGATCACTGGTCACAGAGGCATATTAAAGAATACACACCAAACTCCCTTTAAAAAAAGAAATAGGAAAATCAGGTCAAATCAATATTTATCATCAGACACCTTCCTCTAGAAAGGATATTATTTGAATAATCTGGTGCTGCAATTCTATGTATAAATCTGTCGACATGGATTACTAGACATATGCTGGAATGAAAGTAATACCTCAGATTGTGATTTTCCCATAGCTTGCAATAGGGCAGAACAGGGCTTTTCCAAGTGATGGGTGATAGCCAAAGCCACTGCTTCCAGTAACCTACAGGGCCATGAAGCAAAGGCTATTGCTCTGTGGCTTTGTGTTTTGCAGAAATGCGGTGTCTTGTGCTTAGGATGAACGTATACACTCAGAGTAGATGATAATTTCAACTCATGATAGGTTTTTTAGCATGTGACTCCATTGTAAGTCAAGGAGTTACCTGTATTAACATAGAGAAATAGAAATTGAACTTTCTATTTCTATACCACTGTCATTTAAAATTGACTTTACAATATGTACACATTTAGCTAGCTATATGTTTAAGGAAATGTGCCCTGGATTTTCATCCAAAAGTAGAAAATGCTGACGAAATAAATACAACATCTAAGTAAATAGAAAGGCATTCTGTGCTCATGAATTGGAAAACAGCATAGAGGTAAGATTGGAGGCTTCTCTAACTGACCTATATGTTTGCTTCATGTCGAAACCTCAACAGGAGTTGTCGTAGACCTCAACAACCTCATTCGCAGTGTTCAAGAAAACAGAAAGCTTGGAAATATCTAAAACTATATAGGAAAAAACACCAAACACTTTCTACTAAAGTAAAAAGACTTCCCCATTCCTTAGCAATGAGACATTGGTATGTTCACAGGAATGATGTAGAAATGTCAA
Source organism: Rattus norvegicus (assembly GCF_021556685.1). Taxonomy (NCBI): domain Eukaryota; kingdom Metazoa; phylum Chordata; class Mammalia; order Rodentia; family Muridae; genus Rattus; species Rattus norvegicus. The sequence goes on from NC_141547.1 coordinate 89,350,073, forward strand.
CGTGAGATTATGAAATAGCGAATGTCTCTACATCCTGGCTACAAAAATCTACACGTTTTGTCTTTTAATGTCTAGTCAGTTTTCCCTTACATTGACAAAGTGCCCTAAGCAATCAGCTTGAAAGGGGGAGTGTTTAGTTACCACTCTAGTTTCAGAGTTTTCAATTTGTGCTTGCTTGACCTAGTCACTTTGAGTCTTTTGGAGCCACCATCAATGACATTGACACTCTATGAAGTAGGAAGACTGCCCCTCCGATGGCAGCCAGGAAATGAAGACAGAGAGCAAAGTAGTTATTGTGAAAAGGGGCTCTCAAAGAAACAATCCTGATTACTTAACTGCTTTCCACAAAGACCTACTTCAAGGTCTTTTGCCATCTACAACTATCCCCATAGGCTGACCCTTTGAAATATGGGACATTTGACAGGCATTTAAGACCTTAATGATAGCAATGTGTGAAATTATTAGTTGCTTGGAATTTCAGTAAAACAGTTTGCAGGATCAACCTGATTGATCCTGATAGATGAAGCACTGAGGACCCTCACACCTTCTGCTAAGAAATGGGCTCATATTTTTGTCTGCATTTTTTTGTGACTGATTGTAAAGTCTCTGTTCTTTTCATTCGGATATACATAAACACACTTTATTCTGAAGCATTTCGAAGCAAGTTATAAATATGTTGCCATTTCATCCTTTGATGCTTTTTTTCTAAGTAAAATGACTTGTCTGTCCAATTTAACATACAAAAGGAAATGTGGGACATCAGTTTTACTATCAAATCCATGAACTCCTTTTGAATTTCACCTATTGTTTTACTAGTTTTCTTTATGGATTCAGTCTAATTATCCAAGACTGTATATTTAGTTATCATATATTTTTATTCTCCTTTAATCTTTAGACATTCATTACATTTTAATTTTTTTCCCTGTCACTTTGATAATTTAATTAATGCATATCCTTTTCTTGGCAGCCATTTCCTGTTTTGGGTGTGTTTGAAGTTTACTGGTGTTATGTGCATACTGTGTTTTACTCTCTTGTATGTGGAAATCAGGGGTCTTCTCTGGTTCTTTTGTAGATAATATGTTTTCACTTTTTTACAATGATTTCTGGGTTTCCTTAATACAAAGTAAATGATTAAATGCTACATTTTAATATGAATTGAATATAAAGTTTTTGACACTTAGCAAATATCTTTCTTTCTATATTAAACTTGCATCTACTAGGTTTTACACAGACTGCTATTCTTTTGCCCAATTCCTGACATGATAGTCATGAGTTGGTGGAATTTCATAGTAAGCTGTGGTTACTTAACCTAGTGCAGGGCAGAGTGTAGCACATTACTTCCTTATCTATTGACTTACAGCTGGGTGAACTCCTTTTCCATTCAATTTACTGTTGAAGATGATTGTTAATGTCCCTACAAACTCATTAAAGTAATTACTAATTCATTACTAATTACTTGAATTTATGCTTGTTAATGAGAATTTCATAGAGATTCATAATGAAATATGACTATATTGACACCTACCTATCCCTCCAAATTCCCCTTATCTTTCCAACTTGTTCCCTTCCCAATTCCATATACTTTTCTAATACTGTTTCTGTTTTTCTTTTTGATAACTACTAAGTCCAGTCACTGCTACCAAAAGCATGGAGCTAACCCAGAAGCACAGAGATCTCATCAGTCATTATTAAGAGAATAACTCCTCACTAAGGGGTGGGTTTTGGACAGTACCTACCCAGTCTACTTTAGAGTTTTCTCTGACTTTATTTTCTGCAGGATTTAGGCAGGTAAGCATATATTTCATGGGTTCATTGACATATTCCCTTAGTTTTGGGGGAGGAGAGGAATTGGTATCGCTTTCCTGTTCAGGGCTATGCCCTCTTTTCCTATCCTTTACAATTATCCAGTCATGTCTGTCTGTCTTGACTGCCTCCTGCTGCAAAGAGTCTCTAGCCAAAACTGAGAGCAGTGCAGGTCTCTGAGTGTAAACACGAATATTCAAACATTACTATGGCAATGTGACCATTTAGCCAAGCAAGTTCTATCCTATCCAACCAAGGGTCTTGGACTAGCAGTACAGTACACAGTTAGGCAATTCCATCCCGTGGAGCAAGCCTCAAGTCTGATCAGAAAGTGCTTAGTTACTCCATAATAGTCACTCTGCTATTGCACTGGAGGGCACATCTTGCCTGGCAGGTGCGTTTTACAGCCTAAGTCATCTAGCCCGGGGTAAAACCATTGATGTCTTATCTCTGGAGCCTACAGAATACCTTCCAGCCCTGTGAAAGCTAGCCGGCAGCAAGTGAGGACATTTCCAGGTTAGTTTGAAATGGATTCCTCTATACCCTGCAACACTATATGTGATGTCTTCACTTAGAGAGCCTTATCATGGAAGTGCATTGGGTAACCAAGACCAATGGCAATGGCCTACGTTGCTTTAGAGACCTCTGGGGCTTCCCAGCCCAATAACTCACAGAGAGGTGTCATGCTTTGCCCTATGATTTCTTTTCATTTAATTAGCATGTTGGCTGTGAGAGGCATTGTGCATTCATGGATAATAGCCCCATTTGAACATTTAAATGATTTCTTAATAATTTAATTAATTGTGGCTTAAATAATTTACTTGTTTCTTAATAATTTTCTTAATTATGACTTAAACTTGTATTTGGACTTGCTTTATGAATTAATGGGTTTGCATAAGGCTTCTTTTTCAATCTGAATTTTAGTTAGCGTATCCAATACCCTCCCTCTTCTCATCTTTCCACCTGCTTCACTGGTTTAAATTCTTGCCTTTATTTCACATATATTCTAACACTCCGACTCTTTTTGAACTTTAAAGAAAAAATTTATTGAAGATCTGAAAAACAACTCCTGCAAGATTGACTTTTTCATAAAACTGTAGCTAAATAATGCATTTTTTTCTATCATGATAAAAAGTGCATTAGACACAAATACAAAACCATGAGAACAAGCCACCATTCTTTAACAATTGAGCAAAGATAAAATGCATAAGGAACAACATGGTTGACTTGCAAAGGATGGGCTCTTTAATCTTTAAGTGCCATTTTAAAAGAGGACAGGTGGGTGAGTGTTCAGTTATATACACTAAAGGGAAGCTTTGACACTAGCAGTCAGAGCATTTTGTCATAGAACATTATATTATACATATTATAACAGTGCATAGTGGCAAAGGAACAGAACCACCAGCATTCAAAAGTAGCTTTGTCAACTAGACAAACACTCTACAGCATGTCTCTCTGTTGTCCACCACTGACACATTGGTAGAAACTTTGAAGTGAAAAAAAGAAAGACAAAATGGAGCAGTTATTCCTTTTATTTTTTCTGTTCATACATCAACTCTGTTATATAGTGTTATATAGTAACGGTTTTCAAAGTACATCATTTGTACAAGAGAAGGACTAAGAACCAAACGGTTTACAGAGATTTAAGCACGAGTAAGAGAGAGCACAACCCTCACACAGCTTTCAGATGGTACTTGGGAGGAGACACTTCGTAATCACGGGCACTGAACAAAGTTGCAGAATTCTTCGGCAGGTTCTTGAGGAAATCAGGTAGGTAGTTCACTAATAAAGTAAGGCTTTTCTCATCTAGAGGTCATTAGGCCAACATGGCTCTGATTCACACAAATAACCTCAGTAAATGTGGTGCTCCATATAACTGGGACCTGGGTGCATCTGGGTGATTGGCCAGAATTTCAGCATACTGTGGTCTCTCAAATTTGAAAAGTAGCTGAGTGCCCAACATTACATTGAAATACTCCTTTATCCCTGCCACAACTTCATTAACAGCATACTCCTTATTATCTGTATTTACTCCACGAGACTTCTCATAATTTGCATAATCCTCCAAAACGGAACCCACATTCTTCTTGGCGGGAAGATAAAAATGATGCTTTTGTCTCATGATCAAGTCCCAGTCATCTACAAGCCATGGTTTCAGCTCTTTATTGATCTTCACTTTAACTTCAATTCTCTTCATGAATGTTTCTTCAGTTTCAACAGTAGTATCTACTCAGGCTCTCTCTTCGTCCTAGGAGGTTGAGATGTCTCACTGGTACTGCCACCGTCTCTGTTTTCCAGGTGTTTTCTACTTGTTCTTTTTTATTTTCACTTCAACATTTTTCTGTTGCAGACCAGACGTCTTCTTCCCTGGAGCAGCCCCTCTCATCTTGCCCTTAGGATATTGCTCCTGATTGGCCTTTTGAAGTTCTTGCTATTTCTGCAAATTGATGTCCACATATTTGAAGACTCTGCTTTCTGGAACCCATTCATCCCAATTTTTATTCCAACCACTCTAATGGATAAAGTATTTCACTTGTTTGTCCTTTATGGCAATCTTTACACACTTTGCTTCATAAAGAAGAAGCCCATGAAAGCACAGTACTTGCTTTCCCTCCTGGAATTTAGGCTTCGGGTCCTGCTTGGGCGCCATTTGTAAGTGATTCGCTTCCTCCTCTTTCTCCCACCATCCCTGACTACCTCATCCTACTCTCTACCCCACCCAATTTAGCGTCAGACATACTGCCTGGAACAGCCAACTCTACCATTCTAACTTTTAAAATTCAGTTGCGAGATGGGAGGCTTCAACAGAGCCCTCTCCTCCACTGCTTGATCTCCTTCACCTCTGCTTAAGCCTTCCCATCCCTACTATCTCACCTATTTCTATTTCTCCTTTAATATAGTATCACCCATCACTTAATGTTTCTCACTCCCTGTGCATGTCTACTTCCCTGCCTTCCAGAAGAAAATTAAACCCGCCAAAAGCACACATCAGGATTTGAAATTGAGACCCCAACATCAAGGAAAGCATGTGGCATTTGTCTCCCGGGATCTGAGTGACACATTCATTATTTTCTTCCAATTCCATCCATCTAACTGCAAATTTTATAATTTTATTTTACTTTATTTTTGAGTAATATTACATTATACATACAAACAGCACTCTTCTTATTCATTTATCTGGGGATGGATGTCTAGGTAGATTCCATTTTCTACCTAATTTGGATAAGGTGAAAATGAATATGAATGATTCACTCTCTCTCAAGTCTGGTAAGAAGTTGGTGCATGTATGCCTAGGATTGGTACAGCTGGATCACCTGGCACTTCCATTTCTAGTGTGCACACACACACACACATGGGGAACCTTCAGACTGATTTCCAAAGTAGCAACACCAGTTCCCATTCCTCCCAACAGCCTGGAAATGTTCCCCTTTGGCACATTTTGACTAGCATTTGTTGCAATTTGTATTCTGATGAGGGCAATTTTGAATGGGCTGAGAATGAACCTTAAAACTCTTTTGATTTTCATTTTCCTCCTGGCGCAGAGTATTGAGATTCTTAAACTGTTTCTTGGCCATTTGGCTTTCTTTTGAGAATTTTCTGGTCAATTCCATACAGCAGTTTCTAAACAGTTTTTTATTTCCTTATGTGTCCTGTGGACACCATTACTCTGTCAGAGAAGCCCCTTTGTGTGGACTCTACTTGATCACCTTACCATTTTCATTGTTACTAATTTTGAAGCTCATTTTCTCCTAGAATGTGAGGTAGGAAATTCTACTGCTTCTCTGGTCTCTCAGCTCAGCTCCTCATTCCTTAATCACTTTCTCAGGCTCTGTTACAAGAAAGATTCATTTTGATTCATAAGAATGTTTTCCATGTCAATTTGTCATACATTTGTGTGTGTGTGTGTTTGTGTGTGTGTATTTGTTTCCCCTGAGACTTTGCACACTAGAGAGAAGAAGCATAAAAGTACCAATGTCTTGTCACTACAGCAGATTTGTCTTACACTTTCTCTCATTTATTGTTAGCACTAAGACTTTCTGGTCCTTTGTTATTTGTTGCTTACACACATGCACACACACACACACACACACACACACACACACCTTTCCCCCATACATACTAATTAAGTCACACATAGATTTCCAAATTTATTCAGACATTGAAGCATCAGAGCTGGTCTTACCAATATGCACATTTTCAGGTATTAATGGCTGGCTTCCAATATATTTAATATATTTACTTAAGTATTTCTTCTACATAATGTCAAGGACCATTTCTACAGCACAGATGAAATATCAAAAGCATTTTAGAGAAAAGTTTTAAGTTTTAATAAAATACTTAATGTATTTCCCCTAAACAAATATTTTGTTGACCAAATTTTCCAAAGAAAAGAATGCTTGTTTTTCTTATGTACCACCTGTCTCATCTTCCCCAATACAATGCTGTTTTGTTTTGGGGGCAGTAGTGTCACCCAGAGTCAAGCACTCTGACACTACAGTAAATTCTTAGGCTGATAAGATTTTTATATATACATGCACTCACGCCCACACATGCATACACATACCTATCTCTTTCCTAATTTTTGTCCCTTTCTCTGTTCCTTTCTCTTATCTCTGTCTCGATCTATATTATTAATTAATTAATCTATCCATCTCTCCGTCTATGCAACTGTATTATTTTCTATTCCAATCTGTTATGTAGACATTTAAAGAGCTGTTACTTGTTAGCAAGCTTAAGATTTAAATTAGACTCAAATACATTCATAAACTATGTTTTAGTGTTTGCCGAATCCAGAAACCACACTGTCATTTCCTTCTGGGTATCACAATAGTGTCAGTGACACTGTGAACCCTGCTCTTCTGTTGTCAGTTGGCTTGTAAGTTCACATATCCAGCTTACTCTTATCCAGTTGGCTTTGCTCAAAAAACATCTTTAGTATTGGGTTTTGCATTTTTCTTCAATACAGTGATAAAGTCACAGCTCTAATTTAAAATGATCTCTCTACTAATTGATACTATTTCATTTGCATATCTCTAATCATGTGACCAGTCAATCATGTCTGTCTTTCTGTAAAATTTATATTATACCCAAGGGGTAGGGGAGGACCAGAACTTATCTTCCCTTAACATTCTGGTTGATTGATTGAATTTTCATAATAAAGGATTGAGCAAACTGCATTTTCTAAAGCCAGAGACAGATGACTCAACATTGTTATCATTTTTTTTTGTTGTTACCTCTTTTTTTTTTTTTTTTGGTGATTATTGCCTTATACCCAGGACATTTTTTAAGCAGTTTTACAAGGTTAGTCTACCTCAACCTTCTCTGCTTTGGCTTCCTTCCTGTTGTTGCCCCCTTCCTGCCACTACTGTGAAAGAAAATTGCTTCTGAATGTAAAAGCTAAATGTGCTTTTTAGCTATTAAGGATGATATAGAATTCAGTGTCTTAATATTCTTCCCACAGCCCACCATTGAGTGATAGCACAAGTGATTTGATTAAAATGTTTACAAATAGGTATTCTTGAAGGCTCTTCCATGAATATCTCAAGCAGCGAAACTCAATAAATCTTTGCACAGCTCTAAGAGCAGTCTTTAGCTAATTAGATAAATCACTACGTTTAACAATGCAATTCCAGGCCATTAGATTTACGAGGCATACAAGGTGATCTCTATTCAAAATTTCCATTATAAGGCATATGTTTGTAAACAGACTTAGAAGCTAAAATGATGCTGTAAATACATTTGGCAGACAACAAGTCTTTAAATTCCATGGAGGAACTCTCCCATGAAAATGCTTTCCAAACCTAAGCCTTAGGTTATATATCATGGTACATCCCAACAACAGATTTTGCCTTGTGCTAATTATTGATTTTGTTTCTTCTCTCTGGGTTGTGACTCAAAGACTTACAAATATGTTAATGATATATAGGCTTTAGGAAGAATGTCAAAAACATTAGAGTGTGGCTAAGCCATCCCAAGTATATGATTACCAAATCAACCCATATACAGGTGTTGATAGTGTAATTGTTTTCTATTTTCATCCTTGGGTAATATTGAGGTTGAGAATGCTGGATTTTCTCTGTTTAAACCTCAAGACAATTACCTTCCAGCACTGTAAACATGGCATGTGATTTTAACATTTCTGTTACTTCTTTGTTTGATGTTAAAATTAGGAAAATATAGGCATCTATTTAAATAAACAAATGTTATACACACAAACAATACATATTAGTATTTTTGAAAAATACATTATTTTGGGTCATATTATTTAAAATAACTAACAGATAGCATTCATTAATGAAGAAATTTCTTCTAGGTTCCCTATTTACATGACTAGCTGTTTTAGACAAATCCATATTGCCTTCATGCACCTTAACTGTTAACCTTTGATCCTCAATTACACTGAAATTTTACTAAATAAAAAATATAAATTTTACTTATATTAAAACATTTTGCATGTTATTTCCTTAGCTTTCATTATTTTAAATTCTGTGTTAGACTTGCCTGATGATATTGGGCTAAAGAATAACGAATCACAAACTGACATCAGACTGAGACACTGAGATTTTACGTGGATTTTAAGGACATATTATTCCTTTGTGTTTTCTTCTGATTCTTCTTCAAGAACCAGTCACTTTTCAACTTTTAATTTAAGATATTGCTAAATTCTCCAGACAAATGAGGAATAATTCAGTCGAGTATCCTATTCCTATCTAGGTTCTATAGGGTAGATACAAGAAAAGGATCAAGGCTTTGCTTCTGGAAATAGGGCTCTTAGCAATATACTTGAAGACAATATGACTCCTAAGGATAGAATCATAACCTGGTAAATGTTACAACAAAAATGAGAAATCATCCACTGTGTGCTTGTGATCTTGCCCTGCCTCTCTTGTCTCCCCCTCTTCCCACTTCCTCTCTCTTTCTTTATTTCATCCATCTTCCTCTAATTGCTCCCTAACTTTGCCACTGACTGGAACTTCTGAAGTTGGACTAAATGTATTTTGACTTACTATGGGTAGGTATGGCCCCCATCACTCATGTGTTTGAACAAGGCTATGGGGGGCAAGCAAGGGAATAGAATGTGGTGGTTTGAATATGCTTGGCCTAGGGAATGGCACTATCAGGAGATATGGCCTTGTTGGAGAAAGTGTGTCACTCAGGGGGTAGGTTTTAAGACCCTTCCACTAGTGGCCTGAGAGAGTCCTCTCATGGTTGCAGTTGGATCAAGATGTAGAACTCTCAGCTCCTTCTCCAGAAGGGAGAAATACCCCTTTTCCTGTGAGTTTGCATAAGATGATAATTAATTCTGAGAAATTAGGGCATCTAAGGAAAGTAAAGCAACCAAATCCTGCATCTCACATTTTCACAGGCTTGAGCACATAGATACGTGAAGTACCTCTGTGCCTGACCTCTTCAGCAAAAACAGTCACTCTCTAGACATTACACCATTGACTATCCTATCTGGTTTCACTGGTATATTGTGGCAGATTGCCTTAGGCATACAAGCAAACTCTTACAAGACAGTGTAAGAGCTCAAGTGTATCTCTTATGAGCCAGCTAAGGGTCTGTCCTTAGTTAGGTTTTTCAGTTACTTGTGAAGGATTTAACCAACAAAAGCATTCTGGGTCACCCCTTGTCTATACAATCTCCTCAGGTGTGCACTGGGTTCCTTAACCCACGGGCATTTATGTAGTTCATGTTATTGAGCAGTGTTCATCAGGGAACATTGTCAGCTAACAGAACATTGTGCTTGCAACAGGGAAGCAGTTCCAAGGGACAGGACCATGTAGTTGTCAGAGTTCAAAGAATTGAAAAAAAAAAGCCAGGCTGGCTAGAAAAATAGATCAGTGGTTACCAACATAGACAGCTATAGCAGAGCCCATATCTCTAGACTCCCACCTCCTGTAACTATACCTCCGGCTGGCCCATTGCTCTTTTCTTGTCACAACAGGTAGCTGCACTCATGTGCACAACTTCTCAGACAGGCACACATACATAGATTAAAGAATAAAATAAAATAAATAATGTTGCAAATAGTCTTTGCTATGGGAACTAAAATCTTGGGGGATGAATAAGAAACCTACAGATATGAACAAAGAACAGGAAAAGTATGGGGATCATCTGAACAGATTACCAGAGGCCAACTTTTCTTGGTTCAGGGATGAACTGTATTTGTACAGCACAGATTAAGAACAGAATTCAAATCTTTTCCTTTATTCAGGCCACCTAAGATTGAAGAGTTCGTTCTTCAGGGCTGAAGCTATTTTCAACACTTCTCATGTTGATGTATGACCTGGCAATACAGTATCACAAACTGTTCTTTTCAGCAGGTGGGTGTGAATCAGAATAGCATTTGCCAGACATAAGTTGGGTGCTTAAAATCATTATTATAGTATGTTTTCTTTACTGAAGAATGAATATGAAGAAGTTTTGCTTTAAGATGGGTTTTTTGGACAGATGTGGAATGCCCATGATAAAATAATTGAGCCCTGTAACAGTAAAAAAAGGAATCTGAGGATGGTTTCATCCAGCTGTGGAGGAGGAATGGAGGACACTATGGCTATAAAATAGCCCCAAATATAAGGTGAATAATGACACGTAAAATAGTTGTCAGCTGTAGATAGCGTGCCTTCATATTATTATTCCTACTTTTCTTTCCCCTGGAGTGGCAAGTTATTTCAGAGAATGAAACGGTCTGTTACAGGTTATAAAATCTTTGCTGGGTAAAATTATGTAAAAACCATAATATCATGGTTATACAATATTCAGTTATATTACCCAAATGCTACTGTGGATGAGTCCCTAAATTACAAAATGTTTATGTCAACATTATATTTTATTTACACTATTTATGGCACAGTAAACATATGGCCTCCCATGGTTCTTTTTTATCAGGGTGCTATCCAGCAGCTGTCTGCATTCCAGAGCACATATGAAGGGGCTTTCCTGTGCACAGGCATGCCTGCATTCGTTATCAATACTCAAAACAACCAACCTTGGATCTTTAGAAAGTAGTTTGCATTGCCACAAGTCTGGGTAATTTCCTCTGTGCACTGAATTACTGATTTAACTCTGTAATAAATATCTGTGCTTGTTCTGTATTCAGACTCTCCTAGCATTCACTTGGGATTGACTCATGCAGCCTTGATATGAGGGTTTGTATCTACTCTTACTGAATCATGTTATGCACGGTCACTTGATATCACTGGAAGGTCTGCTCTTTGTTGAAGGGAAACAGAGGAGTATTGCGTTGAGTGGACAGGGGGAGTGGGGAGGTGGACAAGGAGGGAGAGAGGGATGAGAGGCCACTGTGTGAGAGAACAAAGGAAAATAAAGATGAGACTGTCCTTTTCTATTCCCTCACTGTTGGGCTCTGACACAGGGTGTAACTAACAAGGCTGACAGACTTCTAATTTTGTCCAGTTCACCACCCTCCCATTTTGTTTCTCCTATTATCACCAGTAATCGTGATTTTATACTTCTTAATATCATTCCTAGGTAGGAATACCCATGTGCAGCTTTCAATTACATTCAAAATAAACTGTGACCATGTGAAGCCAACCCTATTCTGTCTGTGCTTTGACACCTAACCAAAGCATTCTCAACTGTGTCCGAGAAAGAATGTTTTCATACAGCTTAGAATAGCATCTTTTCATTATGAAATGTGGGATTTATTCAAAGACAACTTAAATATCTGATGATTAAGATTTTTCTGGGCTGAGGAGATGAATCAGCTGGTAAAGGTAATTGCCACCAAGTCGGACAACCAAGACTGACAATTCTGGGACCCCCGTGGTAGAAGAAAAGAGCTGGATCTCACAAGTTAGCTTCTAGGAATATCTGAATATTTACACACAATAAATAATTGGTATAATTTAAAATTCAAAAGAATTCTCCTGTTCTTAAGCAATCTTTGAATGTCTTTCTGTCCCTTGCAATCCCTCTTCTGTTTAGTACCCTTGGAAAAGGGCTGACTGAAACTGATATGTCACCTGGGTACTGAGAAGTCATGAACGCTTCAAATTTAAAGCTTGATGTTCTTCTAGATTGGGACCTTCAAACTACTCATGTTTTGGACTTTGGTGTGTGAGGAGAACAAGATCCTAGCTTTCCTTTGTGGAATGATTAGAGGGAATGATACAGAGAGGAGGTAATAATACTGGAGCCATGATAACATCACCAAAGAGTCTCTGGCAGAAGAATCAGTGCCACGCCTTGACGTATTTGCCTGCACAGTGCATACTCTTAAAGCAATTTACACAAAGACTCTAAAAGCATACGGCAGTGACAGGTCATGTAGGGGATAACATCCCAGGTTTTAAGATTAGTAAACTGAGACAGGAAACAAAATAAATAATGAAATGATCTTTAAGAGACGAAGCTCTCGGTGGCTTCGCCCATGTCAGCATATGGGTCTTTAGTGTACTCCTGAGAAGTTTTGGGAAATTATAGCATGCTGATGTTTTATATCCTGTCAGCAAATTTCTAGAGCATTGTATTATACTATTAACTCACATTGTATTCAGCCTTGCTACAGTGGAAACATATGGTTATTAGATTTGGAATATTATTAGCATAAATGCAATCTCAAGTAACACGGAAATTAACACACACAAAAAAAATCTTATAAGCAGGCAAGAGACAGTGTGAGCTAGGGATCTGAAGAAACCTCACATATTAGCATAAGAAACAAGAAAGTTACCAGTGTTTCTGAAATAATAAGACAACTACTGTTTATGAGGTGATAACATCATGCAGCAATTAGAAGCAAATTATTCTTTGATGGACATTAAAACTGTCCTCTACCTCTGCTTCTCCAAGGTTATTGAATTAAATGGGCAGAGCTTTAGGATGGCCATCACCATCATCGTTATTATTTTTACCAGTGTGACCCCTTTTTGGGTTCTTACGAGACTAATGTTCCACGGGCAAGGATTTTTAAAAAGGATATTTTATCTTCTGTGCTGTAACTCAAAATCATTCTGGAACCCACTGACCTTGTCTAGCATTTTTGCAGACTCTTCAGAAATGAAATCTTATTACATCACATTGTGCTATAAACCTGATTCTCTTTTTCCACTATGAAAACAATTTGCTGCAATCCTAAGTGAATAAAATATGAAACCAGAAGCAGATTGACTTATTGTTCCAAAGGAAAAACCAGATTATTTTTAGAAAATAAATATTATGCCCATTCTGGTCGCATTTTTATTCGACAAGGGGGGATATAAGGGAAGACATATGGAAGTCCTGCAGATATCTTCAAGTTATTGAAAAGCCATGCTTGGATGAGTTAGGCTCAGAACCCTCATAGCATGAAACTGCATGTCAGAAAGAAAGCGATGAAAAAGGACCCTAAAGAACTTCTAGAACTTTCAGAAAAATATCAAAATGGAGAGATACTTGACATTTTAGAAAGAGATGATTAATGACCTCGAAATTGGATGTTACTAAATTGGAAAAGAATTTAAGCCTATTTCTCAAAAGCAGTCCCCTTTAGACATGTGCCGTTAAACTGTTGCTGAAATAGAGACCAAGAATATTATAGCGCGTGAAGCATGTTACTTGTCATTGCTTAAGTTTGGAAATGTAAAACCAGAGTCTTAAGTACCCTTCAAATAGCGAATGGCCAACTGATGTGCAAAATTTTCTGGAATTTTGGAAAGATTCCTCAGTGGTTGGCTGTTGTTTTCAATTTTTCTATAATTTCTGAAATGGTTTTTGATAATAGATTATATGTTTGGAGCTGCAATTAACATTATGTATACGAGAGCTAAATATCACTGTTTCTCATAGTAGTTTAGGTGAACTGGATGCTGGGAAAAGGACTTCAGCAGTGTGAGTAAAAAAGTACTCTATTCCATACAACCACATCGAAGAGGAGTAGTTTCCCTACAGAGTAGGTGTCAATTGCTGGATCCAACTGACGTCACTGGGCCTGAGTTTCTCCACTGGAGCTGTGGGACTGTGGGCAAGTAGCTTCTGCACCAGTCTCTACTAATAAATCAGAAATGGTGTAACTGCACAAGTGCAAACTTTAACGTGTTTAACATGCACACAGGCACAGAAGCATTTAGTACCATTTAGTTAAGTATGATTTTTGCTCTTACAAATAGAGTAAAGTGTACTTTGTGCCAACTTCAACACTGAAATCTCTCTCTCTCTCTCTCTCTCTCTCTCTCTCTCTCTATCTCTATCTCTATCTCTATATACATATATGCTCATTTTTGTGTTGCTTATTGAGTCCTGTTATTATTTTGTCTTCACCGGAAGATATGTAGCCCATCTGTGGGATAAGATGTGCACGTAGATGGCTGTGTGTATACAAACCGACATGCAAACCTCCTAGAAGTGGAAAACAAACTGAGGCTCTCCCATGTTATTTTTGTTCTGGTAATAATATCACATAAATAATGCTCATACGGCTTGTGTAGATGAGACCTGTGATATTCTTTTCTCACACTATATTGCTCAACACATAACTTAGCTCACAAACTTTGTACATAGATCAGTCTTTATATATTAATGTTTTTTAATTTTATTTTTCCTGGATATTATATGTATTTACATTTCAAATGTTATCTCCCCCCCCACTCCCATACAACTCCTTCCCTCCTTCTGCTTCTATGAGGATGATCTGACTCCCACACACCTTCTCCAACCTCACACCCTGGCTTTACCTTACACTGGGGAAATGAATCTTCACAGGAACAAATGTTTTTTCTTCTATCGATGCTGGACAATGTCATCATCTGCTACATATGTAGCTGGAGTCATGGGTTGCTTGATTGGTTGGTGATTTAGTCCCTGGGAGCTCTAGTAGGGTCTGGTTGGTTGATATTGTTCTTCACATGGTGTTGCAAACCACTTCAGCTATTTCAGTCTTTTTTTCTAACTCCTCAGTTATCTGTAACTATCCTCATCTGTATCAGTAGGGCTCTGGCAGAACCTCTCAGGAGACACCCATGTATGGTGGCTGTCAACAAGTACTTCTTGGTATCAGCAATAGTGACTGGGTTTGGTAACTGCATATGGGATCGTTCCCCAGGTGGGGAAGTCTCTGGGTGACCTTTTCTCAGTCCCTGTATCTTTGTCCCTGTATTTCCTCAGGTTTTATTATGTCCAATTTTCTGAGGAACCTCCAGACTGATTTCTAGAGTGTTTGTACCAACTTACAATCACACCAACAATGGAGGAGTTTTCCTCTTTCTTCATGTCCTCACCAGCATCTACTGTCACTTGAGTTTTTGATCTTAGCCATGCTGACTGGTGTGAGGTGGTATATCAGAGTTGTTTTAATTTGCATTTCCCTGATGACTAAGGATGTTCAACATTTCTTTAGGTGCTTCTCAGGTATTTAGTATTCCTCAGTTGAGAATTCTTTGTTTAGTTCTCTACCCCACTTATAGAGGATTATCTGATTCTCTGGGGTCTAACTTATTAAGTCCTTTGCATATATTAGATATTAGCCCTCTATCTAATGTAGGATTTCCAAATCTGGTAGTTGCCCTTTTGTCCTATTTGATCGTGTCCTTTGCCTTACAGAAACTTTTCAATCTTATAAGGTCTCATTTGTTGAGTTTTTATCTTAAAGTATAAGCCATTGGTATTCTGTTCAGGAAATTTTTCTCTGTGCCTATGTGTTCGAGGCTTTTCCTCACTGTATCTTCTATTAGTTTCAGTATATATGGTTTTATGTGGAGGTTTTTGATCCATTTGGGCTTAAGCTTTGTACAGGGAAATAAGAATGGATCCATTTGTATTCTTCTACATGCCGACCTCCAGTTGAACCAGCACCATTTGTTGAAAATGCTGTCTTTATTCTATCATATAGTTTTAGCTCCTTTGTCAAATATCAAGTTACCATAGGTGTGTGAATTCATTTCTGGGTCTTAAATTCTATTCCATTGATCTACCTATTTCTCCCAATACCATGCAGTTTCTATCACAATTTCTCTGTAAAACAGCTAAAGGTCAGGGCTGGTGATTCTCCAGAAGTTCTTTTATTGTTGAGCATAGTTTTCACTATCTTGGAATTTTTGTTTTTTTCATATGAATTTGCAAACTGCTCTTTCTAATTCTATGATGAATTGAGTTGGAATTTTGATGGGGATTGCATTGAATCTGTAGATTGCTTTTGGCAAGATGGCTATTACTACTGTATTAAACCTGGCAATCCATGAGCAGGGGAGGTCATTCCATTTTCTGAGATCTTTGATTCCTTTCTTTCTTTCAAGTAGGCTTCATCTCAGGGATGCAAGGATGGTTCAATATACAGAAATACACCAATTCATTCCACTATATTAACAAACTCAAGGGAGAAAAAGCACATGATCATTTCATTATATGCTGTGAAAGCATTTAACAAAATTCAATGCCCCTGCATGATAAAAGTCTCAAAAGATCAGGAATTCAAACCCCATATTTAAACATAGTAAAAGCAATATACATCAAACCAATAGCCAACATAAAACTAAATGGAGAGAAACTTGAAGCAATCCCACGAAAATCAGGGACTTGACACGGCTGCCAACTCTCTCCCCGCCTATTCAATATAGTACTTAAAGTCCTAGCCAGAGCAATCAGACAACAAAAAGAGGCCAAAGAGATATAATTTGGAAAGGAAAAAGTCAAAATATCACTATTTGCAGATTATATGATAGTATACTGAAGTGATCCCAAAAATTCCACCAGAGAACTCCTCCAGCTGATAAACATCTTCAGCAAAGAGTCACACTGAGGTATTTTATATTATTTGTGGCTATTGTGAAGGGTGTCATTCCCCTAATTTCTTTCTCAGCCTGTTTATCATTTGAGTAGAGGAAGGCTACTGATTTATTTGAATTAATTTTATATCCCTGAATCAGTGTGACTCTAACCAAGCAACTAAAAGATCCATATATGAATTTCTAAAGACTTACTTTATTACTTTTATTTGTGCATGTGTCTGTGGGTGCCTGAAGAGGTCAAAAGATGGATAAGATTTCCCGGAGCTAAAGTTGCATGAAGTTTGAAGTCTCTTGTGAGTTCTGGGATTTGAACTCTAGTTTCTGCATGAGGAGCAAGTGGTTCTAAAGGCTGAGTTATTTCTTCAGACACAACCTTTGGTTTTAAATACTACTTAACATATTCCCAGCTACTGGTAGCTGTTGTATTTTGCACATTTCAGAAAGCTCCTGAAGTAGCTATTCAACATGAGTTAGATAACCCCCTTGTTTACATAGAGCCAAATCACTGCTGCCTTCAGATTCCCCCGAGCCACCCTTTGCTGAATGGTACAAACACAGGTAATAAAGTCTCCTAGAAACATGGACCCATTCTGCTGGGAGTCCTTGTGGCCACTAGCTCTGTTGAGCACTACCCGCATCTCAAGCTCTAAGTGTTTCCTTGCTCTGCACACAAATTTGCTAAACACTACTCCAATAGTCTTGCCAGATGTTCCCAGCCATTGATGCTCTTAACCCTCTACCTTGGTCAGCATTCTCTGAGATGGTTTCTGTTGATGGTTAATGTGACTGTATACACAAATAGCCATGGAAATCAATTTCTGAGAACATCAGTGAGAAAAAGAGCAGCAGCCTCCATTCGTTTCTTCTTCCTGATTACAGATGCAATATGACCAACTGCCTCAAGCTCTTGCTGCCATGCCTTCCACACCGTGATGGATAAATGCTTGCAAACTTTGAACTAAAACCACTCTGTCCTTAAGTGACTTTTGTTAGGTATTTTTGCCTCAGTAATAAGACATGTAGTTAGAACAATGCTAAATATTCTTAGTCATCTACTCTGTCGTCTTAACTCATCAAGTTCTTGTTCCTGGAGGTAATTATTTTATTTCCTTTTGATTATGAGGAACACTGAGACATGGAGATGCAGGGGCTCCCCCCATACGGAAGACCAACAATCAGAGCTGGAATGATGGTTCACTAAGTGTACTTGCTGCTCTTGCTATAGCATTTAGATCCTCACACCTGCACGGTTGGTTCACAGTTGCCCATAACTCTTGTTCTACAATATTTAACACTTCAAACCGGTGGGAGCTGATACACTCAGATATACACATATACACATGTGATAAATACATCTTAAAAACAAACAACAACTTTCCATTCTAATTTCTATTGAGTGTAAATCTCCAGCCTGCCTGTTTTTAGCCAGTAGCTGCTAACCCTGAATTACAGCATTGTTGACATCATCTTTTCCATGTCTTGGATTTGTGGTGTGAAAAAGTCCTGCAAGAAAATCTGTCTTGTTTTCAAAGCCCACAGATACTTTGGAGACATTTTCTTTTGTTATGTAGAAAGTATTTTGCTGTATGGAAGCATTATTTCTTTCTTGGAACTCTGAAATAAAATTGGAAAGTAATCCCACAGTGTGGACACTCTGCTGTGGAGTCAGAGACTCCCAGTGATGATAGGAAGTTTGATTACACAACTTACTTTCCTCAACCTGACTTTTGGGTATAAACTATAAGAATTAAATTTTATTTTATTTTTTAAAGATTTTATTTATTGAATATAAGTACACGGTAGCTATCTTCAGACACACCGGAAGAGGGCATCAGATCTCATTACAGATGAGTGTTAGCTACCATGTGGTTGTTGGGAATTGAACTCAGGACCTCTGGAAGAGCAGTCAGTGCTCTTAACCACTGAGCCATCTCTCCATCCCCCAAAATTAAGTTTTTAAAGGTAATTTTAAAACAGAAAATTAAAAGACTGAATAGATATCTGGAAAAAACATGGAAGTGAGAGGGAGAAATAAACTACTTGTCAAAGTTCTAAAAAGAATTATACTCTCTCAAAACAAATGAGTCTGCATTAAGTCAGTTGCTTTAAGAAAGAAATAAAAATGCCAACTTTGCACAATATTATCATTGTGAGCAATGTATCTTATTTTTATTTTACCATTTCGCATCATAACTTTAGAAAGAAAATTTTAAAGATGAACAAATAGGAAATCATATTGCAATATTTGTAAAATGAAACCAATCCATGTCCACATTAATTATAATTAATTTTCTTGGTTTATGCTAATTTTGCTGTTTTCTTAACCTAACTGGACTATCCAGGTTAGGCAGGAACAAAAGGAGTAGATGAAAACTAACTTTGTAGCTGATAGTATGGCCCTCATTGTTTAGATCAATAAAACTCCATTATAGTTTTATACCAAAATTTATAGAAAAAATTATTTAAGAAAGCTAAGAGAAGCATTTATCAAAATTTTACTCAAAGGAATTGAGTGTACCCAACACAACATTGAATTGTGTGTGTGTGTGTGTGTGTGTGTGTGTGTGTGTGTGTGTGTGTGTGTGTGAGAGTGTGTGTGTATACTCAAATTTTAAGACTGCACTTTATGGTGACCTGAAGTCATGAGTTCAGCTCCTAGGGGAGATTCTGCCAGAATTCTGAAAGCTCACGAAGAACAGCCTATTATGACTGCTGAACTCACTGACCTGTCTTTATTTAGCTTTACAAGTTAAACTCGAATTATTATTTCCTAAAGCTATTGGATTAAAGGTCTTACTTGCAAATCACATGACCTCATAGGAACACATAATGGCAGCTGCCTGTTCTGAGACCAGCTCTCATTTTAATTTATAATTCTATGTGCTGTAAATCTTCTTAGAAGTCAAGAATGTAATAAATGTTACATCACAGTGACATTCAACAATCCAGAAAGACTCTAGTTCCCTGAGAAAGTGACTCTTGATGGAGAGTTGTATTAATAGTATAAATTATTATTGGTAATAGCTACCACTAATGATTGACCACACTCCTTGCCACCTTATCCTAGATGGTTACAAAGATGCCATTTTTCTTCTACCACCTACTTCCCCTTTCAGTCTCCTTCATAGACACGTTACCTGAGCCTGTTAATGCTGTCACTTTCCAACATTTTAGTCTT
The DNA here is from genome assembly GCF_021556685.1 of Rattus norvegicus. Lineage (NCBI taxonomy): Eukaryota > Metazoa > Chordata > Mammalia > Rodentia > Muridae > Rattus > Rattus norvegicus. Next base: position 89,369,780 of record NC_141547.1, read on the forward strand.
CCTTTTCTACTGAATAAATGCACCTTGGGGAACCATATGTCTTCCTAAATACACAATAATCATTTATGTGATATTTTCAAATGGTCATCACTTTCCCAATATCTTTATTTGAGCCTAGGAATCACTGTCCACCCCTTTCTTCTAGTCTAATGTCACTAGATGCCCCACAAGAGACAGGGTAGAGTTGGGCAAAAAATTTTATTATGTATATTTCAACACTGTTTTTTTTCCTCTCTTACTTCTAAACATAGGGCTTTTTAATATTGACTTTTTGCAATAATTGTGTGTATGTACATGTGGTGGTATCATTAAGAATGTCCCTCCAAAGGTTTATGCTTGGGATATTCTCTGGAGGTGAACAGCTATAGTGGATTAAGATGAACAGACATTAGGAACTTTTGCAAATGCTTTAATATATTATGAAGAACTAAGATTAAAATATAAGCTGTACTTTACTGCATAAGACAAGATACCATCTTGACACAGAAAAGTGTCCGAAAGAGATGTTCATTTTATAACATCTTATGAGCCTTATATTTCAAAATCTGGATTATAGTGTGTAACTCCAGACGTACAGGGAATGCCCTTCTGCTTTCCTCAGCATCTAGGGCCACTTGGATGAAGACGTGAGCAGTTTTCCATAGATCACTTTGGCTAATAATTCTAAGCATAGCAGAGCTTTTTGAACACTGATCAATTTATGCTGTGTACCATGGGGTTTTAAGGAGAAATGCAGGGAAGAAAAGATTGTAATACAGATTCCTATAACCAAGCATGAGAAGATTGAGGTAAGAACGGACATTGAAGCATACTCTCTGTAGGCCTGTAGGTCTGGTTCTTAAGCTCCAGCTATCTAGTTTGCAGTAGTATGATTTATTACAATCCTAAGGAAATGACTGGCCTGGGAAAGTTTTTGATTGTGATGGTTAGCCTTGCATGAATGTTAAACTGAAGATATTCTCAGAAGTCCTACTGTATTAACCCAGGCTTACATCATCCAATACATACTGGTTTTGAATCAATTGTTTTTGTAATGAGTTTCCACTGTACCCAGGAAATATCATTCCAAAACATTATCCCAGAGAAAATAATTAAGGGAGTTACAACCTTGTTAGTTGCCAAATCAAAATTATCCATGTTCATGAAAACTCTTCAGATGGAGCATATATACTAGGGATTCTTCTAGGGTACTAGAAACATTTTCTCTGTAAAATCTCCCTTTACTTCTCACGCTAACATAGCAACAATCCCTGAGTGCCTGCTGTATCCTTGATAGAGATTTGGTAATTTACAAATACTATGTTATTTAATTGCTCAATGAGACAGAGGCAAATTATTTAAGGTTGTATATATAGAAAAGTGATCATTGGAACTTCCTTTCTGGTATTGAACTAAAATAATCTTGGTTCCATGACTCCTTGGGGAAACAGAAACATGATAACTGGAAGCACTCAAATTAGCCAGCTATTCATCTCAGTTGCATGTTTGGGAAGACTGACCTACACATAAATGGGCTATACCTTATGTCCTCTTTACCCTTGGATGTGGCTAGTGAGTGGCAAGTTGTGGTAATATTTGCCATTCAAACCCCACAGTTACACTATTGTAAATTTATTTCCATAGAGAAGCAGGAGTGTTTGACCGCAGGATCTATATTTAGCATCCTATTCATTTCTTTATTCAGAAGCAAAGATAGTTAACTCAATCTAAAAGGTTCTTTTTCAAAGCCTTGGAAAATGCTGTGGAGACAATCAGGAGAAGCTATGATTACAGCTAAGGTTAGTGAGAATGGTGCAAAATCACCAGCTGATCAAACACCCTGGTGTGAGGCAAGTATTTTATCTTCTTTCTCCACAATCAATGAAGACCTGACAGAAGGACTGCTAACTGACGATACCAAGACTGCATTTTTGGGAAGACACAATGGTTAAAACCCAACTTAGTCCTTCTGTGAATTTCCAGGATGATATCCACTGGAACATTCTGATCTCTTACATCATCAAGGCTGTAGCTGCTTGTGTTATTAACGATGATTACATTCAAAACTGCTCACACATATGTCTGCAGGTATAAGACACAGAGGGACACCATCCCCAGTTATTTCTGATTTTTAAAGAATGGTGGCAATCAATAGCTGGGCAGGGCATATCAAGTTGGGACTTGAGAATTTCTTGGGCTTGGGACTGAGAAAGGAGAATAGAGAAGAAGAATATCTGCCATGCCAGGAGAAGGAGAAGGAGAAAGAGGAGAAAGAAAGCAGAGATGGCATGTCTTACAACAGTGGAGACGGGGCTTTATAGTCAAGCAAACATCTGGGTCCAGGACAGCCAAGGTAGAAAGCAGAATTTAATAAGTAATAGCTCAGGATTATCAGTAGGTAATGGATTAACTGCATGGAGATTAGGAAATGGCCCAGTCTTTGAGTTTATTAAGGCATATGAAAATATAAAGGCTGTGCATGTTTCATTCAAGAATACAAAAAGTTGGGGCAAGCAGCATGGAAAGTGATGCTAGAATTTATTTAAATTAATTTAATACTATAAGCAAATGTCGCATCAGGACTTCTGCAGACACCCTAAGGTGGGACTATCTTAAGTTTTGTCACAGTTTCAAATATGCAAGAATCCTGATCAATTCAGTCTAATAAAAAATCCTATTCACTTTCTCCATCTGGGTCGATTAGTATTATTTGGTTCTTAATTTTAACCATGCTTCAATAATATATTTTTTAACCTTAGTTTAACACACACACACACACACACACACACACACACACACACACACACTCTCTTTTTAATTAAATCTTTTTCTTTATTGTCCCCCTCCTAGTCATCTCCTTCCACAATTCTTCTCCCATGTCCACTCCCCTTCTCCTCTGAGCAGTAGGAGATCCCCTCGATACCCCCACCCCATCCTGGCATTTCAAGTCTTTTCAAGGCAGGTGCTTCCTCTTCCATTGAGGGCAGACAAGGCATCCCATGTAGATGAACATAGCCTGAATTCAGGCAATAGCTTTTGGAATAGCCCCTATCCCATTTGTTCATGACCTACATGAAGACCAAGATGCATATCTGCTATTCATGTACGAAGAGGCCTAGGTCTAGCCCATGTATCTATCATCTTTGATTGGTGGTTGAGACTCACGCAGTACCAAACATCTAGGTTAGTTGACACTGTTGGTCTTCCAGTGGAAATCCTATGTGCTTCAGGACCAGCATTACTTCCTCCTTTTCTTCCGTAAGAGTCCCCAAACTCCATACACTGTTTGGCTATAGGTGTTTGTATCTGTCTGAGTCATCTGCTGAGTCGTGTCTCTCAGAGGACAACATCTCCTATCTGCAATCATAAAAGTGGTATAGTAGTGTCAGGGATTGGTGCTTGCACATGGGATGGGTCTCAAGTTGGGCTGGTTATTGCTTGGCTATTCCTTTAGTCTCTGCTCTAAACCCACACCTGCATTTCCTGAAGACAGGATATATTTTGGCTTGAACTTTTATTGGTAGGTTGGTGTCTCTATTACTCTATGAGGGGGTTCTTTCCATGACATATGCTCAGAAATGTTACAGCCATTTTATTGACCTGTACTTTTCTGAGTGAAAGAAGTTGGAATCTTAACATTACATTAATTTGAATTTCACTAATTGCTAGGGACGATGAACAGTTTTGTGACATTTTTTTTTCTTCTGTTGAGAATTCTGTTCAGGTCCCAGGTCCATTTTTATAATGGGTCATCAACATTTTTTTAGTTCTTTATAAATTCTGGATATTAATTTTCTATCAGATATATAGTGGACAAGGACTACCTCCTATTCTGTAGGTTCCCTCTTTACCTGGTTGATTGTTTCTTTAACTACACAAAAATACAAATGAAGGGAAAAAGGACATGAAATAATAATAGTAAGGACATCTAGAAAAGTCAAAAATCACAGTATTAACTACGTACCAACAACACAAACAATGCAACAACAAAACGCAAAACATCAACAACAAAACAAAAACAAAGAAACACAAAACAAAACAACCAGACAAACAAACAAACTTTGCTCTAGTGCATGCAAATCCATGTATAAGTTTAAACAAAAATTTCTCATCAGGGCTGACAATGCTCCCTTGAAGAATCAGATATAATCTAACAAAATGGCCAATTCCAGGCATGAGAGTTCTCTTTTGGAGTTGTTGATAAGGGCTGTCCAAAGATTCCCAAAACATTGTCCTTGGTTGATACCCAGACATGGAAGCTAAGTCCCTACTGCTGAAGTCACCATGTACTTCAGAAACAGGGACCAGCAGCCCCTGAGCAGGAAACGAAGAGAAGGCTTCCTCCTTGGGGAATAACTTTAATAGAATCAGAAGGGACCATGCAAGGTTCTAAGGGAGGAAACAACCAGGAGTCATACCTGTCTATGATGTCTGTGAATTACAACAACAAACAGAATGGCATGATAATTCTTAGGATACATCTGTGGCATTTATACTTTATTGGTAACCATATGTTCTCTTATTGAATGTAATACCCAATCAAAAAGAATGAAACTATGCCCAGTATTAGAAACCTAGCCAAATATTACAGGTGTGTGAAATCATGGATCGTGGAGGAGAGCCTATGACCCCTACTTTACTAATCCAGTACAATCTCTAACTACTTTTTAGACATTTGTCCTTATATCTACAGATAAGTTTACTACTCATTCTTTCTCAAGAAAACAAAGTTTTTCAACAGACAGTTCATTACAGAAAAAATACAATAAACCAAAGTGCATAGATGTGAAGGGAAATATTAATGGATTCATCTACAAAACACTAATACTCAGGGGTCATTGCAAAAGAAGAAGTGGAAAGATTGCAAAATTTAAGGGATCATAGAATTAGCCATAGGATTGGGTCTCCCAGTTAATAACAGAAACTACACCCATAAAATCTCACCAGATTCATTTCCCAAATGTTAGCTGAACATGAACAAGAAAAATAGACATTCAAAAGTGAATGGGAAAACCCATTAAATGCCAAGCCTAGACAAAGAACTATAGGCAACTAAGGAATACTGAGAACAGGAGAAATATTCTTTCTTAGGAAAGATAGCAGCTATTGCTTATCCAAAGCAAATAAATGGTCAGCTGTAAAATCATACATACAAGTAACATTATTCAGACTGAGTGGATTATATTTTTATATTTAGGAATGGCTGTTTACATACATAGATATATGTAACAAAAGTTAATGGAAAAAGAGGTTGTGCCTTTAAAAGCTAGCAAGAGCAGTATATGGGAGGGTTTGGGGGAAAAGGAGGAGGAGAGAATGATGCAATTATATTAGTACCTCAAAATAAAAGAAACAGTTCTGAGAAACATTGCACTAAACTGAGATTTGCAGACAATAAGAAAAATAAGGAAACATACAATGGAACAAAGAAAGATGAAAAGTACAAGTGCAAAATTGCTAATATTTTTTTCAGACTCTGTCATGGATTGCAGATATAATACCTCACCTCACATGCATTCACTGTGCCAACAAATCTTCTAAGCAAATTATCAAGAAAGAAATCAATATTAGCCCCATTATACAGACGATGAAACTGAGATATTTTAACAAGCTTTTCTATGGTTTCTTTTCATTTAGCTCATACTAGATTTCAAACTAAACACCCACTGGCAATTAAGTCATTGAAACCAGCAGTGTTCATTTAAAAGATGAATTTTGATATCTTCCTCTGTAAATGTTCAATTAATTACTGAGAAATTTGACATGCTCATAAGTCCATTGACAGTGTACTTGCACAAGCATTTTGAAATGAGATCAACACTGTATGCAGTCCACATACTCATGCCAAGTTATAGCTATGCTTTCATCAGAGGAATCAATGTCATTTTCCCTGAATTAGCTGTGAATTCTTTTTTTCAGCAATTAAATTGCACTTAATCAATTAAAGGGAGAAAAGCCATCTGTCAGGTGTGTGAGACTAATTACCCATGATGCTTTGAATGGCCAGTATATAATGGTAGTGATTTTACAATCAAGTGTTACAATTAAAATGCACAGAAGTTTACAATTACAGTGTGGTGATACTCAATGGATTATGAAATATCTATTTCTGGGAGAATAGTCATACTTTGGCATGATAAAGAAGATTTTATGGGCAACTGCGTTTGAATGCATTTGATATAAAGCCATATATATGTGAAACCCGTTCATCGAAAGACGTTTATACTGAATACATATTTTGGACTGCATACATTTGTTGGACACCCTGTAGTTGGTACCATGCTAGACATTGTACAGATTGGGGATCAACAATCCGTTATAGGCAGTGCTTTAAGGTTATAGATAGATTCAATATGAGAAATCCAGAACTTCCAATATATAAAACCATCTTCAGACAAATTCTTAGATAATCCTCACAGATGGCTCATAGGTGGATACTTGTATTTTTACAAATTATCATGGTAGGTAAAGAAATAAATTGGTAACCAGAAATATATCTAGCAAGGATGTCTAAAATTAGTAAAGGCATTCTAAGTAATGTTAAATTTTTCTTTTAAGGCCAGAAAACAAAAACTTTTAGGAAACTTTCAAAATCCTTCAAAAGGATAGAAGGAGAAAGGTATTTTTCTTAACTAATTAGATGGAGCTTCATGGGAACTGCACAGTTTTTTACAGCATTATTAACAAAGAGGAGAAACATCTACACAGCTGGCATGTTGACAATTACATTTGAAACTTACAGTCTAAATTTTATTCCAGACAAATACATATAATTTTAATGGAAACTTAGAATTCTAATCTGAAGGGAAAATAATCAACTATTCTAGTATCTGTGACCACAAGAAAGTCAAGGAAGGCACAGAAGCAGCACTTGATGGGTTAATACACAGGTAGGATATGGTACCCTGTCGTTCATTGTCTTTACTCAATTAAACAGTTCTGTGCCTTCTGATCTGTTCATCTCTTTCTTTTTTAAAATCTTTAATCTTTGTTTACAGTCCAGTCTTTATCACCCTCCTGGTCTGCCCTCTGACTGTTCCTCATTCCATACCCTTACCCCCACCCTGGTCTCAAAGAGGATGTCCCCAGCCCCTCACCCCCAACCCTGCAAACCTCTGCACTCCCTGGGGCCTCAAGTCTCTTGAAGGTTAGATGCATCTTCTCTCACTGAGTCCAGATTGCAGCTTCCATCCTGTTTTAAAGATATAACATATCGCAGAAATCCTAAGTAATCTAAACCTGGACAATAGTTTATTTTTACCTACTGGGCGATTCATTCCTCATTCATTCTCTGGGAATTATTAAGTTATGTAAGCTCCTCTTAATGTCTTAAAAATTCCATTGTGAGAGAGTTGAAAAGATTCCAGATGGCCCAATATCCCAATAACTCAAGCAGCTTCATCTATCATAGATAAATAAAATTTTTATCATTCCAGAAATTATTGGTAGCTTTAGCTGTCTGTGTATGAGATTTGAGTTCATGCCTCAGCAAATTTTCAAATTACGACATGACATATTGGCTAATGAATAGGCAAAACTTGAAGCACGATGTCTGCAAATGTCAAGGGTCCACTCTATTACAAATGCCTACAGTGGAATAATCGAATAGTCAAGTCCTTGAAATTTAAACTTGTTTCTAACCTCCACATTCTAAAGGACAGGCAGTGAAGAAGAACTTAATTGTAATGATGATACCACACTCTACCACTCATTTAGGAATGTGTACTGTGCTTTGTGTGTGGTATTGTTTTTCATTTTAAGGCATGACATTTATTAATGAGAAGTACAGAAATTCTAAAATTTTAACCTCAGGAAAGAAATCCCTTCAACCAATATAAAAGTCGACCAAGAGAAGTGTAAGAAACTATGATGCATAAAGTGGGAGGAAGGCTTTGACCACATATAGGACATTGAATTGATCTGATCATAATTTATATTTTCAAGAGCAATCTTCAAAATGAAACAGAAAATTATTTCATAAGCAACATAGACAACACATCACATCAAAGAATTCCATTATGCCAGATTCTTTTATCATCAGAGAAATCACCGACATTACCTCAGAGCCTGTACAAAGTTCTGTTAGAATTTTTGACTTCTACCTCAATTACATTCTGTCTTAATATTTTTGCAAGACTAGATCCCACAACTACATGTTCTGTAAGAGAACACTCACAGACTTTACCCAAACTTTGGCAAATCATCACTTCTTTGACTTTAGAATTAATGTAATGGGTAGATCAAGCCTATAAACCCATAAGCCTTTAGCTATAGTGAACTTCACTCTTCTATGTAGACACATACTCATTTGAGGAAAAGAATGTTTTCAAACATACTCATACAAATGTAACATGTTCCACAGGTGTTTTAGAGAGGCTCCTCTGAAATAAGTCCACTTACATTCTGTGCACGAACTCTCCCCGTCTGAGTGAACTGGCTTATAAAATGATTTATCTCCTATCACCTTCAGTCTTGAAGTTTAAATGACTTCAGCATCCAAAAGTAGCTTTTGTTTAATCACAAAATTGGAAATTAACAAGTTACTAAAATAGTTTACCTATTTTGCTTAATATTATGTAATATAGTCTAAAAACATGAAAGCATTGCCCTCACAGCTCCATTTCAGCTGAAAGGATATTTGTGATGCTTTATTCTGGAGGAATAATTATGGCCTAGGAATAGAGATTTAAGGTATTCCAAAGTCTTTGGAACATGGTAACAGTTTAATGAAGTTCTCTGGTAATAGAACAAAGTCATAAATCAAGGCACTTTGAATAGTGGAAGAAACATAACAGAGTAGGTTACAGTCACAGGGAGAAGTCTAGGCCTGAGATGCTCGGCATTTTTGTTGGTGGAAAATAAGGTTTTGTGAATATATTTCTAACAGTTTTATCTGATAATGGCACAGGAACTCATTCAAAAACACTGGTGGAAAAATGCAGCTATTAATGGTGCTAAAATAGTCCAACAAAAATTGGAATTAGACTCCAAAATCGCAATATTCCAAGCTCTTTATAGTCTTTGAAGTTAATCAGCCCTACAGAAGTTTCAATAAAAAGTGTTTCAGGCCTCCAGGAACTTGACTTTTGTTTACAAGCTTGAAATGAGTCAGCATAAATCAATTTTTCCTGTCTCTATCCATTTTCTCTCTTTCCATCCATATATCCCCATGCTTCTCTCAATCAGTTCCCCCTTCTCTATTATATATATTTTGTATAGTCACATACTTACACACAGTCTCAACTATAAATCTGAATGACTTGTGCCATTGGTGGGTGTGGCAGGAGGCACAGGAAAGCACCATTGTCAGCAATGCCAGGAGTCACTTTATCTTGTAGAATACACCTCTCAGGTAAAGTATGATACTTTGGTTCTGAAGAAAAAGAAGAAAAGAAGGGAAGATTGAGGGGAGGAGAATGGGAGGAGGATGAGGAGGAGGACAAGGATGAGGACGAGGACGAGGAGATCAGAGTTGAAGTTTATTAAAGGAAAAAAATTAACACAGGTTTCAGCAACATTAATTAAAATGGAGAGGCTTAGGAAAGAAGTCAGAAACACACATGAGCACCTATGAGCTTCAAGGGGGCATTTGTACTTCATTGTCTTTATGAGAATTATGCATATTCTTCTGTTGAATTCTGACACAACTATCTTCTATAACTTAGGGTTATAACAAATTTACATAAATTCACAGGGTGTTTTTTTGAGGTGGTCCACCTAAAAAAGGGAAACCATAGAAGATAGTTGTTGAGGAAGTTAGGAAATCATCATTATAAACAAAGGTTAAAAGTCTTACTTATAGGATAGCCAGAACATGTCTATGGGAAGAGTGAGGTAATAGTTACAGCTTACACACTGGGAATCTGAGCATGACCACAGTTATTTTAACATTCTCATTGGAAAATAGCTCTATGTAAAAGAAACAACTATGTCTATGTGGCTCTCATAGCCAATATTGTTATTGGTACTAGATACTTGATTTTCCATTGACAAAGAGCTTTCCCCAGACTTGTATAAGGGACCCCTTCCCATATCACTCTAATTTTCCTTTTCTTTCTCCCTGGCTTTAGTGTGTTTAGTTTGTTCAGTTTGTTAGTTAGTTTAGTTTAGTTGTTTAATTTAGTTGAGTTTGTAATTCTGCTAACTCTATGGGGATGCAGCAAAAAATATTGAATTGGGGAATGTGAGTTCAGTGTTCCAGAAAGTACAATATGCTCGGCAGGAATTATGTGAGGCAGGTCAATATAACTGAAAATATAAATAGAGAATAATTATTCTGGAATAACTATTTTGGGAAGCTCCCAGACAATTTTATTAGTTTTAAAGAAAAATATTCATAGAAGGAGATACAGAGATAAAGTTTGGAGCAGAGAATGAAGGGATAGCCATTCAGAACCTGCCCCACCTGGGGATCCAGCACCAAATATATAGTGATGCATATATATATCCTCCAAAACTAAACAATATTGATGAAGCCAAGAAATACATGCTGACAGGAGCCTGATATAGCCATCTCCTGTGAGGCTCAGCCAGAGCGTGATGAATACAGAGGCAAACGCTAGCAGCAAACCACTGACCTGAGAATGGGGTCCCTGTTGGAGGACTTAGGAAAAGGATTGAAGAAGCTGAAGGAGCTTGCAGAACAACAATACCTGAAGAAGTTCCCCTGAAGAACAAGTTCCCCTGAAGAACAACAATACCAACCAACCAGAGCTCCCAGGATCTAAACCACTACCTAAAAAGTACACATGGACAGACCCATGGCTCCAGCTGCATATCTAGCAGAGGGTGGCCATCTGAGCACCAATTGGAGGAGAAGCCGTTGGTCCAAGGGATAAGGGGCTTATGGGAGGGAAACTGGGAAAGGGAATAACATTTGAAATATAAATAAAAAATATCTATTACAAATTAAAAATAAAGAAAAATAGCATAAAAGGGAAGCCATGAATATCTTCAAGTTCTGGTAGAAAAAGTTGGAAAAGATAGATGGCTGTGCCTTTTGAGTTAAGAGTCTGAGAAGCAGGCATGCTCAGAAGTGGAGGTCTCCAGGCAAACGCATGACAGACTAGAAAGTGTGAGAAAATCCAGAGTACATGACAAGGAAAGAGAGAGACTTGTTGATCCTCAGCTTTCTAAACACAAGCCACTGCGTTTACCTTCTATTTCCTCTGGGAAAGGCTCTGTGTCTTGGGTAGTTTCTCTTTTATTCTTTCGTCAAACCAGTTCTTGTTCAACAAATGAAAACAAGCACAATGCCAACACAGATTCAGACTTTTGCATGTTGTCTCTGTCTTTGTACTTAGGAGGAAGTTCATACAATTTATCATTGTCTGCTTTGGGAGATCTGCTCAAGAAGGTAATGTGGATATCCTGTTGTTACAGGGAAGGGATACAATTTCTGGATCCTGTGTGATCAAAGCAGCTAGAAATCTTACTGGATTTCAGTTGAGCCAGTGAGACCAAGAAACGACACAGGAACATGGAAACATCATTATGGCTACTCAAATGGACCACACAAATGGCTGCAGTTTTTCATTTCCTTAGTTATTATAGTCAATTTTCATCATTCTCTTGGAAGGAAATTTCTCTTTCACAGAAGTACCTTAATAGGAGCCATTTATTAATCACAGCATCTGAGTGTTCCTGAGGTCTTTGAACAGATGCCTAGCTTTGGTGGTTCAGATTGACACTAGTCATCATTTATCCAAGAGTGGGAAACACAGGGAAGAGCTGATAACAAAGCAGGAAAAAGACCCTTTAATCTTAACATGACCACAATGGGAAGAAAAGGCTAAGTGCTGCATTCCTGTTGGTTATTGGGTTTGGCCAAAAAATTCAAAATGTAGAACTGGAGGAAAGGAAGCAGGTTTGAAGAGCAAAGCATGGACCCGCGGATCCCGGCCCGCAACAGCTCTCTGCTCCCAGACCCCATAGGAGAGAGACCTCACCGCCTGGTCAGGTGGGCACTCCTGAGGCTGCAGAGCGGAAGACACCACCAACACTGCCCACCCCTGCCCACATCCCTGGCCCAAGAGGAAACTGTATAAGGCCTCTGGGTTCCCGTGGGGGATGGCCTAGGAGCAGCAGGACCCCTGTGCCTGAGACACCGCCGGAACCTGAAGGAACAGACCGGATCAACAGTTCTCTGCACCCATATCCCATGGGAGGGAGAGCTAAACCATCAGAGAGGCAGATACGCCTGGGAAACCAGAAGAGACTGCACTCTGCACACATTACTGATTCCAGAGGAAAACACCAAACGCCATCTAGAACCCTGGTGCACTGAAGCTCCTAGAAAGGGCAGCGCAGATCTTCCTGGTTTCTGCCGCCACAGAGAGCTCGTGGGCAGCACCCCGTGAGTGAACTTGAGCCTCGGGACCACAGGTAAGACCAACTTTTCTGCTGCAAGTGACCTGCCTGGTGAACCCAAGACACAGGCCCACAGGAACAGCTGAAGACCTGTAGAGAAGAAAAACTACACGCCCAAAAGCAGAACACTCTGTCCCAATAACTGGCTGAAAGAAAACAGGAAAACAGGTCTACAGCACTCCTGAAACACAGGCTTATAGGACAGTCTAGCCACTGTCAGAAATAGCAGAACAAAGTAACACTAGAGATAATCTGATGGCGAGAGGCAAGCGCAGGAACCCAAGCAACAGAAACCAAGACTACAGGGCACCATCGGAGCCCAATTCTCCCATCAAAACAAACATGGAATATCCAAACACACCAGAAAAGCGAGATCTAGTTTTAAAATCATATTTGATCATGATGCTGGAGAACTTCAAGAAAGACGTGAAAAACTCCCTTAGAGAAACATAGGAAAACATTAATAAACAAGTAGAAGCCTACAGAGAGGAATCGCAAAAAATGCCTGAAAGAATTCCAGCAAATCATAAATAAACAAGTAGAAGCCCATAGAGAGGAGACACAAAAATCCCTGAAAGAATTCCAGGAAAACACAATCAAACAGTTGAAGGAATTAAAAATGGAAATAGAAGCAATCAAGAAAGAACACATGGAAACAACCCTGGATATAGAAAACCAAAAGAAGAGACAAGGAGCTGTAGATACAAGCTTCACCAACAGAATACAAGAGATGGAAGAGAATCTCAGGAGCAGAAGATTCCATAGAAATCATTGACTCAACTGTCAAAGATAATGTAAAGCGGAAAAAGCTACTGGTCCAAAACATACAGGAAATCCAGGACTCAATGAGAAGATCAAACCTAAGGATAATAGGTATAGAAGAGAGTGAAGACTCCCAGCTCAAAGGACCAGTAAATATCTTCAACAAAATCATAGAAGAAAACTTCCCTAACCTAAAAAAAGAGATACCCATAGACATACAAGAAGCCTACAGAATCCAAATAGATTGGACCAAAAAAGAAACACCTCCCGTCACAAAATAGTCAAAACACCAAACGCACAAAATAAAGAAAGAATATTAAAAGCAGTAAGGGAAAAAGGTCAAGTAACATATAAAGGCAGACCTATCAGAATCACACCAGACTTCTCGCCAGAAACTATGAAGGCCAGAAGATCCTGGACTGATGTCATACAGACCCTAAGAGAACACACATGCCAGCCCAGGTTACTCTATCCTGTAAAACTCTCAATTAACATAGATGGAGAAACCAAGATATTCCATGACAAAACCAAATTTACACAATATCTTTCTACAAATCCAGGTCTACAAAGGATAATAAATGGTAAAGCCCAACATAAGGAGGCAAGCTATACCCTAGAAAAAGCAAGAAACTAATCATCTTGGCAACAAAACAAAGAGAAGAAAAGCACACAAACATAACCTCACATCCAAATATGAATATAACGGGAAGCAATAATCACTATTCCTTATTATCTCTCAACATCAATGGCCTCAATTCCCCAATAAAAAGAAATAGATTAACAAACTGGATACGCAACGAGGACCCTGCATTCTGCTGCCTAAAGGAAACACACCTCAGAGACAAAGACAGACACTACCTCAGAGTGAAAGGCTGAAAAACAACTTTCCAAGCAAATTGTCAGAAGAAGCAAGCTGGAGTAGCCATTCTAATATCAAATAAAATCAAATTTCAACTAAAAGTCATCAAAAAAGACAAGGAAGGACACTTCATATTCATCAAAGGAAAAATCCACCAAGATGAACTCTCAATCCTAAATATCTATGCCCCAAATACAAGGGCACCTACGTACGTAAAAGAAACCTTACTAAAGCTCAAAACACACATTGCACCTCACACAATAATAGTAGGAGATTTCAACTCCCCACTCTCATCAATGGACAGATCATGGAAACAGAAATTAAACAGAGACGTAGAAGACTAAGAGGAGTCATGAGCCAAATGGACTTAACAGATATTTATAGAACATTCTATCCTAAAGCAAAAGGATATACCTTCTTCTCAGCTCCTCATGGTACTTTCTCGAAAACTGACCATATAATTGGTCAAAAAACGGGCCTCAACAGGTACAGAAAGATAGAAATAATCTCATGCGTGCTATCAGACCACGACGGCCTAAAACTGGTCTTCAATAACAATAAGGGAAGAATGCCCACATATACATGGAAATTGAACAATGCTCTACTCAATGATAACCTGGTCAAGGAAGAAATAAAGAAAGAAATTAAAAACTTTTTAGAATTTAATGAAAATGAAGGTACAACATACCCAAACTTATGGGACACAATGAAAGCTGTGCTAAGAGGAAAACTCATAGCGCTGAGTGCCTGCAGAAAGAAACAGGAAAGAGCATATGTCAGCAGCTTGACAGCACACCTAAAATCTCTAGAACAAAAAGAAGCAAATACACCGAGGACGAGTAGAAGGCAGGAAATAATCAAACTCAGAGCTGAAATCAACCAAGTAGAAACAAAAAGGACCATAGAAAGAATCAACAGAACCAAAAGTTGGTTCTTTGAGAAAATCAACAAGATAGATAAACCCTTAGCCAGACTAACGAGAGGACACAGAGAGTGTGTCCAAATTAACAAAGTCAGAAATGAAAAGGGAGACATAACTACAGATTCAGAGGAAATTCAAAAAATCATCAGATCTTACTATAAAAGCCTATATTCATCAAAACTTGAAAATCTGCAGGAAATGGACTATTTCCTAGACAGATACAAGGTACCGAAGTTAAATCAGGAACAGATAAACCAGTAAAACAACCTCATAACTCCCAAGGAAATAGAAGCAGTCATTAAATGTCTCCCAACCAAAAAGAGCCCAGGTCCAGACGGGTTTAGTGCAGAATTCTATCAGACCTTCATAGAAGACCTCATACGAATATTATCCAAACTATTCCACAAAATTGACACAGATGGAGCACTACCGAATTCCTTCTATAAAGCCACAATTACTCTTATACCTAAACCACACAAAGACCCAACAAAGAAAGAGAACTTCAGACCAATTTCCCTTATGAATATCGATGCAAAAATACTCAATAAAATTCTGGCAAACCGAATCCAAGAGCACATCAAAACAATCATCCACCGTGATCAAGTAGGCTTCATCCCAGGCATGCAGGGATGGTTTAATATATGGAAAATCATCAACGTGATCCATTATATAAACAAACTGAAAGAACAAAACCACATGATCATTTCATTAGATGCTGAGAAAGCATTTGACAAAATTCAACACCCCTTCATGATAAAAGTCCTTGAAAGAATAGGAATTCAAGGCCCATAACTGAACATAGTAAAAGCCATATACAACTATTTGCAGATGACATGATAGTATATTTAAGTGATCCCAAAAGTTCCACCAGAGAACTACTAAAGCTGATAAACAACTTCAGCAAAGTGGCTGGGTATAAAATTAACTCAAATAAATCAGTTGCCTTCCTCTATACAAAAGAGAAACAAGCCGAGAAAGAAATTAGGGAAACGACACCCTTCATAAGAGACCCAAATAATATAAAGTACCTCGGTGTGACTTTAACCAAGCAAGTAAAAGATCTGTACAATAAGAACTTCAAGACACTGAGGAAAGAAATTGAAGAAGACCTCAGAAGATGGAAAGATCTCCCATGCTCATGGATTGGCAGGATTAATATAGTAAAAATGGCCATTTTACCAAAAGCAATCTACAGATTCAATGCAATCCCCATCAAAATACCAATCCAATTCTTCAAAGAGTTAGACAGAACAATTTGCAAATTCATCTGGAATAACAAAAAACCCAGGATAGCTAAAGCTATCCTCAATAATAAAAGGACTTCAGGGGGAATCACTATCCCTGAACTCAAGCAGTATTACAGAGCAATAGTGATAAAAACTGCATGGTATTGGTACAGAGACAGACAGATAGACCAATGGAATAGAATTGAAGACCCAGAAATGAACCCACACACCTATGGTCACTTGATTTTTGACAAAGGAGCCAAAACCATCCAATGGAAAAAAGATAGCATTTTCAGCAAATGGTGCTGGTTCAACTGGAGGGCAACATGTAGAAGAATGCAGATCGATCCATGCTTATCACCCTGTACAAAGCTTAAGTCCAAGTGGATCAAGGACCTCCACATCAAACCAGACACACTCAAACTAATAGAAGAAAAACTAGGGAAGCATCTAGAACACATGGGCACTGGAAAAAATTTCCTGAACAAAACACCAATGGCTTATGCTCTAAGATCAAGAATCGACAAATGGGATCTCATAAAACTGCAAAGCTTCTGTAAGGCCAAGGACACTGTGGTTAGGACAAAACGGCAACCAACAGATTGGGAAAAGATCTTTACCATTCCTACAACAGATAGAGGCCTTATATCCAAAATATACAAAGAACTCAAGAAGTTAGACTGCAGGGAAACAAATAACCCTATTAAAAAATGGGGTTCAGAGCTAAACAAAGAATTCACAGCTGAGGAATGCCGAATGGCTGAGAAACACCTAAAGAAATGTTCAACATCTTTAGTCATAAGGGAAATGCAAATCAAAACAACCCTGAGATTTCACCTCACACCAGTGCGATTGGCTAAGATCAAAAACTCAGGTGACAGCAGATGCTGGCGAGGATGTGGAGAAAGAGGAACACTCCTCCATTGTTGGTGGGATTGCAGACTGGTAAAACCATTCTGGAAATCAGTCTGGAGGTTCCTCAGAAAATTGGACATTGAACTGCCTGAGGATCCAGCTATACCTCTCTTGGGCATATACCCAAAAGATGCCCCAACATATAAAAGAGACACGTGCTCCACTATGTTCATCACAGCCTTATTTATAATAGCCAGAAAATGGAAAGAACCCAGATGCCCTTCAACAGAGGAATGGATACAGAAAATGTGGTACATCTACACAATGGAATATTACTCAGCTATCAAAAACAACGAGTTTATGAAATTCGTAGGCAAATGGTTGGAACTGGAAAATATCATCCTGAGTGAGCTAACCCAATCACAGAAAGACATACATGGTATGCACTCATTGATAAGTGGCTATTAGCCCAAATGCTTGAATTACCCTAGATCCCTAGAACAAACGAAACTCAAGACAGATGATCAAAATGTGAATGCTTCACTCCTTCTTTAAATGAGGAAAAAGAATACCCTTGGCAGGGAAGGGAGAGGCAAAGATTAAAACAGAGACTGAAGGAACACCCATTCAGAGCCTGCCCCACATGTGGCCCATACATATACAGCCACCCAATTAGACAAGATGGATGAAGCAAAGAAGTGCAGACCGACAGGAGCCGGATGTAGATCGCTCCTGAGAGACACAGCCAGAATACAGCAAATACAGAGGCGAATGCCAGCAGCAAACCACTGAACTGAGAATAGGTCCCCTATTGAAGGAATCAGAGAAAGAACTGGAAGAGCTTGAAGGGGCTCGAGACCCCATATGTACAACAATGCCAAGCAACCAGAGCTTCCAGAGACTAAGCCACTACCTAAAGACTATACATGGACTGACCCTGGACTCTGACCCCATAGGTAGCAATGAATATCCTAGTAAGAGCACCAGTGGAAGGGGAAGCCCTGGGTCCTGCTAAGACTGAACCCCCAGTGAACTAGTCTATGGGGGGAGGGCGGCAATGGGGGGAGGGTTGGGAGGGGAACACCCATAAGGAATGGGAGGGGGGAGGGGGATGTTTGCCCGGAAACCGGGAAAGGGAATAACACTCGAAATGTATATAAGAAATACTCAAGTTAATAAAAAAAAAAAAGAAAAAAAAAACAAAAAAAAAAACAAAAAAAAAGGAATGGAAGAAAAAAAAAAGCCATATACAGCAAACCAGTTGCTAACATTAAACTAAATGGAGAGAAAGTTGAAGCAATCCCACTAAAATCAGGGACTAGACAAGGCTGTCCACTCTCTCCATACTTATTCAATATAGTTCTTGAAGTTCTAGCCAGAGCAATCAGACAACAAAATGAGGTCAAGGGGATACAGATCGGAAAAGAAGAAGTCAAAATATCACTATTTGCAGATGATATGATAGTATATTTAAGTGATCCCAAAAGTTCCACCAGAGAACTACTAAAGCTGATAAACAACTTCAGCAAAGTGGCTGGGTATAAAATTAACTCAAATAAATCAGTAGCCTTCCTCTACACAAAAGAGAAACAAGCCGAGAAAGAAATTAGGGAAATGACACCCTTCATAATAGACCCAAACAATATAAAGTACCTCGGTGTGACTTTAACCAAGCAAGTAAAAGATTTGTACAATAAGAACTTCAAGACACTGAAGAAAGAAATTGAAGAAGACCTCAGAAGATGGAAAGATCTCCCATGCTCATGGACTGGCAGGATTAATATAGTAAAAATGGCCATTTCACCAAAAGCGATCTACAGATTCAATGCAATCCCCATCAAAATACCAATCCAATTCTTCAAAGAGTTAGACAGAATAATTTCAAATTCATCTGGAATAACAAAAAACAGAGGATAGCTAAAACTATCCTCAACAATAAAAGGACTTCAGGGGGAATCACTATCCCTGAACTCATTCAGTATTACAGAGCAATAGTGATAAAAACTGCATGGTATTGGTACAGAGACAGACAGATAGACCAATGGAATAGAATTGAAGACCCAGAAATGAACCCACACACCTATGGTCACTTGATTTTTGACAAAGGAGCCAAAACCATCCAATGGAAAAAAGATAGCATTTTCAGCAAATGGTGCTGGTTCAACTGGAGGTCAGCATGTAGAAGAATGCAGATCGATCCATGCTTATCACCCTGTACAAAGCTTAAGTCCAAGTGGATCAAGGACCTCCACATCAAACCAGATACACTCAAACTAATAGAAGAAAAACTAGGGAAGCATCTGGAACACATGGGCACTTCAAAAAATTTCCTGAAAAAAAATACCAGTGGCTTATGCTCTAAGATCAAGAATCGACAGATGGGATCTCATAAAACTGCAAAGCTTCTGTAAGCAAAGGACACTGTGGTTAGGACAAAACGGCAACCAACAGATGGGAAAAGATCTTTACCATTCCTACAACAGATAGAGGCCTTATATCCAAAATATACAAAGAACTCAAGAAGTTAGACTGCAGGGAAACAAATAACCCTATTAAAAAATGGGGTTGAGAGCTAAACAAAGAATTCACAGCTGAGGAATGCTGAATGGCTGAGAAACACCTAAAGAAATGTTCAACATCTTTAGTCATAAGGGAAATGCAAATCAAAACAACCCTGAGATTTCACCTCACACCAGTGAGAATGGCTAAGTTCAAAAACTCAGGGGACAGCAAATGCTGGCGAGAATTTGGAGAATGAAGAACACTCCTCCATTGTTGGTGGGGTTGTAGACTGGTACAACCATTCTGGAAATCAGTCTGGAGGTTCCTCAGAAAATTGGACATTGAACTGCCTGAGGATCCAGCTATACCTCTCTTGGGCATATACCCAAAAGATGCCCCAACATATAAAAAAGACATGTGCTCCACTATGTTCATCACAGCCTTATTTATAATAGCCAGAAGCTGGAAAGAACCCAGATGCCCTTCAACAGAGGAATGGATACAGAAAATGTGGTACATCTACACAATGGAATATTACTCAGCTATCAAAAACAATGACTTTATGAAATTCGTAGGCAAATGGTTGTAACTGGAAAATATCATCCTGAGTGAGCTTACCCAATCACAGAAAGACTCACATGGTATGCACTCATTGATAAGTGGCTCTTAGCCTAAATGCTTGAATTACCCTAGATGCCTAGAACAAATGAAACTCAAGACGGATGATCAAAATGTGAATGCTTCACTCCTTGTTTAGAAGGGGAACAAGAATACCCTTGGCAGGGAATAGAGAGGCAAAGATTAAAACAGAGACTTAAGGAACACCCATTCAGAGCCTGCCCCACATGTGGCCCATACATATACAGCCATCCAATTAGACAAGATGGATGAAGCAAAGAAGTGCAGGCTGACAGGAGCCGAATGTAGATCGCTCCTGAGAGACACAGCCAGAACACAGCAAACACAGAGGCGAATGCCAGCAGCAAACCACTCAACTGAGAATAGGACCCCCGTTGAAGGAATCAGAGAAAGAATTGGAAGAGCTTGAAGGGGCTCGAGACCCCATATGTACAACAATGCCAAGCAACCAGAGCTTCCAGGGACTAAGCCACTACCTGAAGACTATACATGGACTGACCCTGGACTCTGACCTCATAGGTGGCAATGAATATCCTAGTAAGAGCACCAATGGAAGGGGAAGCCCTGGGTCCTGCTAAGACTGAACCTCCAGTGAACTAGACTGTTGGGGGGAGGGCGGCAATGGGGGAGGGTTGGGAGGGGAACACCCATAAGGAAGGGGAGGGGGAGGGGGATGTTTGCCCGGAAACCGGGAAAGGGAATAACACTCGAAATGTATATAAGAAATACTCAAGTTAATAAAAAAAAGAGATTGAACATGGAACATGAGAAAAAAAAAACAGAGCAAAGCATGTCAGAATCACAGAGGTCTTTGTTATTGAAGGACGTAGTCAGAACAATACCCATTTCGTGTCAAGAAACAGTCACTCCTCTACAGTATAATATCCGCTTGCTTCCCAGAATAGTTATCCATCAGACTTCTGGTCCTGGAGTGTAAGATCAACTGAGGTAAGCGGACAATGGTCTGATAATGGCCCTTAGTATGATGGTCAAAAGGTGAAGTTCAAGAGTATACTGGTCGCTTCTCCCCCTCAAAAACATTAGAAAAGAACAATAGAAAACATGATATATCAGAGATGCAGTATAGAGTAAGCTAATAATTGGACTCTTTTTATGAATAATTTTTATTTCCAAGAAAATTATTTTATGGCCTCAAAACTTGCCAGGTCAATTAACTTTCTTATGGTCTTAGCAGTTCTTTATCTGAGCAATAGCAATCTTGTTTAATACAATTTTGCCACTTATGAAGTATTTTGATATGTAACAACTTATGTAAGAAATATGAAATCCTAAATGCATTTATAAGAGCCTTTATGTAACAGTCACATCAATATTTTGTGCGATATTATACCCAATGGCTTTCAAATAATATACGTATTTAGTAAATAAAGAAAATAAGATAGGTGTGTTAAATAACTGCCTGGAATATGCTATAATTGGGGATCAAGTAGCTGTCTGCATAATTCTATAGTTAATATGACCCATTACTCTGTTATTCAAAAAAGAGAGAAATGAAGGAAGTAAAGAACTAAAAGAAAAATAGTTGGCGTCATTTCAGAGTATAAATATTTAACAGGCTTTTATTTTGAATCAATTCTCTTGTCCTATTTCAAAGTTCATATGATATTGAAAGAAAACATGAACTTCAATGAGTAGATAATCTAACTCTATATCAAGTTAATGTAACAACAATGAAGAATGATTTGTTTCAGGTATTGTCTGTGCTTTTATGTTTCTATATATTTATCTACCTATTTATCGATCTAATCTGAGGTTTTCCTAAAGCCATAGATAGAGAAAGAAAGAATTAAGTTGGTGAGTGGGGATCATGGAGGAAATAGGGAAAGGGGAAGCCATTATCAGATTATTGAGTCGCTGCATAAAGGAAAACACCACACGATTTTAGTTTAGAATCAGCAGGAAAGACAATAGCTGGGTGTAGTACCTAGTATTCTAATGTTACACACCATGCTATACTAGAAATCCTTCAGCGTGTAGTGTTTTCCTTCCTGTGGGTGACTCAACTGGGTTCCAGAGAAAGGTACTGTGGCAGAGTATTCTGTGAAAGGGTGCATCTCAGCCAGGCACTGGAATTTGGAAGCGTGCCAAAAGCCAGCCATGAGAACTTTCTGAGAGCTTGGCAGAGAGCAATTTTAGAGCTCTGAGTCAGAAAGTCTACTGGAATGAGAACAGGTCAGCCTGTCTGCTGGTGGCTAGCCAGCAGTAACACAGGATTTTTTTTTAATATTTCAAGTTACAATTATATGAATTTGCAGTTACACAAAAAGCACGAGAAGTTTGCAAGGCACATGTTAGACAACTAAAGCTTGGCAACCTAAAACCAACCTGTAATTAGTAGTTTTATTGTCAATGCAACTATTTATGTTATTGTTCTGACATATTTGTGAAGTAAGAAATAGCAGCTGAGTCAGCCTGTCAGTATTAGGAAAGAAAAAAGAGCTATAAGTGTAACTGGACACTGAAGTCAATCATCCCACTGTCAAATTTAATGGATATTTCCACCAGGCTTTCAAAACCATGTATCTCTATCAATAAAAGAAGCTAGGACACCTGACCCTGTAGTGTACAGAATACACCCTAAAAGCACAGTCTTCAGTTTCTTTTCTTGTTTTTACAATGTTTGTGGTAGTTATTGCAGAATATCATACAATGTATTTGGACATATTATCCCCTTCTCCAATTCGTACCAGATATACCCTTTTATATAAGGACCCTATGTTTTCTGTCACCCCATTTCCTTTCCTTTCCTTTCCTTTCCTTTCCTTTCCTTTCCTTTCCTTTCCTTTCCTTTCCTTTCCTTCCGTTTCCTTCCCTTTCCTTCCCTCCCCTTCCCTTCCCTTCCCTTCCCTTCCCTCCCCTCCACTCCCCCTCCCTTCCCTTCCCTTCCCTTCCCCTCCCTTCCCTTCCTTCCCCTCCCCCTCCCTTCCCTTCCCTCCCCTCCCCTTCCCCTCCCCCTCCTCCCCTCTCCCCTCCCTTTTCTTTCCTTTCCTTTCCTTTCCTTCCCTTCCCTTTCCTTTCCTTTCCTTACCTTTCCTTTCTTTTTCAAAAGAAGACAGTCTAGAAGCAGATGTTCTTAACTGATTTCTTCACTGAACAGGTCAGCATGTCAGATTTCTTTGACTCAGATCTGGACAGAAATAGTGTGAGGATGTGTCATTGGACCTCATTATGTCTGTCTCACAAACACAATGGTTTGGTATCTTAGTGATTATAAAGCCCACAAAGCTCCCTCAAGAGACAAACAAAACATCTGGAGAAGATTTTATTACCTGTAGGTAAGGTGAGCTCAGGGGAGAATTCTTAAACACACCCTCTCCTAGAACAAAAGAAGTGTGGGGGGGATTTATTTAGAGGACCCATGAACATTTGTATGGGGAAATACTTGAAGTGAGCTCGTTCCTGAGCATACACAAAGGTAAGATGTATACTACTGAGCAAGCTGGATTTAAGGATGTAGTAACAGAAGGAAAGATAACACTGGTTTCGCTTCTAGATAGCATCCTCCTGTGTCATGAAGACGGCAATACTCCTTGGCTCCCTTAGCTTTCTCCACAGGTTGTTGACTTCACACTGTTGTGCCACAGCACAAGGAACATTTTTAGCAACCTTGCTCCCATCAAGGTCTTGGAAGTAGCCAAAGAGAAATATGCTTGGAGAGTGAGGTATTAATGATATAGGATTTTCCTCCCCCATTTCAGGTTATGTACCTTATTTAAATAAAGGACCATAATGCAAGAAATCCTCTCATTGTCCAACAAAAGGTCCTTTTAGTATGGTGGAGAATTGCAGAGTACCTAGATAATATCGTTCTTAGATGAATAATATTCTTAGAACACAGGACAAGAATCATCCCCATTGAGAGCAGAGTGGGCGTTCCTCTTCAATGCACAGCTCAGACAGTTCAACAACTTTCAAGTGAGCTGCTCATCTTTAAAGAGTATAAGAGCTGAACTGCCTTGAGCATTTCTTTCCCTACAGGGGTTCATACTCCTTGGCACAGTTCTTAAAACCATTTCCTCATCTATTTAAGGATAGTCTACAATTTTAGCGATTGTACTCAATGTAAATAGATGCTTTGGCTTAATGTAGGTATTATTCCATCCAATAATAGTTCACTTACTAGTAACTAGTAAACTTGTACTAAAAGCAAGAGTGCTTATCAGCTTTCCCTCTTTCCGTGTTTCCAGAGAAACGCAACTAAGCTTTTGAGTGAAGGTCAAATTCTTAGTCAGGAGGGGGAAGGGTTTTATTAACCTTTGCTCATAAAAATATTAAAATAGTAATGTTGTTTTAAAAATAGAAAGAAAAAAGCAGTAATTTGATGCTATTAGAGGAGTCTATTATTTCAGCCCTTTCATCTGGAAATTATCAGAAAGCAATAGAGAGAGTATTTTACCTGGAATATTTTGGTAGCTGGTTGCTAAGAAGTAAGGTCAGTGGATGGAGAGGCATCAACGGACAATTGTGGAGTAGTAGAATGTTGCATCCTTAACCAAACATTTCCTCAAAGCAAGGCTCATCAGCGAATGTTCAAACTGCCAACAAAGCATAGGGAACTGCGTATTCATGGACTCTGCGAAGATCAGTCCCAGACACTTTGCTACGTATAAGAGTTATGCAATCCTCCATGAGATAGAATTTCAAACGTCTCCATCACAATCCAACTCTCAAGTCTTGTTGAGCTTTATCTCCAGGAAAGCAAAGGGAAAGATTTGTTTGATGCTTTTAGTAAAAGATGCTATGGTCCTCCCTTCTCCAATAGAAAGACACTTCCAAAACACCCTACCCTTAAGTTCCTTCACAGTAGAAATCATTTAAGACTCCAAAAGAAACTGTTTTTATGTTTCTAGGCAGTAAGGGTCAATCAAATCTAAAACGAAATATTGACCTGAAATTTAGACAACAAATCTTGGCCAGATTTTTTTTTAAATGAGTAATTTTGAAGGAACTTTACTATTTTTTCCATTCAAAGCAACTCCATGCACTCATCCTAGAGTGTATCACTAGTGAAGATTGCATTATTTGTGTAGATTACATTCGTTTCAAGTGTTAATATTCTGAGTTATACTTAATATTGAATTTGTTAAATGTTGAGTTCTTGCAGAAGGTATTAGGATGCCAGGAAAATGAGGTAAAATGGAAGTTTGCAGGGAACCCTAGCAGCAGAGTGCCTTAAAACTACAGGTTCTCATCAGATGTCACTGTAGTAGCTAAACCATGAATTTTGTGACACTTGCTGGAGTCTAAGTCAAGGGTTTATTGTATAAAACCTTGAAATCAAGTATTGTAAAGCTAGGCTCAAACACATACTCAAGCTTACCTACCATGATTATTTTGGTAATTCTGTTTTATGTGTTGGTTGTTTTAAAAAGAATTATACATGCTATCTAAAATCACACATAGCATATTAGTGATGACATTTCAAAAATAATTGTCTTAAGCAGAGGCTTCATTGAGAACTAAGTGAAAGTCTTACAAGTACTTTTTCAATTCAGTAGACCCTCACTTACTTCTTTTTCTCTTTGAACAGCCATTATACAGCAAAATGTCAAGTAGAAATCATGCTTATTCTCTCTTCCATGGTAGGTTCTTAGGTTTGGAATATCTACTCTATTTCAATTCAATTGTTTCATTTTAGAATTAAAACTCCCTTGATATGAGATAATTGGGCAATAAAATTAATAGGTTATCATTACTTATATCAAGTAATTATGATACCACTCAGCCTTTTCCATTCATATTTATCTGAGCAACAAAACTGCTAAGTTCACAGGTTCTTCTTTTCCTAATAGTAATTACCACTTCTGATAGTATATTTGATAATTATCAAGTACTTCCCCACTGAGTGATTTTATAGATTTTTCTTGGGCATGTAAAATACTTCAATAAGTATTTTACTATATAAAATGTGCTTTGCTTGTATATCTGAAAATTTATATAGATAATTTTATTTACTTATATAAATTTATAAATACTCAAACTCTCAGATATGTTAAGATCTCCTGACTGCTACCTATCTTTACTGAGGAGTCTTACACATGAGAGGCTATGAAGAGAAGATTACAAAATTTGGGGAGTATTTTTACTCAGCGTAACCTCTCTAAACAGTGTCCTGCAACAAAGCAGTACTCTTCAGAACATTGTTGCTCCTCTTTCAACCCTAAATAGCTTTGTTGTTCATGCCCAGGGCAAACACAGTGCTACTTAGGGCATTCTCTTTATCTGTAGTTAGTCCACTCCACTGGCTGGAGCCTGAGGTAGCATTAGCTGCACAAAGCTAAAAGGGAGGAGCCAGGATGATGCCAACAAGGAGCAGTAAATTTCCAGATGAGCTGCTCTGAAAATTAATTAAAGGCATGGGCAGAAGAGCAATAGTGAGTAAAAACACCGAACTGATGACCTGTGTTTAGGTAATCAGGAAGAGAAATGAATGTACTAGAAGAGGCAGTTGACTGTGTGGTAAATGATGGATGGATGGATAGATAGGATAGATAGAATGGGTTCTCAAAATAGGTGTGGCTGATGCTTTTGCACTGAGTTCCAGAACTGGGGAACTCTACAAGAATGATCACTTACAAATAGGGCAGATCGAAAGACTTAAATGTCAAAACATTTGGATTTCAGGGTGTTCCTTACAGAGGTTGCTTAAAAAATATCACTTAGCTTTCCAGACCCCTACAACTCTGCCTCTACCATCTTCAAAATCCATATTTAATTTGATATAACTTAATATTATTATCTCCACCTGCTACTACTTTGAAAGGCTGAAGAAACTGCACTAGATTTATTAGAAGGTAAATGCTTGATTAAGTAGTCATCATGGTCCTAGGTCATTGCAACCCAGAATCTACCTGTTTCCAGTTTCCTTGTTTCCTCAATAAAGAAATAATATCAACTCTCATACCTATATAGTTCATCTGCAAACCATCATACTGAAAAAAACATTTCTTCTCATACAAAAACACTAAAAGTTTATCGTACAATATTTTAAAGTGTCTGAGTAATATATAAGCTGCATTATTTGTATGAGTTTGTCAACATTTTACCTCTTTAATGACTTAAATTAGGAAGTTCTCTACCTTTTGTATTGCTCCCCACCACCTTTTAATATCATCGGAAATGTGAGAGTACCAGAGGGTATTTTGTGATTTAAAATAAGACTTTATCAAGAGAAATGTACTGAAATTCTCTTTCTTAGTTTTGAGCCTGAAAATTAGACATGGGTCTTAAAGGTGATATTTCCTTGTTGAGAAGCACCCAGGGTTGTCATATGTATGTCAGTTAAGATTCCTTTTGAATCCAGTCCAAGACCTTGAATCAAATGTACTTGGTGATGTCCCTTTCCTAGTATAGGCTGGTAGCCCAGGCTGGGACTTCTCTAGTATCATGAAAGGATGACTGAGGTAGAAGTATGATCATGAGGAGGTAGGCATAGAAGCCAAAGTCTACTGAATTTTGTACTACAGTGTGGCGGCGTTCTATCAGCAACTATATTATCTTTGTTCTTTACCAATGTCCCCAGGGAATCAAATGCCCATGGATGAGAATGAGTGGGAGAAGGCGTAGAACACCAAGTACATCATGCAATGAAAACATCAACAAGACATGGAATTCCACGGCACATGCTTTAAAGTGAAATTATCACTTTAGATTCATTTAAGTAGATAACTAAATGATTTTATGAATATAGATGAATTTTATAATGGTGATCATATTTACTTTGTATGACCCAAAATGGTAGAGAATAATACTGCTAAAATAAAGATACTTTCATCTGTAAGCTAGAGGCCTTATTTGGGTATTAGTATCTAATTTAACCTCCGTGTGTGTGTGTGTGTGTGTGTGTGTGTGTGTGTGTGTGTATGTGTATGTGTGTGTATGTGTGTGTGTAAATATAAATATATATATATATACATACACATATGTATATACATGCTCCTCTATTTTTAATATCATTTTTAATAAATAAAACATTCTCCTGCAACTTATTCAAACATGCAGCTGTCTGTGACATCACTATACTTTACAAATTTTAAATCTGTGATGTTATTTTTTAAAATAAAATTCTCTATCTCACACAGAAAAAATAGTCATAACACTAGAGCATCCTTAGTTTTGATTTGATTTGGCTACTTTAACCTTACATACTATTTGATGCAAATGATTACAGTTGTGAGGTTCCTTTCAATATTAGCTGTGAGTTGTGATTTTTAATCCCCTATATAATTTTTAGCACTTTTTAATAGACTTGTGGCAACAGGGATCAAATAATTCTCAACTTCACTCTAAAAAGTTATCATTGGATCAAACAGATGAGTGTCACTCATTAAGGATGGTTTTCGTTTGTTCGTGGTGTTTTGTTTCGTTGTCTTCGTCTCCCTGAACAGAGGGAGGCCATTGCAGAAACCCCCAACTCATCAAACTGTACATAACACTCATCTTGTGGTGAGCATCACCAGTTAATCCATCTAGAACATCACTTCTGTACTTAAGGTTCAGGGAACATCACAAAGAAAGTGCAGTAGAAAGCGTAAGAGCAAGAGGAGCAGGATATATGGTGCAAGACGATATCCGCTACATATACAGGAGAATTGCACCCATGAAATCTAAATAATATTTTGCCTACATAAGTCCTTCACAATGACAAAGAACATTTAACATGCTATGTGGCCAGAAGAATCCTCACAGGATCCTACCCTAGATGAAGACCTATAGGCAATTAATGACCACATAGAGAGGGAGAGAATCAGTCTTTTCCTTAGACAAGACCCTGAAAAGTTATGTCACCTCAAGTGGCCAGCTCTAAACACATAGACATGTGAGTAACAGTAATCAACTCAGCAGGTTTTATTTCTCTGTGTGTGTGTGTGTGTGTGTGTGTGTGTGTGTGTGTGTGTGTGTGTAACAATTAAGAAAGAGACCGCGAATTTAAAAGTAAGGAGTTGGGAAATGGTAGGAATGGGCAGAGAGAGAAGTTTCTTACTCATATGCAAAATTCTCAAAAAATAAGTTTAAAAATTATTGACAAATATAAATTTAGATATAATTCCACAGTTCAGTACCTTGTGACAAAGAAGGAAAGAATGTTTTCCTTCAATTTTCTGCTACAGTTTATTACACATTGGTGTTCAGGGAATGTTCTAGGAGTGACAGTCTGATTAATTGCTTAGTAGTACTGCTTAGCTATTAAACAGACATTCTCATTTTCTACTAATTTTCCCCATTAGGAAGGCACTTTTGGAATTTCTGACTTAGTTTTGATTTGTTATTTTCTTTCCGTTCCAGTCAGCATTTTTGCTTTGTTCTAAAGCCAGGTCTTTTTAGTTCCAATATATGACGAATGTCTGTATTGTGGCTGTGGGTCTCTTTAGCATTGAGAAGTCTTCATTTCCCATGGCTGTTGTGGTGGAGTATCACAAAAGAATGACTTAACGGCAGAAATGGATTATCATATTTTGAATAATGTGAGTCTCTAATGAAGGCATTGTAGGACCATGCTATTCCTAATTCTTGGGCCTTCTTGTCCTGTGAACGCACTATTCTAACCCCTCTCCTTAATGACATTCACTCTGAGTCTTTACCCTGGCACAGGGTCTGGGAAGAGGTTTCTTCCCCCAAAGATGCTGCTTCAAATAAGTTCACCTTAAAGAATCTTCGCGTGTGGGTTTCAGCACTTCTCATAAGCAGTGTGTTCTTATCCCATTTGCTCTGGTCCATGCATTTCATCTTATTGATGAAATATTTAGGTTTTTGTGAAACTCTCCATTTTATTTCTTTTGTATTAAACATACATGTTTATACATACTAATGTTTCCTGTAATTGACGGAACATTTTACATTTCATGGATAATTTGTACATTGCTTGACCTAGTTTATCAGATCGCTGTACTCAAGAAGCTAGGTTACTCTATTAGCAAAGGAACATGTTTTCAGAGGCTAGGATTTCCTCTTCTTTGAACGGCAGCATGTTATTTGAGTATAGTTAAAGGCTAATCACCTACAGGGTGCTCAGCTGATATTTCAACTCTATTGCAGTCAACTGGACTAAGTTTAGTTTCCCCAAAAGTTATCTTCATCTATATTAATAAATTCCTAATGAAGGCATAGTCAATATTTTTATTAATTCTTTTTTAATTTAATTTGAATTTTTAAAGAACTTTTGTGATGTGTGTATGCGGGAATTTGGGAGGGTGTGCATGTACATGAGGGTGCTTGTACATGTGTGCGAATGTGCATGTTTATGTTTAGTTCTTGTCCTCAGGCGTGCCCTATACCTTAGAGAGAAGGTATTTCATTAGGCTGTAGCTCACCTGTTAGGATATATAATTTGGCCAGTGAGTCTCAGTGGTACCCATCCAGGTCTCCACAGTGTTAGTGTTCTTTGTGTTTCCATGTGGGTTCTTGTTATCTGACTCAGGTCCTGACACCTGCGTCTTACAGATAGAACTACATTCCAGTGTGACTCTTATTTTCTTATTTTTTAAATTTTCTTTATTAGTGGCATTCCTAACTGTGATCACTTTTTAATCATTATCTGGGGAAGTGTCTCTGCAAATATCAGGGTCAACAGAAAAATGATCATCCACAAGAGACAAGAAGATCTGGTTAAGCATGAGGTCGTCTAGCTCCTTAAAACTTCTAGAGTCTGATACCAGACAGTTTATTTTAGCTCTATTTAAATGGACATTACAATTAAGGAATATAGCAGCAGGTACAAGATAGAAAGAGGCCTGTCATTGGATGAGAAGGAAGGATGGGCGGGAGAAAAGTTTGAAGGAAGAAGAGACTGGAACGAAGAGAGAGGAAGAGAGGAGGAGGATGGCAGGACAATGGATACTCGTATTCTTTTTAACGTGGGCTCCACAGGAATTTTGGGTTGAAATCCTAGTTAGACAAGCTAATTCTTAATTACAGGCATTATTAAAAGGTGATTAAATTTGTTTTTAGAAAGAAGAGAGTAAAGAGATTACCTGAATCAGGTGGGGATTTTCATCCATGGTTCAGAACTTAGATAGGGAAAAATTAGTCACTACCTCTAAGTGGAGAGTTATGCTAAGTGTCTATAAAACCAGGCAGAGTGAATGCACACATATATTACAGAAGTTATTAAGGTTAAAGAAAAATCTGTGGTTCTGGGTAGAGAGTTTAACAGATAGATCTATTTTGGGTTAAAGTCCTGAGTTTTAAGTTACTTATTGATATTAGAATTGCTAGAAGATGTTTAGGTTTGTTTTAAGGAGAGTACAGAGATTACCTAAACCACGTGGGGATTTTCATCTATGGTTCGAAACTTAGGGAAAAATTAGTCACTGACTCCAAGTAGAGTATTGTGATATTTACAAGTTATTAAGGTTAAGTAAAAATCTGTGGCTCTGGGTAGAGAACTTAACAAAAGGATATATATTTAGGTTATTAAGGTTAAAGAAAAATCTGTGGCCCCGGGTAGAGAGCTTGACAGATTGAGATATTTTGGGCTAAAGTCCTGGTTTGATATGTTGCTTATTGATATTAGAATTGATAAAAGGTGTTTAGTTTGTCTTATGAATTACCCTGCTAAAGGTCATATGACTCATTGATGCTGGCTAGTGAGGGTTTGTTGTTTCTTTTGATATTTACCACAACGGGAAGCTCAAATTTTCTTAACGTGGGCTCCATGGGAATTTTGGGTTCATTTCCTGATATCATAGAGTACAAAAGCCTATCAGGCTCATTATTTAGCTTACTTCCTTCCTTTTTAAAAAACTGTTTAATCCTCACAATGGGTGTGACTTTGAGTTTTTTTTTTTTTTCCGGAGCTGGGGACCGAACCCAGGGCCTTGTGCTTGCTAGGCAAGCACTCTACCACTGAGCTAAATCCCCAACCCCGTGACTTTGAATTTTATGGTTATATTATTACTCTGAGAGAGAGTGCAAGATACAAGCTTTTCTGGTTACAGTCTAAAGAACGCAGTATTTTGGGAGAAAGATTTTGTCTTTGTGTCTTTAAAAAGTGTGATTAGTCTCTGAAAACCTCACAGAGTCATACTGATCAGATTTGACAGAGGTAGACTGCCTGAAAAAATTGATTCAGGAGAATCAAACAAGTTATCTCAATTCTAAACTTTTGTCTTGAGAGTTGTATTTTACAGAGTGTGCCTATTTGGATTCCTGGTCTCAAGGACTTTCAGCTGGGTCCAGTCAGGACACATCGGCTACAACATTTGCTTCATTCTTCCTACTCCCTACCCCCAAGGATATCTCAACGCCCATGTACAACTTGAAGAAGTTATGGAGTAGTCGTCGTCCCAATTCCCTTGACTTTGAGGGGCTGAAACTGGTTATTCTAAAGTTGTTTTTATGAGGAATTTAAAATTGGTTCTAATTTAACAGGGAGAAATTAGCTAGATTAAGTGGTACAGTCATACTCTCATTTGGTAACGAAGCTAAAATCATATCTTTGTTTTGGTATAGAATTTATTTGTTAAAAGAGTTTAAAAGTACAAGGTTTAGAGCCAGTCATTCTATTGATGTCACTATAAATTTCTGAGTTGATTACACCTGTGAGTTAAGGGCCAACTAGCAAATTCATGGCTCTAACTTTGTGAGAGTACTTTCAAGGCAATATTAAGATATTAAGACAACAGTCCAGATTGTTTTATAGAGATAGATGGTTTACAAAAACGTCAGAAATCCACAAAATTTGAAATTTACAGTTATTTTTCTTTTGTTGAGACATATCTGCTCCTAACAGTTCCTCTTTGGTGGATTTAATAAAGAATTTAAGCATCTTTACCTTCAGGTGAGGCAATACTTTGTGGCCAGGCAGCCACTGGACAAAACTGCCTGTTTCATCTGCAGACTAATACTGTCCAGAAAAGGACAAATTATGCAGAATAGTTGACTGATAAACCCTGCCAATACAGGTTGATCTGCCCTTCAAAAACTACATTTCAAGAATCTGTCCGTTGATTTTGGGTCAGAAGGTTGAAGACTTGTGCTCACATGTTGCTAACAGGGGACTGTCCTAGTGGAGATTTGTCTCTACAACCTCTCAGTTCTGAAAGCCATTTTAGGCTTCTTATGTTGATAGATATTTGGTCATTCTCAGATTTCTGACGGGGTTAAAGACTGATTATAGTTTCATAGCCTATCAGGCTGTTTAACTATGAAAATACATATTTTATTAGATAGTTATCAGATAGCATAAAAGCTAGCCAATATATAATATAGATTTTAAGCCTTTCTTAAGCTAGAATGGATAACTAAATGTTCTGTTTAATTGAGAGTGTTGGACTGGGAGTTAGATATATTTTATGCTTTTAATTATAAAATGATAATAGTTGTGCTCAGCTTATACTTGAGAGAAAAGTATTTTTTTTAATCAGACAAAAAAGGTGAAATATGGGATGATGTCACAGTGAGGCAGGTACAAGATAGAAGGAGGCCTGTCATTGGTTGAGAAGGAAGGATGGACAGGAGAAAAGTTTGAAGGAAGAGGAGGAGACTGGAACGGAGAGGAGAGGCTGAGAAGCCGTGTCAGGACAATGGAGGCTGATGTAAAGATCTTGCTCTGTGTATTTATGGGTTGTTATTAATGTTCTTAAGGGATGGATGTTACCGGGCTTTGTATGTTTAGGCGGGCAATTATATCTTATCAATTAGATCTAAGATTATTGTGTTGTGTGTTCTTTTATGTAAGGGTTTGAGTGTAGAAAAGTGTGCTGTGGCTAGAGACACTGGGCTGTCACCACAAAGTTAGGATGTATTTCCATCAAGATATTTAGCAGATTCTTGGGACACTGTGGTGCAGGACCTAGTGGGGTAAAAGACATCAAAACTTTTTTTTTATTTTTATATTTTTACAATAACAGTGACAATTAATTCTGTGTATACAACAAAATGTAAGATGTATTTGTACTGAAACTATTTAAAATGTATATATGGCCTCTTACATAAAAAAGAGTACAGTTCACTCAGAAATAATGAGTCAAGATGAAAGTCTAGGGAGAATGACAGAGGATTGGCTCCAAGAGAACACAGAAATTACTTAAGCTGTTGTAAATAAAGTCCAAGTGCCATTACTCATAGTAATGGGTATTATGGCCTAAGAAGCTATGCTTAAGACCTACAACAAGTAAAGTATAATAGACAAACATATCTGTGGAACCCTGGATCCTCAGATAGCAAAAACTAACCAGGTTGTAAACTACTTCCATTTCTAGCTTTCAAGTAGCAAACAGGTAAGCATCTCCATCCTTTGAAGAGATCAGCCTATGAATTTAACTCTTCTAGTTTTTCTAGTTTCCCCACTGCTTGTCTGTATGAACAAGGAACTCAGATCCTCTAAAAATTATTTTCAATATGTGTGTGTGCATGTGTATGTGCATCTATGTCTCTCTCTCTCTCTCTCTCTCTCTCTCTCTCTCTCTCTCTCTCTGTGTGTGTGTGTGTGTGTGTGTGTGTGTGTGTGCTCATTTTTGTGAACACATATGAGTGTGTGGAAGCCAGAGCACAACTTGGCTGGTGATGCTTAGGTATACTCCACCCTGTTTATTGAGATAGTGTCACTAGTGAGTCTAAAGCTCTCAAGTAGGGTAGCTAGGGGCCCAGGTAGCCCCAGAGAACTGCAGTCCCCATAGTGGGAAACACAAGTGCACATCACAACACCTCGCTTATTTATGTACATTTGTGCGAGGGGCAGTTGTTGAGAGACAGAACACAGGCCATAACTGCAGGACAAATGCTTTGCCAATTGAATCCTACTTCCTAGTACTGAGAAGGTGAGGCTGTTTCCATGACAGGTTTCAAATTGGCGGTTAAGAAGACTAGGCCTAAATTTATTCCCATGAACTGAGCAATTCCAGGCAAGTCCAGGTCTCACAAGCTGCCCTGCAACCTGGCCTGAGGCAAGGACAAGGGGTCAGCAGCACCTTCCAGACTTCCTCAGCAACAGTTTCCAGACCTACACAGAAGTTTCCAGTCCCCACATCCTGCTAATGGAATGTCACTAGAGAGGGATCCAGCAGATTACCATAGAGGTTACTCTCCCCCAAGATTCCCTACAATTCTTTAAATCAGGCCTGCAAGCTCACTTGATTGT
Source organism: Rattus norvegicus (assembly GCF_021556685.1). NCBI lineage: Eukaryota > Metazoa > Chordata > Mammalia > Rodentia > Muridae > Rattus > Rattus norvegicus. The sequence continues at coordinate 89,404,993 of NC_141547.1, forward strand.
CTCTGTACCTGGGAAGATCCCAGCATGATGGACTTTTGCAGAATAAAATACTCTGCAAAGACTAAGATTCTTTAGGGAATCATGGACCCTTACGGTATTTAAATAATATCTTGTGAAAGCACTTTTGAGTTTAGAGTTTAAAGTTTTTACCCAAGTTTTCCAATATTCTAATTTTCATCTTCACCTTAATTTTTCTTTTTCACTTTTTGTAATTCTTTTTTTTTTTTTTTTTTTTTTGGTTCTTTTTTTCGGAGCTGGGGACCGAACCCAGGGCCTTGCGCTTCCTAGGCAAGCGCTCTACCACTGAGCTAAATCCCCAACCCCCACTTTTTGTAATTCTTGATTGGCCTTTTTAGTTATTTAACATTTCTTACTTTTACACTGAGTTTTATTATTTAAAATGTTTATTTTATGTAAATGTTCTAATTACATTAAATTCCCTCATACATGTCTTTTTTCATTATTTTTAGCAAACTCTGCAATTGAATTTTACATTGCAGTTTTGATCCAGATGTGTTTACAATTGGAATTTCTGAATGGCATACTAATTTTCCTGAATGATTTATTATTATTCCTGTTGCTCCTACTGACTAACAGTTTATATTAAGGACTGGGAAAAGGTTGCCACCTCAAAATATGACTGCTCTTCAACATGGAGTTCATTAAGTGGCATGACATTACAAATCCATGATGTATTCTTGAGAATAGAAGTTTATTTTATTTATAACAATTATTATTATTATTATTATTATTATTATTATTATTATTATTATTATTATTATATCTTTTTGAAAGTCCAGTTGCTATCTTTCTCCAAGTCTACTCTCTGACTATTCCTCATCCTATACCTCCTCCCCTGTCTCCAAGAGGATGTCCCCATCCCTTCCCATACCCCACAAGACCTTCCTATTCCCTGAGGTTGCAAGGCTCTAGAGGGTTAGTTGTATCTTCTCTTACTGAGGCCAGACTGGGCAGTTCTCTGCTGTATATGTGTTGGGGCCTCATATCAGTTAGAGATTGAGGGAAAGGAGGTTCATTAACCAGCTCAAATTGAGATCCAGTTCAAGAGGAGGCTCCAAGGCCTGACACTATTACTGATACTATGATGTGCTCACAGACAGGAGCCTAGTATGGCTGTCTGCCGAGAGGCCCACCAAGCAGTTGAAAGAGTTTAATTGAGATACCTAAACACAACCAATGGACAGAAGCCAGGGATCACTGTGTTTTATTAGGGAAAAGCTGGAAGATTCTGAAAAGAAAGGCAATGATAGGAAGACCAGCAGTCTCAACTAACCTGGACCCCAAGATCTCTCAGACACTGAGCCACCAATCAGAGAATAGAATTTCAGTGCCCTCTAAAATTAACATGCTCTAAAATGACAATGGGACTTCCCTTCTCAGAATAAGGGAATTAGCTATTCTAATTCCTTCCTATATCTCACTGATTGGTATTTGCTCCTTTTAGTTTGAAGTGTTCTACGGGGCTTTAGTGCAGGATGCTCAGTCTTTCTGAAAATATTTATGTATTTTCTAAATAAAGTCTATGAGCATGGTAATATTGGTTGGATCTGTGATACCCTGCAATTAAGCCTAAGCAGTTATAATTTGAGGATATTGTTTTGCTTTCAGAATTGTTTTTTTTTTAAAATGGTACCCAGGTGTTATCCTGAAACATGCAGCTTTCCATGCTCTGAAGCCCTGAGATCTATTTAGGTTACGTCAACTTAGCTGAGACAAGCTATTTGATGAAAGATGGAAAGACAAGTAAACATCAAAGAAATTCCAAAGTGCAGGAAATTGTAGCTCAATTATGATTATCATGACTTCAAAATTCACAAGAGAAAATCAAAACAAATTGATATAGTTGTAAATTTTAGCTTGTTGAATGTCTAGATTGTTGTCCTTAAACTTCTGCACACCTAAGAATCACCTGGGAACCATATGATGATTCCAAGTAGCTTATTGTGTGAAGAATCTTTCATAGTCAGTTTAATTACCTCAATATCAATGGTAGTTACAAGTGAGTCTTTTAAACGGATTCACTGGCCATAGTCTTAGAGGGTACTCTCATCAAATATTTTACAGAATCATCTTTGAGTTTTGATTCTTTCAGAACACATGGAAAATTAGAGCCTTTGTTTTCAATACTAATGATCTTTCAAATCAATCAAAGATAGTGGCTACTTCCAATCAATTCAGTTTAATTCTTTGCTTTGGTTTATTTAACTGGGCAGCTATTACATACTCCCTGTCCCCATATATTAAAGAACTAAATCATTTTCCATGGCACCTCCCATTAGCTTGTCCCTAGAAATGATCACATGTGTAATAATCTCCCTACAGGTTATACAATATATGTATTATCAATGAGCTCTGTTTTGGTTATTTGGTAAACCAAAACCCAAAACTTTTAAATGCGAAGAAAAGATGTGTTAGAAAATTAGACACTATTAAGAATTAGAGTCAAGAATTCAAGTAGGTGAAGTAGACATACAAATAAGTGTAGGTATAGAGTAAGATTCAGACACAGAGATAGCTACCCATTTTATGGTCCTTTTTATTTCATTATTATTTTAATTAATTATTTTATTATTATTATTGAGATAATATTTATGCCTTCCCTTTCCTTTATTAAAACCTCCCATACACCCCTCTTCACTCATCTTCAAATTTGTGTCCTCTTTTTTCACTAATTGTCATTACATATATGTATTCATGCACGTGGGTGTGGGGGGGCATTTATATTCCTAAACTGTTATTCTGTATACAATGTTACTTAATGTATGTTTTTAGGGTGGGCAATTTGGTATTACACAATTCACTGGTGTGCTTTTCTCTGGGGAAGAAGAACTCTCTGACTTCCTGCTTTCCACATTTGCCTAAAGCCCATGAACCTCAACCCTATCTAGAGATACATTTGATGTTGCTCTGCTTCTCCAAAAAGAACACATATACTGAGGCAGTCATTCTTAAACTCGTTACTCTCAATGTATGGTTTTACAGTACCACTTCTGTTTGTAGGTAATATTCTATGTTCTATGCCCCTTCTCTTTTATGATTCCTAACAAATGCCTGCCTAGAGCAATGGAGGCACTATATTCCACTTTCTCTCCAATGACAATATTCAACAGGATCCTCACTATTTCTTATAAAGACAACATAAAAGGGAACTTCTGAACCTTTGAATATCTTGAAATGTATAGCTTTTTTGCAGTCACTTTATTTGTCCTTGTAAAATGACACATATATTTGTTCATCAGTGCCACATTATATAAAACTGTAAGTTACTGTGTTTGCCTATCAGATAAAATGGAGAGGATACTAGGGAGAGCATCCCAGTTCTAGTCTTGAAAGGATTTAATTTCTGAAGTAGTCAGAACTCTGCTCAACTGATCATGTATTATTACATCTACAATTTGACTACAAAGATGAATGAATGCATGTATTTGAAACAGAGAATATCTGCAGTGTAGGAAAAGAGGTAATGATCATACCCATTGATGCATCATTTACTTGTGCTGTACTCTAACCAACATGAGGAATCATTTACCTTTAAGTACTGTGTTATTTTCCTGAGCTTGTGTACTGTAAGCATGCACTCAAACACCCTCTTCTCACCCAGTTGCTCTTAATCCAAAGTGAGTTTTGACTGTTGACTTTCTGCTTCATGGAGATTTATGTGAAGGTATCTTCTCCTATGTGTGCTTCCTCAACTGGTTCCTAGGGTGTCATTTATCTTCCTGGTCAGCTTCTACTTGGTTTTGTATTCACAACTTTGCTCATATCAAACCTGGTTACATGGACAAAGCCTTTAAGATATTGACCATGCCCATTCCATATGTCTTTAGCCTTTCAAGACAGTCAAGAGATGTCTGTCCTCTATGTCCTCCTCTGCAGAACTGTTTTCCCATCAGTACTCACCCTCTGTCACTTGCATATCCATTAAAGTCACAAATACCTCAGAGAGGCCTCCCCTTACTACCAAAACTCAAAGATCCTATTGCCAAACCTTGTTATCTGTAGAAAAATATTATGTTATTTAATTGTTTTCTGTAATGTACTCTGGGCTTAAAACAGCTTAAGGCTAAAAGCCTGGATAATTAGATTACGATATCTCTCCTGATGTTAGCAGTATCTGATAGTTGGAGTGCTTAGAAAATATTCATCAAGAGTGAAATTCTGTTGATGAGTGAGAAAACAGAGAGAAGAAAAACAATGTGATAATTGAAGAAAATATCTAGAAGTGGCAATTACTGCAACATGGGAAATACAGGCAACCAAAGTGAGCTTATCTGCAATGAGTAAACTGTTCTGCCTTCCGTTCCTGGAAGGGAGTGGTACCTGATGATTTCCACCTGGCAAAGCTTCAGTGACGAAGGAAGAGAGTTCTTTGCAGGATTGAATAAAGACTGTGTTTTCCTATTGAGATCTGTTGGGAGTGATCTTGCACACAGACACTGGATTTAATAATAGAAAAGCCGTAACTGAAGAGAATGTTTGCATCACACCTTGATTTCTATAAGGCGTGTGAACTGCCTACTAAGCTGTTCTTGAAAAACACTGACATTCAAAATTCGGCAGAAACTATGGAAATAGTCATTAACTCTGACTTTTAGAACACTTGTTATAAAATGGCAATCTGGGTATTTTATAAACATTTCACTAAAGCACACTTCCTACTTTGCAGGGAAGTACTAAACCCAGTGAGGTTAACTGACTTGGCAGAACTCAAAGAGCTAGTTAATATCTGCAGAAATTGTCACAGAGAAATTCCCTAATAAACTATCTGGCTTGCTTTGAAATTAATCAGTAATGCTGTTTTTAAGAAGTCCCGCAAGTGGCTTTTAAGTAGACTCATAAATGATCTGCTGAACTCGGTAGGGATCTCCGGGGCAGTTTGTTTACATGTGATTGGAATTATTACTAACAATGATGCTGTGGTGTCATAAAGCAGAACTATCGACGCTGAGCCAATCACATCTTAGTGCTCTTGCTATTCTCTATGCTTTCCATCTCTAAGAGCTTGTCCCATACTCTTACCCAAACAAATTTGGATAATTTTGTAGATTGGCATGTCAGTTTCCCTCAACAACTCAGTTTTTGCTAAGATACTTTTCTTTTCTTTGAGCTCCTGTAGATTTTGATTGTGAGGCAAGAATTTTAAATCAAGTCATTTAGTCAGGAGACACTCTTTATGGTGGAGAAGCGAAGAAGGAGAGGAAGCAGAGCCTGTGACAAGAGCATTGACAAGTATGCCCTTCAGTGGTTGGCCCTGGCAACAGAAGGAATCTTTTTCCTGGAAATGAGTATTGAATATTCATTGGTGGAAATGGCCTTCATGAGACACTAACAGGTAGATGCTTGGCCTTTCCAGTGTCTAGATGAGGCCTGTCCATGTTTGTAGAACAAAATGTCATCAGAAAGTTTCAGGTGCTCTAAAGAGGAAGCCATCCAAGCTTATGGGTGGAACAGAAAGGGAGAGTAAAGCTATGAGAGTATCTGTAGTCCCCAGACTCTTTTACCTTGGCTCTTCTTTTCATTCCTTTAAAATATACACACCTGACCTCTGGCTGTCAAACTCCCTTCACATGTGGCTACTTAGTTTTAAGAAATCATTTGAGTTTTTGACTATGGGATGGCAACACCATCCCTCCACTTAATGCCCTGTCTTTCTACTGGAGGTGGACTATACAAGTTCCCTCTCCTCACTGTAGGGCATTTCATCTAAGGTCCCTCTCTTTGAGTTCTGAGAGTTTCTCACCTCTCAGGTCTCTGGTACATTCTAGAGGTTCCCCCAATATCCTACCTCTGGAGGTTGCCTGTTTCCATTTTTCTGCTGGCCCTTAGGACTTCAGTCCTGTTCCCCCAACCCCACACCTGATTATGTTCCCCTCTTCCCCTGCCCTTTCCCTTTCCAACCCAGGACCTTCCCTCTCAAGTGCGACTGAGGCATCCACACTTGGGTCCTTCGGCTTGTTAACCTTCTTGAGTTCTGTGAATTGTATCCTGGGACACCACCTCTCTGGCTTGGGCATTGGATCAGTAACTAGAATAAAGCAGCATACCCAACCTGATGGTGGGAAACAACAAACCATTTACCAGTCACCTACTTATAATCTTTTAAAGATTTATTATTTTTTATTTCGTGTGTATGGATATGTTGACTGTATTATGTCTCTGAACCACATGCATACAGTACTGGAAAGGTCAGAAGAGGGCATTGAATCTGCTGGATCTTGAATTAATGATGCGATTAGTCACTATGTGGGGTTTGGGAGAGCACCAAGAGCTCTCAGCCTTGCAGCCTGTTTCTTCAGCCTCTCCTTCTAACGTTATCAATCTCACATCATTGAGCCAGCATCTACTGAGGTATCAGGTAGGAGGCCTGAGCCCATTGGGGGAAATCAGGAATTTATCGTTGTAGTTTATGTATAAAAGGAGTCTGTCATCAATGTCAAGTTTCAACTATAATTAGAAAGGGTATTTGTGATGGAGGACAAACTGCTCTAATGACTTTCCTTCCCTAGGCTGAAATGGCAGAACTATAGACCTGACAAGAATAGAAATATCAATGTCAGTCACTGACACACACAAGAGGATTGTGTTTGAGTACTGTCTAATGGTGTGCATAGTCTTGCCTCAGTTATTGCTATGGAAGACAAAAAGATTTAGCACTAGTGTCACTAATTTGAATATTAAAGACCAGATGTTACTAATGAAGTAATTTCATTAGTGCAGGGTCAATGGAGATAGCAAGTGTTTTGCTTTGAATGTGAAATGCCCAAGTCTCATCTACTCCAACACTTGGTCCAACACCCCAGCTAGGACAGCTGCTTTGGGAGTTTGAGGAACCTTTCAGAATTGGGCGGAAACAACTTGTTGGTTGTGGACCCTGAGAAGTGGAGCTTAGCTCTTCTACTGGCCAATTTTTGTCAAGTCTTGGTCAGCACTTCAGAACCAGCAACCAGCAAGGCAATGACCTCTGTACACAGGCCCTTGCTAGCACTTGCTTCCCTGGCAGGAGGACTTTTATGCCATAAGAAACACAACCTTTTGTCGGCTCTGGGTCACACTGAATAGAGAATTACCTTGGGTCACCTGTTAAAATACACAAAAGCCAAATAAAGGTGATGAGAAAACAAAGTCTGTGTATGTTTCCATGGTATCCACCATTACAGAAAAGCAAAAGTGTTCTCAAGTAATCATCTTAACCTTGTGACTCTGAAATCATTAACGAAGTCCCAAGTTTATGATTGCTAATAAAAATAAACATATGTGGGGTTGGGGATTTGGCTCAGTGGTAGAGCGCTTGCCTAGCAAGCTCAAGGCCCTGGGTTCGGTCCCCAGCTCCGAAAAAAAAATATGTAAGCGATCAACCCTCAGTTTTCATAGTTTCTGTGTAAGAGAAACATTAAATGACTAACATCCTCTTTGACATTATATATGAAGAGCGGCCAAAACTTCACATATGGCTTCATAGAGTTATGATTCACAGTGAGTTTTCAAGGTGCCCATGAATATTTTGGTTCTAATTTTATTCACACTGTGTATCATTCTCAAAACCAGTTGTTTATATACGTAGGTACTGCCAAAACGTATTGACCCTAACAAAGCATGGTTGTATAGTAAGGGACCTTTGTCTGTGGGAAGGTAGGGGCTAGAAAATTTAGTAAAGAGAAAAGATCAAGCATTTCTGTCAATTGAATTTCAGTTGTAACTTTAAACCTTCTATTTTAAAACTGACCGATAGCACATCAATGTCAATGAGAAATGGTGCCAAAATTATTTTCCAAGAAATCTTGAAATTAGTTTTCAAATTTTTGTATCAATAGAAGAGCATGCCAACACACACACACACACACACACACACACACACACACACACACAAACATATGTAAACTTGTAGGTATATATACATTTGTACTGTAAATGACAGTATTTAGCCAATGTCACAGAATCCACAAAATTGATTGCCTTCATTTGACCTGCTTAATGACAATTTCATTCAGAATGCTGTTATGATTTGAATCATTAGATTGATTGTCAGTCACTACTTTGAAGACAAGTGGAATTCCTTTAAATGAGTTGTTATATCCACTAAAAATGCTAAATCTATAAGCCGGCTTTAGTTGTCAAGTTCTGGTACAAATATTTTTGTTTTTAAAAATTGTGTGTCAATCAGGCAGCATTCAGAGGCTGGTCCGAGGCCCCCAGGTACATATATAGCAGAGGACTGACCGGTCTAACCTTAGTGGGAGAAGCTGTGTTAAGTCCTCGAGACACTTGAGGACCCAGGGAAGGGAGGCAAGGGGAGGAAGAATGGGATGAGGAACTGTGGGAGAGGAGATTGCAGGGTGGGCAATGGCTGGAATGTAAATAAATAAAATAATAAAATGTGTGTGTGTGTGTGCGTGTCTGTCTGTCTGTGTCTGTCTGTCTCTGTCTCTGTCTATCTCTGTTTCTCTCTGTTTCTCTCTGTCTCTCTTTGTCTCTCTCTCTCTCTCTCTCTCTCTCTCTCTCTCTCTCTGTGTGTGTGTGTGTGTGTGTGTGTGTGTGTGTGTGCATTAACTTATGTACACTGCCTGTATGTCCATGTCAGTTGAGGGCAGAAAAGGATGGTGAATCCTGTGAAAGTAGACAGAAACAATTGTGAGCCAACTGATGTGGATGCTGAGAACATAGGCCAGGGCTTCTGTAACACCACGGAGAGCTATTAACTGTTGGGTTAGCTCTGCAGCTCCCCCCAAACTTGTTTTTAATAATGCAAATGACATGAAGATATGTTACACTTCAACAATCTTTTCAACATTCAAGCCTCAGCGTCATCATCTTCCTTCTGCAAAGTGAATGAAGGTATCCAGGGCAGCATGCATCCTTTTAAGGAATTCCAGGAGGCAATGAGGATCTAAGACCTTGGTTCTTAGGAAATACATGACCCTGAAGATTTACTTTTATTTTTAACAATTTTCCTCATACAGCAAATACAGAGGTGAATGCCAGCAGCAAACCACTGAACTGAGAATAGGTCCCCTATTGAAGGAATCAGAGAAAGAACTGGAAGAGCTTGAAGGGGCTTGAGACCCCAAAAGTACAACAATGCCAAGCAATCAGAGCTTCCAGGGACTAAGCCACTACCTAAAGACTATACATGGACTGACCCTGGACTCTGACCCCATAGGTAGCAATGAATATCCTAGTAAGAGCACCAGTGGAAGGGGAAGCCCTGGGTCCTGCTAAGACTGAACCCCCAGTGAACTAGTCTATGGGGGGAGGGCGGCAATGGGGGGAGGGTTGGGAGGGGAACACCCATAAGGAAGGGGAGGGGGGAGGGGGATGTTTGCCCGGAAACCGGGAAAGGGAATAACACTCGAAATGTATAAGAAATACTCAAGTTAATAAAAAAAAAAAAAAAAAAAAAAAACAATTTTCCTCATAATTTTTCTTGATGTATTATGCAACATTTCATCAAACATAAGTTTGAAGGTCAATGCATTGTTTTCTACTGGTTTTTAAAGTCCCAGTCTGGTACCTACCACTGCTGATACCATCACTTATTATTTATGTGGAAATGAAACAAAGAAAATCAATTTACCACATTTTGCACTGCTTTGTGCACAAATCTCTCGATTTAGTTATAGCTTTTAATGGTTTAAAGAAAGATTCCCTTAGTGACATTTCACCATTTCTATCTCTCATCCTTATGATACCTCTGTGACATACACTGAATTCTGGGGTATGGTTTTTATATAATGTGCCTTCAGAGTATAGTCTTAGAATTTACATAAAATTCCCACAAATTAAACAGGGTACCTTAATTTTCTGTCCACCCCTCCTTTTGAATCATCATATTTTTATGCCTGTTTTCTTTCAAGATAGTATAAGAAGCAATAGTGGAATTTGAAAAATGTTACACAAGGCATTATAATTTGACTGGGAAATAGAAAGTAAGGTTTTGTCCTGTTTTACTTTCATTTCTGGTGAAATAATAAAGACACCCAGATAAAAACAACTTACGGGAGAAAAGGCTTATATTTTATTTATAATTCTGTTATAGACTTCTTATCAGGGTAGTAGGATCTTGAAACATCTGGTCACATGACATCCTGAATCACTAACAGATAGCACTGAATGCACAAATACTGAACCTTCTCTCCATTCTTATGTAACATAGGATTCCCTCTAAGGAAATGGTGCCATCTGGAGTAGGCTATGTCTTTTTACCTCAGTTAGTGTAGCCAAGACAACTCCCTATAGACATGCGTAAGATCCAGTTCTCTGTTCACCATCTCTCTCAGAGACATGCTTTTCAGATGACTCTAACTTGTATCAAGTTAATAATTAAAACTAATTGTCATAGGGCCCTTTCACATCTTCATTGACAATGCATCCCAAAATGGAGTCCCAAATGTAACATATTGTTGCTGATGCATGGTTGATATGTGGCCAAGATCTGGAGTGTCCCTACCAATCAAGTAATAATACTTACGTGTCTTTATATAACATTAAATTCCTATCATTTGCAATGACAGGTTATATCATAATTTTTTTTCTTTATTAACGTGAGTATTTCTTATTTACATTTCAATTGTTATTCCCTTTCCCGATTTCCGGGCAAACATCCCCCTAGCCCCTCCCCCTCCCCTTCAATATGGGTGTTCCCCTCCCCATCCTCCCCCCATTGCCGCCCTCCCCCCAACAATCTAGTTCACTGGGGGTCCAGCCTTGGCAGGACCCAGGGCTTCCCCTTCCACTGGTGCTCTTACTAGGATATTCATTGCTACCTATGAGGTCAGAGTCCAGGGTCAGTCCATGTATAGTCTTTAGGTAGTGGCTTAGTCCCTGGAAGCTCTGGTTGCTTGGCATTGTTGTACATATGGGGTCTCGAGCCCCTTCAAGCTCTTCCAGTCCTTTCTCTGATTCCTTCAACAGGGGTCCCATTTAATTTAAGTCATTAAAAAAGCATTGTACTTGGAAAGAACATGTAACATATGTTAGCACCAACTTTATTATTATTAACCTGGAAGCTTTATACCACAATAATGCAGAAACTCTGTGTGTGTGTGTGGGGGGGTGTACATTTATTTTGTGTGACATTAATGCAAGGTGTCATATGCAAAGTTCATATTTGAGAATTGTATGGTTGAGTTTTAAAATGATCACAAAATAGTGTTATGTTTTAGGAAACATTAGAATTTCGTCATGGTCCACATTCATCATGGACTACTTGCAACTTGTGCTGCATGATTTAGAAGTTATAGCTTTAAATAATGTGTCAAAACAGACTGTTGTTTTCCCTTGACTTCTTTTCATTGTGCATTTTGTCCCATCATCAAGGAAATAATAAGCGATACAGGAAGGAAGGCCAGTTTTTATACTTCTAGTTAGTAGGAAATTTACATTTATGTCATTAGAACTCTCATTATTATAGGTCTGAATTCAAATTTCATTTATTGGCTATGTAAATCAGAGCACCATAATTATTTTCTCTTTGATGATGTAGACAGAAGAAAACCATTAACCTGATAGCATTTTGGAGAGGATTAGATTAAATAAAACATTCATTTATCACTAAGCATAGATCCTCACACACAGTAAGTGGTGACTAAATGTCAGCTAATGCTGTTATTTCCACATTATGCTATTTGTTTTCACAAGAACTATTACAACTTTGAAAGTTCCCATTAAAACTTACACATTAATTTTTCACAAGTAAGAGATATATTTTCTCAACTAATTCTAGTCCTTTCCAAATCAGAAACAATCATACAATTTCATAATCATATATCAAGTGAGCAAAAGCATAATTAAATTTGATTAATGTGTTTTTTACTAATTATATAAGTAGAGCATATTTTTTCCTGGTTAGTGTAAAAGTTAACCATTAATAGATCATTAAAATTCACATTGTGGTTAGAAACCACTGAGTCATAAGTACCCATCCCACTTCAAGTAAAATACTTAAGAAAATAAATATTGTATATTAATCACACCATTAATTTTTCTGTTCTTTGGAATGATTCAGAATCATTTCATATTCATTTGGAAATTGTGAGTGATTTATCATAATGCCTGTGAATAAGAAGTACTTAAATGACTTTATGATTAAATGAGTTTCTACCAGCTCAGCCACTTGATTTATATAAATGTTCACTCCTTTTCATCTATATTAGAGAGTTTTAGCAAGGAACATATATATCAAAAAATTAATATAATTATAATTGTCACCAAGTTAAAAATCTCAGAAAAGAAACAAAAAACATAAACTATCAAGTAAATTAATGCCTGAATGAAAAATGATAGTTTCTTGGCAGCAAATGAAACTAAAACAAAGCACTTTAAGATAAGGTGAGTTATAACTTCTCAGGCATAGAAAGCTTAAACATTATAAAGTGGTGGGGGCTAGAACAACTCAGTTGTTGAGAGCACCTGCTACTCTTCCAGAGGACAGGGCTTCTGCTCCCAGTATCCAAGTCAGGAATCTCATAGTTGTTCACAGTGCTTAGCTCCAAGGGTGTCCGATGCCTTTTTAGGAACTCCTTAGGCATATATTCATGTACCTTCTAACATATACGTGCATGCACATGTGCACATGCACACACACACACACGCGTGCGCCCACACACACAAAGAGAGAATAAATTAAACAAAAACCACCACAAATATGTCAACTTTCCTTTTCTTAAAACTAACTGAAAAACACTGTCTTTGACAATGCAATCAATTCCTTTCAATGTTTCTTGAATCTTTACGTCCTACTGAGGAATATTTGTCAAGGGGATGTTTTTCTCATAATTTCCCAGAGTGTCTCTCCTCTTACAAATACAAACATTATACAAATATGAACGGAGGGACATGAAATCACTACTAAAGTAAGTGCTCCCAGGAGCTTTGTCTTTGGTTTCTGCTTCCATCCTGTTTCAACCTAAACATTGTCTCTCGCTCCCACTCCCCTCTCTTCCCAAGTCACTTCTCAGAAGCCGTCCTGCTTAGTGATATCTTGCCTGTGTATTAGTTTCTTGTTTAGTTGTTGCAACGACATACCTATCAAAAAGAACATAGTAGAAGAGGAGTAATTTTGGCTCACTGTTTCAGGAATTAGTCCATCATGGTAGGGAAGTGCTGGAGGCACAAACCTGAGTTGGCTGGTCACATTGCATTCACAATCAGTGAGCAAAAATCAATGTTTGTGGTCATTTCACTGTCTCCTTTTATTTTATCTAGGATGCCAGCCCATGGAATGATAATACTCGTACTTAGGGTGAGGTTTCACAACCAAAATGAGCTATTTATCTAATTCCTATTAAGTATGGCCACAGGTTCGTTTCAGCAATAATTTTTCTATCTGGTCAAGTTGACAACGGATATTGATCATCCTTACTTGCAAGCTGACAGCCTGTATGAAATAGTTCTTCCATTCCTAGCCCCTCAATTCCATGCAGCTCTGTCTCATTCTTCTGTTTCTGGAAGCTACTCCTGTACTGCTTTCCTTCTTTTATGATCTTCTCACGTCTCGATTTTTTATTTCCCTTCCCCTTCTATTACTGGTCCTTTCTGTACCCATCTTCTGAATATCTGTTTTATAATTTCTTTCAGTCTTATGAAGTTAATCCCCTCTTCTATGAGCCCTCAATAAACAGGAAGTCCATGTGTTTTTGTAGACTTGTGATCTTACATGCAGCATGCTGACATTCCTTAGCAACAACCATGGAAAGTTAAGAAGAAATGGAGTACTAGGATATAAAATAAAACAGAAAATTGTAATAGAAATATGCAGGGTTTATTATTTGGATTCTTGAAACAATATCTCAGTTTGTGCCCTTAACTTTTTAATTATTGTGTTTTAGGTTCCTGAGTGTTAGTATTAAAAGCATGAACCATAGAGGGGCATCATCCCAGGAGATAAGGCATAGAAACTCTCAACAAGAATAAAGCCTAAAAGTATTTAGGAAATGTACTATGCAACATAGGAATGTCTGGGAAGTGAAAGAACTAGGGTAGATATGGAGTCTGGCTGTCTATTGATAACAAGAGGAGATGCAACTCCAAGAAGATAGATAAGAAATATCAATCATCCAAACCACTGGGCGATGTCAGGGCACTATGGTTAAGTGGTCAGAATCTGGAAATATCTTGATTTTAAGAGCAATGTGGTCTGTCAGTTTATATTTTCTAATGTGTGTACATCAAGAACAGATTTAAAGACAAAAATAATTCTGAGATTTTCATTTTCTGTAGAGGAGTGATTCAGAAGTAAGTAGTATAATAGATAAGTGTGCATAATAGAAAGTTCTTTTCGGCTTTTTAAAGTAATCATGGTATAGCCCATCTAGCTGGTTACAGGAATGAGTTAAAATTTGTTGAGATTCAGATAGTTGAGAACTGACCATTATAAGAAAACTAGCAACTGGAGGAGTTGATGAAATTACTATTGTTTGACCATCTGCATGTGTCTATATAATTATTTCACTTTCAAGGTTATTCTTTGTCTTATACAATAGACATGTTTCCTATAAAATATGTCTTTTGTTTCTATAGAAACCCATAATTTGTCTTATCAATTTATACTTGATTAGACTAATTTTCTGATCAAATTACATAAATATATACATATATTCTCAAAACATTCCTCTGAATTTGTCTTATTATAATTTTGGGAAGTATTCTTTTAGAATTTCCTTTTGTTGTTGTTGTTGTTTGGGGTTTTTGTTTTGTTTATTATTTGTTTTTTTCATGACAGGTTGTTGTCCTGAAACTCACTCTGATGACCAGGATTCTCTTGAATTCAGATACCTACCTGTCTCTGCCTCCAGAGGTCTGGAATGAAAGGCATGTGTCACCACCACTTGGAAGCATTTCTTAAATGTGCCTTGTAGTTATATCTCTTTGATGTACAGGCAACTTAAACATGTATTTTGTATTTCTGTCACTGCTCGGGAGTCAAAGAGCAGGAAAAAAAAGCTTTAACCTAATGATTACGTGAATCTTTAGAGTAAATAAATTCAGAGAAACCTGGACCCATTTGATGATACTGAGATTACAAAGAAATCAATTAAATTAACTATTATCAGAGTCTAAAATTTCCTGTGGAGTGATAGAAAATGAACACCCTTACTGGGACAAGTGTGAAATTAGCATTTCATTTCCCTTCGTTTTTTATTTTTTATGGAAACAACATATATTTTGATTATGGTTTTAACCCCTGTCAACTCCTCCCAGATTCCCTTCACTTCCCCGTGCTCTCTTCTCTCTCTTTCTTTAGAAAACAAACTAAACTCTTAACCAAAATAGACCTAAGAACATAATGGAATTGGTGCATTCCAAACTTTGAAGGAAAGGAAAATCCTGACCATCATAGAATCCTAAAACAATATCATGTCCGTGTAATTCATGATACAATGAAGGTAAAGTCAGACAAATGCAAAAGTATGCCCATTGTAAATGAATGTATAAGGTGTTTGGAGAGTTCAGAGGGCTCTTCGGCAGAAACAGCACAAGGAAGAAAGAATGATATCAAATGGGTAGAGTAATCCGCAAGGCTCAGTGGCCATTGTGAAGGTTCTACTGCATCTGAAACACAAGCAGCATTGTTGTTTCAAGTAGGGAAACAATAAGTAATTTGAGTCTTCTAATTTCTAGTTTTGCTGCAGAAGTGATAAGAGCAAAGTTTCATGTTTGATTATTATAAACTACACATAAATTAGTGACCTCCAGAAAATAAGCATGATGGCTAAGAATAAAAACATATGGCTCACAGGTTAATAGGTTTAAAACAAAAATAGCAACTTAATTATTTCAATGGAAAACAGAAACACTTGATCTCAATAATGAGAAAATAATTGCTTCATATGTAAATAAAAGTAAGGTAACTGATAGCCTTGTATATCAGATCTACGGTTCAGTTATAAAGATAAATATGCCAATTAGAAGATTAATAATATCCTATATGAATTTCTTTAGAAATGAAAGTTTGTGTGTTTCTTATTTACTGTTCTATTACTACAATAAGACTCCAAGAAAAAGTCAACATATAGCAGAAAGTGTTTACTTTAAGCTTATGGTTTTAGAAAGACAGAGGCTACAGTGGCATAGCAAAGGCATAGTGTCAGGAGCAGCCAAAAGCTTACATCTTGATCCTAAGTAGGAAGCAGAAAGAGAGAGAGAGAGAGAGAGAGAGAGAGAGAGAGAGAGAGAGAGAGAGAGAGAGAGAGAGAGAGAGAGAGCGCTCACCAAAATGTCTGAAACATTATAAACCTCCAAAGCCCTGGCCTCAGAAACACCTTTCTTCCACTAACGCCTCACCTTCTAAACCTTCCCAAACAGTCCCACCAACTGGGGACCAAGTTATTCCAAGTTATGAGGCTATGAGGGCCATTGTCAATTAGTCACTACAGTTCCTTTACAGAGAATAGTTTCTAGTAATGGGAAATTTAAAAAAATGTATCATAAAGTACTAACTAAAAACATCTACAATGACCATAGCCATAAAATTTGTCTGAGTACATTGAAAGTGCTGACCTGGTGAAGATATTATAAGATAATGATGATGATGATGATGATGATGATGATGATAATGATGATGATGATGATGATTATCATCACTATTAATTATTTACTATTACTTAGAATACAAAGTAATGGGTTCATTATGCTGTCTCTATAGATGTGTATAACTATATTTCTTCCCTTCCCTGACACTCCCTGCCTGACACAGCTGCTTCCCTTCCTTCCTTTTCTTTGCTCCGATTGAATTTATTTCATGACCCTGCTTCTTTAGGATCTCTTCCTCATTTGTGATCCTATTTCTAGAATTTGCTGTCTGTGCTACCAAGCGTGCGCACACACACACACACACACACACACACACACACACACACACACAGCATGTATGCATGCATAAACACACACAATTTAGAATATTTCATTGGAGAAACCATATGGCATGTATCATTATGAATCTAATTTACTTAACATAATGGATTTCATTTTCTAGTGAATGATATGATTTCACTTCCATTTAAGGATAAATGAAATTCCATTGTGACAAATTTTCTTTATTCAATCGTGTGCTGATGTACATCTATGCTAAATCAATTTCCTAGGTACTGTAGATAGTGCAGCAATGAACATTGTTGTGTAAATATTGCTGTGATGTGTTGGCTTACATTATCCCTCTATTTTCCCCAATCCTGGAAATATGGTCCATCTATACACACTATTACAGTATTGTGGTATTTTCATTTCATTCTATAGTTACTTTTATCAGTTATTTTATACTAGGTATTTCCATCTTAAAAACCACTCTTCTTTTACTTCAGTAAGGATTCTCTTAACAGTTACTGTATGGCATTGAACTCCCTCCACATTTATTTCTCGAAGAAAGTCTTTATCTCACCTCCATTTCAATGAAATGACTGTAGTGAATGAAATATTCCTGGTTAGAACAAAGCTTTTTTTCCCCAATGATTTGAAAAATGTCATTGTACCCTGCTGTGACCTGCAAAGTTTTCACAGAGAGAATTGTGAGGGTATTGTGAAGGTTGCCATAGGAAAGCTCTTTTCTGTTGTTTCTTTCCAGTTTCACACTTACTTTAAATTATACGGTTTGAATGTATCTTCAAAAATTCTTACTTGGCTTGGACATCTGAGATTCATGTGTTGGAATTATTGTACTTCCTCAACGTCAATAACCTTTAGATATTATTTCTTCTCAATTGTCTTATTGATAAATAATATTCAATTGTATGTTTATAGCAAATTATTTTATAAGTTTTTAAATCATGCACAATATTTTGACATTTTTACACATAGAGTGGTTTTTTTTTCCAAATTCTTCCCTCTCTTCTTCATTAGACCTATGTCTACCCTACTGTCCTCCATTAGCCTCTCATAGAAGTTAGCACTAAAAGTTTTATTATTTTTATTTTATTCATGACTTTTATTATGGAACTTTCATACATATGTGTCACTACATTAAGTTCGTATTCACTCTCCTTGCCCACTCCTTTCCCTTATCACTCTTATTCCCATCCAATCGCATGTTTCTGCCTCAAAAATAGCCTCCATCATGTCTCTATGAAGATTTATTCTATTGCTCTCTTTCAATCCCCCATGTCCTTTCACCTTATACTGATTTTTCCTCTCTTATGATCACATTTTAATCCCCCCTCTCTCTCTCACACAGGCACACACACACACACACACACACACACACACACAGAGGCACACACCTACACACACAAAACAGGTGTACACACAGATGTGTGCAGATTTAAATCTAGATTCTATACATGAGAAATAATACAGCCTTCACCCTTACTTTTCTTATTAATGATTACCATTTCTATCCATTTCCTACCAATGTAATTTTTTATTTATCAGTAAAATTTTAATTATGTATGCCTTGCAAATATTTTGACCATACATTTGTTGATTTCAAGACTAACTCTGTTTCTTAATTATTGTGAAAAGAACACTAATCTACGTGGACACACAAGTATTCCTGTGGTATTTGACTTTGAGTATATATTCTGGGTATATATTTTGAGGAGTTTTACATTGATTTCCATAGTGATTGAACAACAACAAACTCATATCTTCTCTGTAAGTTGCATTTCCTCTTCCTCTTCATTCTTGCTAGTATTTCCTATCTTTTGTTAGAAACAGTATCTTTTTCAAATATTTTCCAAGACCATTGAAGACTTCTCTAAGTATATATCAACTACTTCATCTTCCTTATCCTGTGTGAGTGTGTAGGGGTGGGGGAAGTGACATGCTGTGACTTGTGTGTGAAGATCATAAAACAACCTTGGATTTTGTTCCTCACCTCTCATCTTGTTTGAGATAGGACCTCTTTGTTGTTTTCCTATAACATACATCAGGATAGCTGGCCAGCAGACATCTGAGGCTTTTCTCATCTTCACCCCTCATTTCCCTATAGGAACAGATCACAGTAACCAGATCACAGGCATTCCTATTTCTTCTATAGCTTTTGTTTGTGTTCTAGAGACCAAAACTGAGGTCCTTGTTCTTGAAGAGCGAGAATTTTTACTTTTAGCCATAGCTCCATCAATCACTTCTATTTTCCCCCAAACAGCAGTCTATTTGGTTAATTAGATCATCCTTAACATTTAGAATTCAATCATTGTAGTTCTTTTTTCATTCTATATATTAATTCCCATTCTATAAACTCCCTCTTCAATTTGGTGATTGTTTTCTTTGCAAAAGAGAATAATTTTTATTTTTATATAAATCCATTTGTCATTTGTTATTATTTCATGTGCTATCAAGATCCCTTCCAACATGTCTTTTCTATTACTATATGATAAAGTGCTTTTTACTGTGATTTTCTCTAGCATTTTCAGTGTTTTTCCTCTTGCACTAAAGTATTTGATCCATATTGGGCTGACTTTTGGATAGATATAGAGATATACATCTAGTTGCTTACTTACACATGTGGTTTTATACCTTTCCCACATAATTGTTTGAAGAGAGTAGGTTTTAGTTCTAGATATATTTTGATAGTTTTGTAGAAAATTAGTTGTTTACTAATTGTGTGGACCAATTTTTATGTCCTCAATTCTATACCATTAGCTTCTATGTCTGTTGTGACAGAACTTTGAGATATTAATTATTGCTCCTTCTCTTTGGCATTGAGTTAAACAAATAATAAATTTCAAATTAACTCCCCATCCCATGGCACAGTCATATCTAGTAGGAACAGCAAGAGTTATAAAGTCAACACAGATCCTTGACAAAGATCCACCAGAGCTGAGCTAAGTGATGCAATCACTGTTTTGCAGACTTTCACCTTTGGTCTTGACTACCACATGTTCATACTTGGGAGGCTTCTAATATTTGTACAACTAGTGGATATTATATTGATGGAAATATCCTTAAGAATCATTTATGTCTTCTCCCAGGAATACTGCTTCTAAGCTTCCCTAGAAAAGTCCTGAGCATATTACCCCTCCTACTCTTTGGGAAATATAGTTATCTGGCCCTACTTGGTGATCTTTCTTATGCCTTGGAGATTGTGACTCAAAAATAGATATAAGAGATCTCCTTCTGAGGTTCTGACTTCAAGACACTCTTGAAATATCTGTCCCTGTACTAACTCAGGAAGAAGCTAATCATAACAAAGTAAACTTAAAAAGGTAAACAAGAGTCAGTCTTCTAGAGGAGTTGACAACTGATCAAATTAAAAGCTTCTTCCTACTATATGCTCAGGGTTTACATGGCATATGATTTTGGTAGTTGCATGTGGTATGACCCACAAAAAAAAAGGTACAGTAACAAACTTAGATTTGCTGGGTTATCTCTGCCTTACATAAGAGCTTATACTGATGCATAAACAATGGTGTGGAAAAGTGATAAAAAATGAAATATTAAGACCTCCCTTTCTTAGAAAAGTTAGCTTGTGTAGGGCCAATATGGTGTTGTATAACAAAGGAACAAAAGAATACCAATATTAAACTTAGAAATACATTCTACAAAGATCTAAACATTGTAATATGCAAACAATGAATAGTAATGGCAGCAGCTTTGGCTTGAAGATTTTACTTGGGTCTTGATGATAATTGTCACTTTGACAATTAAGAGTTAATAATATGATTGCCCTTCCCATCTGCACCTCCACTTACACTCTTGGTAGATTGGTGTGCTTGTCCCTTTCCACTCCACAGCCTGCATCTCTCTCAGAAAGTCTGCCCCAAACAGGGACACAGGTAAGATCCCAATCCTAATACCTGTGCCAGCTAAGCACCCCAAATAGCTGAGCAGATGTGGGATCTATCTTGCTCTGCCTGGAGCCTCATTGCCATTTCAGGCTGTACCTCTGGCTGTACCCCTCTACACCACACAGCATGCCTGTCTCCCAGAAGGTCAGCCATCCTGGGCTCTACCCAGATCACACAGCTCTACCAGCCTCCAAGGAATCCTGCTCTAATACAAGACACCCAGATCAGCTAACACCACAGATAGTCATATGGCAAAAGACAAGCCAAAAACATAAACAACAGAGGCCAATGTAATTTGGCAACATTAGGACCCAGTACAACTACCAGAGCAAGCCTGGGATACCCTAACAGACCTGAAAAGCAAGATTCTGACCTAAAATCCAATCTCATGAAGATGATAAGGCCTTTAAGAAGTATATAATTAAGTCCCTTAAAGATATACAGGGAAGCACAGGTAAACAGGTAGAAGCCCTTAAAGAGGAAATAAAGAAATCCCTTAATGAAATAATGGATGATTTTTCTAGATAGAAACCATATACCAAAGTTAAATCAAGATCAGGTAAATGATCTAAACAGTCCAATGATTCCTAAGTAAATAGAGGCAGTAATTAACTCCTTGCCCCAGAAGAGCCCAGGGCCAGATGGTGAGAGTATAGAATTTGGAATTTGATATCACCTTCAAAGAAGATCTAATACCAATACTCCACAAACTACTCCACAAACCAGAAACAAAAAGAGCACAACACAACTCATTCTATAAAGCCAGTTACTCATACCTAAACCACACAAAGACCCAACAAAGAAAGATAACTTCAGACCAATTTTACTCATGCATATTGAGGCAAAAATACTCAATAAAATTCTTACAAACCAAATCTAAGACCACATTTAAACGATCATTCACTGTGATCAAGTAGGCTTCATTCCAGGGATGAAGAAATGGTATAATATCAGAAAACACATGAACATAATATACTATGTAAATAAACTCAAGGAAAAAATTACAGGATCATCTCATTAGATGCTTGAAAAGGCCTTTGAAAAACACAACACCTTCCTGTTAAAAGTCTTGGAGAGTGAAGCAGAGAGTGAAGAAAAGTCTACCCGGTGTCCTCCCAAACTGCTGACACCAAACCCAGACACTATTGCTGATGCCAGGATGCAGTTGCTGTCAGGAGTCTGGTATAGCTGTTCTCTGGGAGGTTCTGCCAGAGACTGACCAATACAGACGTGCGTGCATGCAGCCAACAATCAGACTGAGCACTGGGACCACAAGGAGGAGTTAGGTCAAGGACTAAAGGAGCTGAAGGAGTTTGCAACCCCACAAGAAGAACAACAGTATCAACCAACCAGACCCTACAAAGCTCCCAGGCACTAAACCACCAACCAGAGAGTACACATGAAGGGACCCAGCTGCATATGTAGCAGAGGATTACCTTATCTGGCATCAATGGGAGAGCAGTCTGTTGGTCCTGTGGAGAGTCAAGAACCCAATGTAGGGGAATGCTAGGATTGGATGGGTGGGTAGGGGAACACCCTCATAGAATCAGGGGTATGGGTATGGGATACAGGGTTTGCAGAGGAGAAACCAAGAAGGGGGATAAAATTTGAAATGTGAATAAATAAAATAACCAATAAAAATTTTAAAAAGGTCTTAGGGAGATTAGGAATTCATGGCATGTACCTAAACATAATAGAAGCAATATATAGTAAACCAACAGTCGACATTAAATTAACTAAAGAGAAACTTAAAACAATCCCTTAAAATTAAAACTTCTTAAATTAAATTAAGAGAAACTTAAAATAAGGAACAAGAAAAGGCTAGCAACTCTCTTCCTAACTATTCAATATAATACTGGAAGCTCTAATGAGAGCAATAAGACAACAAAAGGAGATGAAGTAAATATAAATTAGAAAGGAAGAAGTCAAGGAATCACCATTTTCAGATGATAAGATATTATACATAAGTCACCCCAAAAATTCTGCCAGAGAATGTCTACAACTGATAAACAACTTCAGCAAAGTGGTGGGATATAAAATTAACTCAAGCAAATCAGTAGACATTTTTTAATACAAATGATAAATGGGCTGAGAAATAAACTAGGAAAGTAACATACTTCACAATAGTCATAAATAATATAAAATACCTTGGTGCGACTCTAACCAAGCAGGTGAAAGATCTGTATAACAAGAACTCCAAGTCTCTAAAGATAGAAATTGAAGAGGACTTCAGAGAATGGAAAGATCTCCATGCTCATGAATTACCAGGATTAACCTCATAAAAATGGCCATCTTACTAAAAACAATCTAAAGATCCATTGCAATCCCCATTAAAAATCCAACACAATTCTTCACAAATATGGAAACCGCAACTCTCAACTTCATATGGAAAAGATAACCAAGGATAACAGAAACGATTCTTAAAAATAAAAGAACATCTGGGGAAATCACCATCCCTGACCTCAAGCTGTACTTCAGAGCAACAGTGATAAAAAACCAAGTGGTTTTAGTACAGACACAGAAAGGTAAATCAATAGAATAGAGTCTAAGACCCAGAAATAAACCCACACACCTACAGTCACTTTATCTTTGACAAAAAAAGCCAAAACCATACAGTGGAAAAAAGAAAGCATCTTTCAACAAATGGTGCTGGTCTAACTGGAGGTCTGAATGTAGAAGAATGCAAATAGATCCATATTTTTCACCCTACACAAAGTTCAAATCCAAGTGGATCAAGAACCTCAACATAAAATCAGATACACCTAGTCTAATGGCAAAGAAAGTGAGAAATAGCCTTGAACACATCATCACAGGAGAAAATTTCCTCAATAGAACCCCAGTGGCTCAGGCTCTAAGATAAAAAATTGACAAATGGGACTCAGACAACTAAAATATAACAAAAAGGCCAGCTACATATTGGAGAAATATCTTCACCACCCCTACATGTTATGGGAGGGTAATATCCAAAATATATAAAGAATTCAACAGCTTAGACTAAAAACTATACAAATAACCAAATTTAAAAATTGGTTACAAAATTAAAAAGAGAATTCCCAGCAGTGGAATTTTGAATAGCTGAGAAGTACTTAAAGAAATGTTCAACATCCTTTACTATTAGGGAAAGGCAAATCAAAAGGACTCTGAGATTCCAATTTATACCCATCAGAATGGCTAAGGTCAAAACCTCAAGTGATATCACATGTTGGCAAGGATGTGGAGAAAGGGGAATACTCCTCTATTGCTGGTGAGATTGCAAACTGATACACCCACTCTGGAAATCAATCTGGCGGTATCTAAAGACTGAGCTAAACTGTTCTTGGGCACATACCCAAAATACGCTCTACTCTACCACCAGACACGTGCTCCACTATGTTCATAGCAGCCTTATTTATAATAGCCAGAAACTGAAAACAGCACAGATGTTCCTCGATCTAAAAATGGATACAGAAAATGTGGTTCATTTACACAGTGGATATTATTCAACTATTTTTTAAAAATGAAGACATCATGAATTTTATAACAAATGCATGGAACTAGAAAATACCATACTGAGTAAGGTATCGCAGACCTTCATACAACCCACTGAATGTACAAAGTTTAATAAGAAGGAATGCCAAGTAAGGATGCTTCACCCACACTTGGAGGAACAAACTAATCAAGGGAGGCAGAGGGAGAGAGGGACTTAGTTAGGAAGGGGAATGGCGAGGGAAAAGGGGGTAGAATCAGGTATGATTGGAGACAAGTGAGAAGTTGAAAGGGCCAAGAGAATGAATGGAAATATGCAGCTGCTGGGTGTGGTAGGTGGGGGGAACCTCCAGAAATTCCCAGAGGCCTGGAATATGAGAGGTTTTCAGAACTCAAGGGAGGTGACCTTATCCAAAATGCCCAACAATGTGAGGTGGAATATCAGGAGCCCACGTATAGTAGACAGAAAGAGCCTCCAGTAGAGAGAGGGGATCAAAAATTTTCACCCAGAATTGTTACTGTTTAAAAAGAAATGCATGGACAAAATTTGAGCAAAGGCCACCAGTGACTGGTCCAACCTGAGATCTATCTCATGGACAGGCACCAGACTCTGACTATTACTGATGATGTGCTGTGCTTGCAGACAGGAGTTTGGCATGGCTGTCCTCTGAGAGTCTCTACCAGCAGCTGACTGAGACAGATGCAGGTACTTACATTCATTCACTGGACTGAGGTTAGTGAACTCTATGAAAGAGTTAGAGGAAGGAGTAAAGGAGCTGAAGGGAATGGCAACCCCATAGGAAAACCAGCAGTGTCAACTTACCAGGATCTCTGTGAACTCCCAGGAACTGAGCCACCAACCAAAAAGCATACATGGACTGGTTTAAGGCCCCAGCACGTAAGTAATAGAGGACTGCCTTATATGGTTTTAGTGGGATAGGAGACTTGATGCCCCAGGGAAGGTAGATGTTGGGGGGCAAAAATGTGCCATCTCATTGGTGAAGGGGATGGGAAATTGGGTGAAAACTCAGTGAGAGGGCACTGGGAAAGGGACAACATTTCAGATGTTAGTAAATAAAAGAATAACAAAACAAAAAGACTTCATAATATACTGCTTGGGAGAAGACACTCTGCTTAGACAGGCTTGGAGATTGTCTTTCTCTCTAATGGTCTTGAAACTATAAGAGCCATCAGCCTGAATATGGGCTGTCCTGCTTTGGCAAAATATGCTTCTGGATTGGGTTATGTGGTTGATGAGGAAAATAATTGTAAACAATGACTCTATTTTGTCCCTGATTATCAAAGATGATTAAACATAGGACCATGAAGTTGAAATGTATGTCCAGGGACAAAAAAAATGATATGATCTATGTTTAGGAACAACATGAATCTATCCTTGACTACTGAATTCTGTATTAATAAAGAAGCAGTCTGATTGCCAATCAGTTAGGATGCAAGATTCCTGACTCTAAATCCTGACTCATTTCTCTCTCACTAATTGTGTTTGCCCTTACTCACCCATCCACCCCTAATTCGAGTATTTAGAAACACACGTAACAAGATAAAATCCTCTACAATAAAAAAAAATTTAAGACATTGGAAAAGACAACCAAATTTGATATTAAATGGGTTAGAAAAAATATTACTGTAAAATGATAATACGACCAAAACTAAGTTCCGTATTTATTATAAAAACCTATCAATATTCTGATATCATATTTCACATTTTTGGAAAAATACAATTTTGGAATTCATATGGAACGTCAAATAACATTATAGAAAGAGCAATTTAGAGAATTAAGAGCATTTCTAGCGGTACTCTAATAGCTAGTCTCAAATTATACTGCAAAGCTACAGCTATGAAAACAAGCCTGGTAGTAGCAAAAAAATACATAAGTAGGCAAATGGATTTAAATTAGAGAAACCCAAAAGTAAGTAACACATTTATTGGAATTTACCTTTTGACAAATGAGGAAAATGCGTGTTAGAAAAAAGATCTAGCCTTTTCAACAAGTGCTTCAGTTCAACCTGAATTTCTACCTACAGAAGAATGAAATTAGATTCACAACTTTCTTCTTGTATAAAATATTTAAACATCAATCAAAGATATAAACATAAAACCTCAAACATGAAAACTCCTAGAATAAAACAGGGTATACTATATAAGTTATTGAGGTAGGGGAGTAGGGGAGAACTTTCTGAATAGAATACCAACAAAACAGGAACTAACTGCAAGTATCCTTAGATGGAAATACATGAGATGAAAAGGTGTCTGCACAATGAGGCAAACTGTCAGCAGAGCAAATAATAGCACACAACATGAAAGAAAACCTTTACCAGATATATTTCAAACATAAGTGAAATATTCAGAACTTACAAAGAATTACAGAAATTAAATACCAAAGAAATAAATCTGCCAATTAACAAATGGGTTAATGAATTGAAAGACAGTTTTTGGAGAGAAACACCAGTGACCAATAACTATTTTTTAAATTGTTCAGTATCTATAGCCATTAGGCAAATCTAAATGAAAACAACTTGAGATACCACATCACTCCAAACAGAATGATTATCACGAATGAATCTGGTAACAGATGTTGGAGAGATTGTGCAAAAAGAGGCACCATGGAAGGATATGCAAATTAATGGATTCATTGTGAAAATTATCTTGGACATTTCTCAAAAAATTATAAATAGAATTACCAGATGATTTGGATATTTTTTCTTGGATATGTATTCAGATGTCTGATATTTGGTCAGTCACAGAGTGGAAGTAAACATTGGTCTGGGGAATGGTTTCATTTACAGCAACCTTGACTCTAAACCTTAGGGTAGTTAAGCTTACCTAGAGTAGCTGCAGAGCCTAGGTGAGGGGGCTGTATGTCTGGAGCATAGTTGTGCATAAAGCATCCATTCCTTTAAAGCCTTAGGCCTGAGGTTGGACACGTGGTAATTCTAGTCCTATAACAAAGGTAATTCATTTAGACATGAGATGAAGAATCATGTCCTCTTCCAGGGAGTTCATGGTAGAAATGTTTTTGGTCTTTTCAGTGGCAAAGTCTACCTGTGTACACTATGGACAAGACTTCTCTGACAATAGTGAGAGGCACACACTCGTGCCTGATACACAACCCAGAACTTCACTATTCTCGGCAATTTCTACAGAAATCCCAAGTGTGTTATTTTCTTAGTTAGTGTTTCATTGCTGTGAAGCGACACCATGGGCAAGGCGATTTTCATAAAAGCCAACATTTCATTGGGGCTGGCTTACAGTTTCAGAGGTTCAGGGCACTATCATCATGGTGGTAAGCATGATATTGGGCAAACAGACTTGGTGCTAGAGGAGCCAAGAGTTTTAAATCTTGATTGAACGATAGCCAGGAAAAAACTTTTCTGACCTGCATGGAACTTGAGCATAGAACCTCAAAGACCACACCCAGAGTGATGCACTTCCTCCACAAGGGCACACCTA
Organism: Rattus norvegicus; assembly: GCF_021556685.1. NCBI lineage: Eukaryota > Metazoa > Chordata > Mammalia > Rodentia > Muridae > Rattus > Rattus norvegicus. The sequence goes on from NC_141547.1 coordinate 89,432,665, forward strand.
TACCAACAAGGCCATACCTCTTATTGGTGCCACTTTGCATGGGGCATGCATATTCAAACTATCACAGACATTCTTTTATGAGCATGTCCCTTTATAAAGTTCATATCCTAGTCATCCTTTCTGAGTGATTTTACTCAGTGCTTTGTTCCACTCTGTTGCTGCAGTCTCTTAATTGAAAACACCATCCCTTTCTCTATGTTTACTCACAGCCAATTATCATCTGACAGATGTAAAGACTCTTGTTCCTTCTTTGCCTTCTTGCTATCATCACTCTTCAAATTAAAGACCCTTTTGTACATTTGAGATTGGAAGCAAGGATTTATCATGCTAGGCAAGCAGTCTACCACTGAGCTACATTTCCAGCCATTTTTATTTTATATGGAAATTGCTTCAGCATTTGGTCATTGTGGTGGTTTGAATAGGATTGGCCCCCAAAGACTCATGTGTTTGAATGTTTGGTCCATTAGGAATGGCACTATTAACAGTGTTGCATTTTTGGAGTATATGTGACCTTGTTGGAGGACATATCAGTAGAGGGTAGATTTTGAAGTCTTAGAAACTCAAGCCAGTTCATTTCATGCTTGCTGCCTGTGGATCCAGATGTTGGACTCCCATCTCCTTCTCTAGCACTGTGTCTGCCTACATACTCCATGCCTCCTGCGATGAGTATAATGGACTAAACCTCTGAAACTGTAAACCAACCCCAATTAAACTTTTTTTTCATAAAAATTGCTGTGGTCATGAGATCTTTTCATAGCAATAAAACCCTAAGACAGACAGATTGACATTGGATTCATTATCCTTCTTGAACCTCAGAATTTGGTATAAAAATCTACCAGTACTCTTGGTTTAATGATTTAAATTTATTTTAAAATACATTCTTTGAGAATTGCATACACACATATATTATGATTATATCATTCCATATTTTAATTCAACTATCCCCATATCCCTCTAAACACATTCCTTTATTCACTTGATGTCTTTTTAAAAAATATTCATCTAGTTTGTGATGCCTATGTGCACCTGGATATGGGGACATTCATTGGAGCAACCTGCTCGTAGACATCAACTATTAAGAGTTTCTGAGCTAGGAGCTCATGACCCACTCCCTCATCTATGCTGAAATATTGGCATGCTTGATACTAGGCAGGCCTTTAGCATGTAAATACAGTTCTGTGAGTTCCTCAGTGAAGTAGCCTAGTCATATATATTCAGGAGGCAGAATTTTAAAACATTTATTACCTCTTACATTCTTTCTATACCCTATTGTATGATATTCCTTGAGCTTTGATGAAGAGTAATATAAATGAACCATTAAGAGCCAAGTACAATTCCTGGTAAACATATCATACATTTTGGATGTAGAAATCAAGCTTGAACTAACCAGAAAAATCTCTCTATGCTGCATTGTTTTCACTGTACTTAATGGTACTATTTAGGTCATTGGCAAAGAAGGATGTTAGTTGTCATATCAAGAACTGGATTGTACCTATGGGTTCCCAGGCAAGATGTGCCTACAACTGCAATGATGACATGATCTGGGGATAACTGATCACCCTTTTTATTGCGGTTTGTTCCAAAGGATGGAATTCATTCCTGACACTAGAGAAAATCTCATAGCTGGGTAGGTGTAGGTACTAGGGATGTTTGTTCCAAAGGATGGAATTCATTCCTGACACTAGAGAAAATCTCATAGCTGGGTAGGTGTAGGTACTAGGGATAAGTCCAATATTATTTTGTTATATAACATAATAAATTAACATGCAAAGCTTCCATCAATATATTTTTGTTTATACTGATAAATGTCAGAGAAAGACTTTTTGAATTAAATGGGGTAGAAATTAATGGAAAGATTCATAGCTAGCTAACTGCTAATAGCAATTTACTTTTATTTCAAAATATCAAACTTTGTGAAAGAAAATGCTTAACATGCATAACACATGTTTAGTGATATAGGCCCTTGATCCATTTATTACAGGAAGCTGAAGAAGTAGGCTCACATGTCAAATTCTGCTTGGACTACAAAGTGAGTTCAAGCCCAGCCCGAGCAGCTTAATGAGCCTTCATCTCAGAATAAAAAGGGGAGAAAAGTGCTATCAATATAACTGGATACTAGATAATGCAATTGTCTATGATGTGAAAGGCCTTAGGTTCAATTCCTAATAGTATAAGAAAGAAAGTCCATTTTAAAGTCTTAATATTCCCTTAGATGTATTGAACCATTTTTAATCTTCATCCGTCAATGCAAGAGCAATTTGAGGAGTAAACTGCTGAGCTGTACTCCTGTAGAGCCTGAGGGCAATTATAAGTGTGCATAAGGACTTGGGCCCAGAACGGATAGTTACGCAAGTAAGGAGGTCCCTGGCTTTGTTGAATGTATCTACTCATGTGGGAATATTTTTACTTGATTGAAGTTTAATATGAGTGCCTTGGTCCTTTTATGTATTAGTTACAGGGTATTTGATTACTCTCACTCATAAATATCCTCCTGTCAGAGAGTGTATCTTTTGTCAGCAGCACACAGGACACAATGTAGTCTTGCTACATTGTCTAAAGGGTAGAACTCACTAGTCCTAGTAGACCTGTATCTATCACTAAAGCAATGCTATGGTGTATTTTTCTGCATAAATTAATAATCCATCTGTTGCCTATATATGCCATAGCTTACTTACTGACATCAATACCTGAAAATTATTCAGTGAGTGACATTCTGGGGTTGCGGTTATTGAAATGGGAGACAGATGTCATTTCCTTGAATGCATCCTTGATCGTTTCACAGTACTCAGGGTAATGTGATAGCAAAACCTGGATAATGCATTAAGTAATGATTTAAATCATGTGTTTATACATATAACAGCAAATGCTTGATTATGTCTTAGAAAATTATATATAGAGAATTCATCAATATATTAGTGTTTAGTTAAGAAATGAAAAATGTGTATATTAAATAAGCTGTAATGTTATCCACTTTAAAGTACTATAAATTTTTAAAAATGTTAATGCCGAGTTTAGAGAGATAGTTCAGATATTAATACATCATATAAGTTCCCTCTCCTCAGGGGAAGCCCTTGGTCCTGCCAAGACTGAACCCCCCAGTGAACGTGATTGTTGGAGGGAGGACGGTAATGGGGGGAGGATGGGGAGGAGAACACCCATATAGAAGGGGAGGGGGAGGGGTTAGGGGGATGTTGGCCCAGAAACCGGGAAGGGGAATAACAATCAAAATGTAAATAAGAAATACTCGTTAATAAAAAAAAAGTTCCCTCTCCTCACTGTTGGGCATTTTATCTAAGGCCTCTCCCTTTGAGACCTGAGAGTCTCTCACCTCCCAGATCTCTGGTGCCTCTCACTCCCGAGGGTGTAAATTTCCATTCTGCTGACCCTCATGGCTTCTCTCCTGTTTCCTCATACCTGATCATGTTCCTCCTTTCCCCTCTACTCCACTCTCCCACCTAGATCCCTCCTTCCCTTTGCTTCCCTTGATTGCTTTCTTCTCCCTCCCAAGTGAGATTGAAACATCCTCACTTGGGCCCTTCTTGTTAACCTTCTTCAGTTCTGTGAATCATATCCTAGGTATTTTATATTTATTAGTGAGAACATATGATGCATGTCATTTTGGGTCTGAGTTACCTCATTCAGCATGGTATTTTCTAGTTCCATCCACTTGCCTACTAAACTCATGGTATTATAGTTCTTAATAGCTGAGTAATATTCCATTGGGTAAATGAACCACATTTTCTGTATCCATTCTTCTGTTGTGGGACATCTTCGTTGTTTCCAGCTTCTGGCTATCACAAACAAGGCTGTTATGAACATAGTGGAACATGTGCCAATGTGGCATGGAGAGGTATATTCCCAAAAGTGATATTGCTGGTTCTACAGGTAGATCTATTTCCAATTTTCTGAGGAACCTCCAAATTGATTTCCAGACTGGTTGTACCAATTTGAGGAGTGTCCCTCTTTCTCCACATTCTTGCCAATGAGTACTATCACCTGAGTTGTTGATTTTATCCAGTCTGATTAGTGTAAGGTGGAATCACAGAGTTGTTTTTATGTGTATTTCCTTGATCAGTAAGGACATTTTATGTTGAGGTCCTTGACTCACTTGGACTTGAGCTTTGGGCAAGGTGACAAATATGGATCTAATATCATTTTCTACATACCGACTGCCAGTTAGACCAGTACCATTTATTGAAGATTCTTTCTTTCTTTTTTTTTTTATTCTTTATCTTTGGCTTCTTTGTCAATTATCAAGTGTCCATTAAGTGTGTGGTTTTATTTCTGGGTTTCCAATTCTACTCCATTGATCAACCTGCCTTTCTCTGTACCAATACCATGAAGTTTTAATCACTATTGTTCTCTAATACAGCTTGAAGTCAGGAATGGTGATTCCCCCAGATGTTCTTTTATTGTTAAGAATTATTTTTGCTATCCTCATATTTTTGTTTTTCCATATGAAATTGAGGACTGCTTTGTCTATGTATTTGAAGAATTTTGTAAGAATTTTGATGAGGATTGTGTTAAAACTGTAGATTGCTTTTGATAGGGTGGACATTTGTCCACTTCAAGTAGAAGGACAGGTTATCAAGTGAAAGGATAGGGTTGCCATCCCCCAGTCAAAAATTCTGACTCAGAATTATTCCTTCTAAAAGAACTGCAGACACAAAATGGAGTAGAGATTGAGGGAAAGGCAGTCCAATAACTGGCCTGATTTGGGCCCATCTCAAGGGGGAGGTTCCAAGGCCTGACACTATTACTGATGCTATGGTATGCTTACCGACACAAGCCTAGCATGGCTGTCTTTCGAGAGATCAAACAAACACTTCATTGAGACAGATGCAAATACTTAGACCCAACCAATGGGCAGAAGCTAGGGACCCCTGTAGTTAAATTAGAGAAGACTGGAACAGGATGAGAAGGAGGGCAACCCCATAGGAATATAAGCATTCTCAACCATTCCAGACCTCTGAAATCTCTCAGATACTGAGCCACCAACCAGGCATCATACAGGAGCTGGTCTAAGGCCCCTGACATATATAAAGCAGAGGACAGCCTGGTCTGACCTCAGTGGGAGAAGATGAGCCTAACCCTAGAGAGACTTGAGGTCCAGGAAGTGGAGAAGCCTGGCAATGGTGGGTTGGCACATCTTGGAGACAGGGGGAGGAGGAATAGGATGGAGTAATGTGGGAGAGTGGGCCAGTGGGGAGTATCTATTGGACTGTAAAAAATAAAATTAATAATAAAAAGACTTCATATTCATAGAATTCTTATAGAGGACTAGAATTTGATTCCCAACAATACACAAGGCAATACACAACTGCCCATCACTCTAGCTTTAGAGGCTCTTGTTCCTACTTCTCAACTTTATAGGTACCTGAACTCATGTTCATATGCCCCACACACAGACATACACATACAGACTCAAAACACACACACACACACACACACACACACACACACACACACACACTTAAAATTAAATATTTGAAAAGTGGTAATGCACAAAGAAATACTCAGAATTCACACTGCCTGATATTTAAGGCACTATGTATTTTGAGCAGTCACTGGAATTGACCTTTCAGAAATTAGACTAGTAGACCACTAGGATAGAAAATAAAATGTAGGAATAGACCAAGTTTAAAAAGATCAAATAAGTTTTGACAGAGGCACAAAAGTAAATAATGTTTGAAATACCATAGATTCATAAGAACATGAGCATTCCTCAGGTGGGTCATTATATGCTACATAAAATTAACACATATTATGTCAGAATTATGCTCTAAAAATCTATATGCCTGAGAAGAAAATGTAAGATCTTTGTGATCTAGCATTGGGTAAAAACTTTGTAGTCATGATCTATGCAACAACAAAGGGGGACTAAGAATAGATTGTACTGGTTAGGATTTCTTATTTTTTTGAAGTTGTAGGTTCAGTTCTCAGCTCTATTCATACCACCACCCTTCCACACATACAGAGTGATGGGGGCTGGAGACATGGTTCAGGGGCTAAGAGCATTAAGTGGTTATGATATGGACAAGAACTTGATTTTAATATCCATGTAGGGTAGATGTTTGAATTATAAACAACTGCTTATAATTCCATCTTCAGTTGATATAATATGAATTATAAATTATGACCTTGATAAGATACTGAGATATACCTATAAAAAAAGACTAACAAATGTATGTTGTGCCTATCAAGTACTGATAATAGAAATAAACTGGTTGTTTCATATATTACTCTTGAACATGATAGTTGATAAACCCCGATGTAAAAAATTATTTAGGAAGTAAATGAATTTAAGTATGTGTTTATAACCTTAGCTATTCCATTCCTGATAATTTGTTCTAGTGAAGTAAACCATTTTATTCGCATAAACGTACATAAATGTTCATGAAAGGATCATGTGAGGCCCACAAAATGGCACACTAAGTCAAATGTTCTTTGGTAAACAGACAGACTTAAAAAATGTATATCAAAACAAAGAATTGCCACTCTGTAATAATACAGAACACATGGAGAGCTTAAAGGTACTTCATTGAATTAAAAAATACCAATATCAAAGGATTCAGTATTGTATGATTCCATCTATGCAGACTTCTTAAAGTGGTAGACTTATAGCAAATGGGAACAAATCAGTGACCACAAGATTTAATTTTAGGAAGACCATCAATTATTCATAAAGATACATTCTGAAAAATATTATGGGATTGTGATATGGTACAAATACCATAGTGTGTGTGTCTTGTTACCATGTCACTAAGAAATATCATCCCATGAAACTACTGTAGTAGTCATAGAAAACATTCCACAGAGCTTGAAGACACTGATACTTAATTGTGATAACCATGCCACTCTGAGTCTTGATTGTAGTAATCATACTAGAATCTGCACAGATGATAAATTCCATAGAAAGACATTTTTACAGAGTATACAAAAACTACCAAGTGATGTTCTATACTGACTTATCCATGCATTTTGACCCAAATGCCTTAATACCAACCTTCAGAACATCAAGAAGTTGGCTGTAAAAATAATGAAAACTCAGAAAGGCCATATTCTCCAATGTAAAAATGTAGCCACAAAGGACATCATACAGAAAAAGTTTCTATTCTGTTACTTCTTGTCATTGGTTACATAGCAAGGATATGGACATTGAGAGTTTGGAATGAAAACCCAAGACCAATAATCTGATGTTTCAAAGAAAGAAATTACCCAGAAACCCATGGTTATCAACAATGGGGATATGATCTACCATGAATTTCAAATGGAACAGATCATAAATAATTCTCATATTTCCCCAGCATTAGCTTCTTACCTGCTGAGGAAGAAAAAGGAAAACTCTGTAGGTCTATCTTATTCTCTGTGTTTTTTTATGTTATAAGATTACTTTATCCCTTATAGTTAATTTAATGAAGATCAATTAAGAGGAGTTGAAAAGGCACACACTGAGTAACATTAACTAGGAGGCTCAAGTGTCAAGCACGTAATGAATATGATTGCTTTTGCTGCTGGGGAAAGCATGCATTGGTTAAAGAGCAGTCATCTTTGAAAATAAGTTAGCTATTATGGAAAATGGAGCTCAATAATTTGTACCCCAATTTTATGATTACATTGAGTTTCTGAAGTGACATGTACTATAATATGTTAATAAATCAGAGAACCGGAGGTCAGGAACATGTAGATCTTATTATGTAAGACTGTTTAGTAATTCAGTCAATCTGACAAAAATTCACTTGGCTTGTTCCATCATTTTAATCCCTCACTATACTACAAATACTTTTATTACACAATTTCTGTGACGATTAAAATACATATGGTCAAAAAAATACATGTGGTCATACAGTATAGTCCCACTTGATCCTGCTCCTGTCAGTGGATATTTGCAGAAGCTCTGATTGTAAAATGAAATTTGTGAATTACCAACAAAGTATAATTTACAAAAAACCATTTTGTCCACTTTCTTTCTTAGTTACTTAGTCTTTTTCCTTTCCTCATTTAATATTTAGTAAAGTCTTTCACTGTAATTATTATTCCTAGTTAAGATTTGGAAAAGTATCTAAAGAGGTCAGGTAATTTACCTATGACATAGAACTAATAAGGGAGTAAAATTCCAAGCCACAGACTTCCTTTTTCAGTAAGTGCTAAAAGCATAGATATTCAAAACAACCGAATTTCTAAAGACCATCTTAATTCTGTTTGTTCAATTGAATTAAGGATTCTATATACTTAATGCCATTTGTTTTCACTATAGTAGTATAGGTATTAGTGGTATAAGAATAAAGGTGCCTTCACCAACTTTAGTTCTTAGTTATTTGTAGTCTATGCAAGGATGCCTGGTTCCTTTCCTGTATATTCACTTCAGCTGAATGTAGAGGTTCACATTCTTGCCTCTGAACCTGGATTAACCAACTGTATGCAGGACAATCAAACCACATCATGGCTGAGTCAGAATCATCATAGATAATAAATATCAGCACTTGGGTAAAATGAAATGAACACAAGAACAGACTGAGTATAGAAGATAACTGCAAAGTCCAGCAGGCAGGTTAAATAATGATGGGATTCAGAATCAGGGGAAGATTCCAGTATCCAACGTCTTTCAAGACAATTAGGAATATCACCCAGCATGATAGTTAAATTGGTATGGGAAAACATTGAGGGATGCTATTACTATTTATTTACCATTAACTTTTAAAACATTCTCTCATAATTCCTCCTGAAATCCTTACCTTCTACAGAGTTCCCACTTAGTGTGCCTAAACTTAACCTTAATATCCAGTGTTGAGAACAACTAGATTCCAAAGCTGGGTTTAAGCTTTGGCTCGAAAAAGTAAATACAGGCCAAATAAACAATAAAGTAACTCACACTCTTTCAATAAAATGAATTACTGCTGAAAACACTGAAGTTTATGCCTATGACCTTTTATCTGTAATCAATTTACAAGTGAATTATGAGGAATAATCATTTCAATTCCTCTCCATGTTATTAAAGTTTTGCTTTTAATAGGAGTTAATTTTTGGTACATAAATGACCTCAACAAACAATGACTTTAGAGAAAAAAGTATCATCTCTGTCTTATGTCCCTTTTGAGGAGAGTGGTAGTGATACAGTAATCTTTTAATTTTTCATTCATTCATTTATTTATTTACTTTACATCCCAATATCAGCCCTCACTTTCCTCTAAGTCACCCTCACACAAATCTTTCCCCATTCTCTCCTGCCTCTCTTCTCTGAGAAGGGAGAGCTCCCCTTCTGCAGGGATCACCCCTTCCTGGAACTGCATGCCACATCATGCAAAAACAGGCACATCCTATCACAAAGAAGCAGACAAGGCAGACCAGTTAGGGGAATGGTATCCAAAGGTATGTAACAGATTCAGGGGACCCCCACTCCAGTAGTTGGAAAATCCAAATGAAGGCCAAGCATCTGCCACACAGGTGTGGGACCTACGTCTAGCCCATGCTCACTCCCTGGTTGGTGTTTCAGTTTCTGGGAGCCCCTGACTCCAAATTAGTTGACTCTGTTGTTCTTCCTGTGGGGTCCCTGTCCTCTTTGGGTCCCTCAGTCCTTCTCCCAACTCTTCTATCTTATGTTTGGTTGTGGATCTCTGCATCACTTTCCATTGACTATTGAGTAGAGCCACTCAGAGGAAAGTTATGTTAGATTCCTGTCTGCAAACATGCCATAGAATCATTAATAGTGTCAGGGATTGGTTCTTGCCCGTGGGATGGGTCTCCATTTGGTTGGCCATTCCCCCTGTCTCTGCCCTGTATTTCTCCCTGCACACTTTGTAGGCGGGACACATTTGGAATGGAGGGTTTTGTAGTTGGGTTTCTGTCCATATCCCTCCACCTAGAGTCCTGCCTGGCTACAAAAGTGGCCACTTCAGGATCTATAATCCCCACTGTTTTGAGACTCAACTAGACTCACTCTCATTGACACTTTGGGGCCTCCTAATATTTCAAGTCTCTGGCACATTCTAGAAATGAACCCCCACCCACCCAACTCTGATTTCCACTCTCTTCCTACACCCGATCCTTTCTGCATTTCTCCCTTCCCTATTCCCTCTACCAAAAAGTTCTGTACCTTCACCCACCTCCAATACCTATTTTATTTCCCCTTCTGAGAAAAATTCAGCCATCCTCCCTTAAGCTAGCCTTGTTATTTGGCTTCTTTAGGTCTATGGATTAGCGTGGTTATCCTGTACTTTATGGCCAATATCCACTTAAACGTGAGTACATACCATGCATGTCCTTTCAGGTCTGTGTTACTCACTCAGGATGATATATTTTAGTTCCATCCATTTACATACAGAGTTCATGGTGTCCTTGTTTTTGAGTAGTGGAGTAATAGTCCATTGTGTAAACACTACATTTTTTAAACCAAGTTTTCAGTTTCAGATTCCCCTGTTTAGCTCTGCACCTCGTCTTTTAACAGGGTATTTTAATTTGTTTGTGTCTAACTTCTTGAGTTCTTTATATATTTTGCATACTAGCTCTCTGTCAGATATAGGGTTGGGAAAGATAGCTTCCCAATCTGTAAGCTGTAGTTTTGTCCTGTTGATGGTGTCCTTTGACTTACAAATTTTGAGTTTCATGAGGTCCCATTTTTTTAATTGTTGATCTTAGCCCTTGAGTTACTTGTGTTCTGCTCAGGAAATTGTCTCCTGCATCACCGAGTTTCAGGATATTTTCGATTTTCTATTCTATTAGATTTATTGTGTCTGGCTTTAACATTGAGTTATTTCATCCACTTGTACTTGAGGTTATTTTTTCCTTTGTTTTTTTTTGTTTGTTTGTTTTCTTTTCTATTTTTTGGAGCTGGGGACCGAACCCAGGGCCTTGTGCTTGCTAGGCAAGCGCTCTACCACTGAGCTAAATCCCCAACCTTCCACTTGTACTTGAATTTTGTGCAGAGTGATAAATATGGATCTATTTACATTCTTCTACATGCAGACATTCAGACCACATGTTGAAGAAACATTCTTTCTCCCATTGTATGCTTTTTGCTTCTTTTTCAAAAGTCAAGTGTTTGTAGGAACGTGGGTTTATTTCTGGGTCTTCAGTTCAACTCCATTGATCATCCTGTCTGTTTTTATATTAACACCATTCAATTTTAATTACTATTGCCCTTTACTACAGCTTGAAGTGAGGGATGGTGATAATTCCAGACATTCTTTTATTGTACAGGATTGTTTCACCTATCCAGTATTTTTTTTTTATTAACTTCAGTATTTCTTATATACATTTCAAGTGTTATTCCCTTTCCCGATTTCCGGGCAAACATCCCCCTAGCCCCTCCCCCTCCCCTTCCTTATGGGTGTTCCCCTCCCAACCCTCCCCCCATTGCCGCCCTCCCCCCACCAGTCTAGTTCACTGGGGGTTCAGTCTTAGCAGGACCCAGGGCTTCCCCTTCCACTGGTGCTCTTACTAGGATATTCATTGCTACCTATGAGGTCAGAGTCCAGGGTCAGTCCATGTATAGTCTTTAGGTAGTGGCTTAGTCCCTGGAAGCTCTGGTTGCTTGGTATTGTTGTTCATATGGGGTCTCGAGCCCCTTCAAGCTCTTCCAGTTCTTTCTCTGATTCCTTCAACGGGGGTCCTATTCTCAGTTCAGTGGTTTGCTGCTGGCATTCGCCTCTGTATTTGCTGTATTCTGGCTGTGTCTCTCAGGAGCGATCTACATCCGGCTCCTGTCGGTCTGCACTTCTTTGCTTCATCCATCTTGTCCAATAGGGTGGCTCTATATGTATGGGCCACATGTGGGGCAGGCTCTGAATGGGTGTTCCTTCAGTCTCTGTTTTAATCTTTGCCTCTCCCTTCCCTGCCAAGGGTATTCTTTTTCCTCATTTAAAGAGGAGTGAAGCATTCACATTTTGATCATCCGTCTTGAGTTTCGCTTGTTCTAGGGATCTAGGGTAATTCAAGCATTTGGGCTAATAGCCACTTATCAATGAGTGCATACCATGTATGTCTTTTTGTGATTGGGTTAGCTCACTCAGGATGATATTTTCCAGTTCCAACCATTTGCCTACGAATTTCATAAACTCGTTGTTTTTGATAGCTGAGTAATATTCCATTGTGTAGATGTACCACATTTTCTGTATCCATTCCTCTGTTGAAGGGCATCTGGGTTCTTTGCAGTTTCTGGCTATTATAAATAAGGCTGCGATGAACATAGTGGAGCACGTGTCTCTTTTATATGTTGAGGCATCTTTTGGGTATATGCCCAAGAGAGGTATAGCTGTATCCTCAGGCAGTTCAATGTCCAATTTTCTGAGGAACCTCCAGACTGATTTCCAGAATGGTTTTACCAGTCTGCAATCCCACCAACAATGGAGGAGTGTTCCTCTTTCTCCACATCCTCGCCAGCATCTGCTGTCACCTGAGTTTTTGATCTTAGCCATTCTCACTGGTGTGAGGTAAAATCTCAGGGTTGTTTTGATTTGCATTTCCCTTATGACTAAAGATGTTGAACATTTGTTTAGGTGTTTCTCAGCCATTCGGCATTCCTCAGCTGTGAATTCTTTGTTTAGCTCTGAACCCCATTTTTTAATAGGGTTATTTGTCTCCCTGCGGTCTAACTTCTTGAGTTCTTTGTATATTTTGGATATAAGGCCTCTATCTGTTGTAGGATTGGTAAAGATCTTTTCCCAATCTGTTGGTTGCCGTTTTGTCCTAACCACAGTGTTCTTTGCCTTACAGAAGCTTTGCAGTTTTATGAGATCCCATTTGTCGATTCTTGATCTTAGAGCATAAGCCACTGGTGTTTTGTTCAGGAAATTTTTTCCAGTGCCCATGTGTTCCAGATGCTTCCCTAGTTTTTCTTCTATTAGTTTGAGTGTGTCTGGTTTGATGTGGAGGTCCTTGATCCACTTGGACTTAAGCTTTATAGAGGGTGATAAGCATGGATTGATCTGCATTCTTCTACATGTTGACCTCCAGTTGAACTAGCACCATTTGCTGAAAATGCTATCTTTTTTCCATTGGATGGTTTTGGCTCCTTTGTCAAAACTCAAGTGACCATAGGTGTGTGGGTTCATTTCTGGGTCTTCAATTCTATTCCATTGGCCTATCTGTCTGTCTCTGTACCAATACCACGCAGTTTTTATCACTATTGCTCTGTAATACTGCTTGAGTTCAGGGATAGTGATTCCCCCTGAAGTCCTTTTATTGTTGAGGATAGCTTTAGCTATCCTGGGTTTTTTGTTATTCCAGATGAATTTGCAAATTGTTCTGTCTAACTCTTTGAAGAATTGGATTGGTATTTTGATGGGGATTGCATTGAATCTGTAGATTGCTTTTGGTAAAATGGCCATTATTACTATATTAATCCTGCCAATCCATGAGCATGGGAGATTTTCCATCTTCTGAGGTCTTCTTCAATTTCTTTCCTCAGTGTCTTGAAGTTCTTATTGTACAGATCTTTTACTTGCTTTGTTAAAGTCACAACGAGGTACTTTATATTATTTGGGTCTATTATGAAGGCTGTCGTTTCCCTAATTTCTTTCTCGGCTTGTTTCTCTTTTGTATAGAGGAAGGCAACTGATTTATTTGAGTTAATTTTATACCCAGCCACTTTGCTGAAGTTGTCTATCAGCTTTAGTAGTTCTCTGGTGGAACTTTTGGGATCACTTAAATATACTATCATATCATCTGCAAATAGTGATATTTTGACCTCTTCTTTTCCGATCTGTATCCCCTTGATCTCCTTTTGTTGTCTGATTGCTCTGGCTAGAACTTCAAGAACTATATTGAATAAGTAGGGAAAGAGTGGGCAGCCTTGTCTAGTCCCTGATTTTAGTGGGATTGCTTCAAGTTTCTCTCCATTTAGTTTAATGTTAGCAACTGGTTTGCTGTATATGGCTTTTACTATGTTTAGGTATGGGCCTTGAATTCCTATTCTTTCCAGGACTTTTATCATGAAGGGGTGTTGAATTTTGTCAAATGCTTTCTCAGCATCTAATGAAATGATCATGTGGTTCTGTTCTTTCAGTTTGTTTATATAATGGATCACGGTGATGGTTTTCCACATATTAAACCATCCCTGCATGCCTGGGATGAAGCCTACTTGATCATGGTGGATGATTGTTTTGATGTGCTCTTGAATTCGGTTTGCCAGAATTTTATTGAGTATTTTTGCGTCGATATTCATAAGGGAAATTGGTCTGAAGTTCTCTTTCTTTGTTGTGTCTTTGTGTGGTTTAGGTATAAGAGTAATTGTGGCTTCGTAGAAGGAATTCGGTAGTGCTCCATCTGTTTCTATTTTGTGGAATAGTTTGGATAATATTGGTATGAGGTCTGCTATGAAGGTTTGATAGAATTCTGCACTATACCCGTCTGGACTTGGGCTCTTTTTGGTTGGGAGACCTTTAATGACTGCTTCTATTTCCTTAGGAGTTATGGGGTTGTTTAACTGGTTTATCTGTTCCTGATTTAACTTCGATACCTGGTATCTGTCTAGGAAATTGTCCATTTCCTGAAGATTTTCAAGTTTTGTTGAATATAGGTTTTTATAGTAAGATCTGTTGATTTTTTGAATTTCCTCTGCATCTGTAGTTATGTCTCCCTTTTCATTTCTGATTTTGTTAATTTGGACGCACTCTCTGTGTCCTCTCGTTAGTCTGGCTAAGGGTTTATCTATCTTGTTGATTTTCTCAAAGAACCAACTTTTGGTTCTGTTGATTCTTTCTATGGTCCTTTTTGTTTCTACTTGGTTGATTTCAGCTCTGAGTTTGATTATTTCCTGCCTTCTACTCGTCCTCGGTGTATTTGCTTCTTTTTGTTCTAGAGCTTTTAGGTGTGCTGTCAAGCTGCTGACATATGCTCTTTCCTGTTTCTTTCTGCAGGCACTCAGCGCTATGAGTTTTCCTCTTAGCACAGCTTTCATTGTGTCCCATAAGTTTGGGTATGTTGTACCTTCATTTTCATTAAATTCTAAAAAGTTTTTAATTTCTTTCTTTATTTCTTCCTTGACCAGGTTATCATTGAGTAGAGCATTGTTCAATTTCCACGTATATGTGGGCATTCTTCCTTGATTGTTATTGAAGACCAGTTTTAGGCCGTGGTGGTCCGATAGCACGCATGGGATTATTTCTATCTTTCTGTACCTGTTGAGGCCCGTTTTTTGACCAATTATATGGTCAGTTTTGGAGAAAGTACCATGAGGAGCTGAGAAGAAGGTATATCCTTTTGCTTTAGGATAGAATGTTCTATAAATATCCGTTAAGTCCATTTGGCTCATGACTTCTCTTAGTCTGTCTACATCTCTGTTTAATTTCTGTTTCCATGATCTGTCCATTGATTAGAGTGGGGTGTTGAAATCTCCCACTATTATTGTGTGAGGTGCAATGTGTGTTTTGAGCTTTAGTAAGGTTTCTTTTACGTATGTAGGTGCCCTTGTATTTGGGGCATAGATATTTAGGATTGAGAGTTCATCTTGGTGGATTTTTCCTTTGATGAATATGAAGTGTCCTTCCTTACCTTTTTTGATGACTTTTAGTTGGAAATTGATTTTATTTGATATTAGAATGGCTACTCCAGCTTGCTTCTTCTGACCATTTGCTTGTAAAGTTGTTTTCCAGCCTTTCACTCTGAGGTAGTGTCTGTCTTTGTCTCTGAGTTGTGTTTCCTTTAGGCAGCAGAATGCAGGGTCCTCGTTGCGTATCCAGTTTGTTAATCTATGTCTTTTTATTGGGGAGTTGAGGCCATTGATATTGAGAGATATTAAGGAATAGTGATTATTGCTTCCCGTTATATTCATATTTGGATGTGAGGTTATGTTTGCGTGCCTTCATTCTCCTTGTTTTGTTGCCAGGACGATTAGTTTCTTGCTTCTTCTAGGGTATAGCTTGCCTCCTTATGTTGGGCTTTACCATTTATTATCCTTTGTAGTGCTTGATTTGTAGAAAGATATTGTGTAAATTGGTTTTGTCATGGAATATCTTGGTTTCTCCATCAATGTTAATTGAGAGTTTTGCTGGATACAGTAACCTGGGCTGGCATTTGTGTTCTCTTAGGGTCTGTATGACATCAGTCCAGGATCTTCTGGCCTTCATAGTTTCTGGCAAAAAGCCTGGTGTGATTCTGATAGGTCTGCCTTTATATGTTACTTGACCTTTTTCCCTTACTGCTTTTAATATTCTTTCTTTATTTTGTGCGTTTGGTGTTTTGACAATTATGTGACGGGAGGTGTTTCTTTTCTGGTCCAATCTATTTGGAGTTCTGTAGGCTTCTTGTATGCCTATGGGTATCTCTTTTTTTAGGTTAGGGAAGTTTTCTTCTATGATTTTGTTGAAGATATTTACTGGTCCTTTGAGCTGGGAGTCTTCACTCTCTTCTATACCTATTATCCTTAGGTTTGATCTTCTCATTGAGTCCTGGATTTCCTGTATGTTTTGGACCAGTAGCTTTTTCCGCTTTACATTATCTTTGACAGTTGAGTCAATGATTTCTATGGAATCTTCTGCTCCTGAGATTCTCTCTTCCATCTCTTGTATTCTGTTGGTGAAGCTTGTATCTACAGCTCCTTGTCTCTTCTTTTGGTTTTCTATATCCAGGGTTGTTTCCATGTGTTCCTTCTTGATTGCTTCTATTTCCATTTTTAATTCCTTCAACTGTTTGATTGTGTTTTCCTGGAGTTCTTTCAGGGATTTTTGTGTCTCCTCTCTATGGGCTTCTACTTGTTTATTTATGTTTTCCTGGAATTCTTTCAGGGATTTTTGTGTCTCCTCTCTATGGGCTTCTACTTGTTTATTTATGTTTTCCTGGAATTCTTTCAGGCATTTTTGCGATTCCTCTCTGTATGCTTCTACTTGTTCTCTAAGGGAGTTCTTCACGTCTTTCTTGAAGTCCTCCAGCATCATGATCAAAAATGATTTTGAAACTAGATCTTGCTTTTTTGGTGTGTTTGGATATTCCATGTTTGTTTTGATGGGAGAATTGGGCTCCGATGGTGCCATGTAGTCTTGGTTTCTGTTGCTTGGGTTCCTGCGCTTGCCTCTCGCCATCAGATTATCTCTAGTGTTACTTTGTTCTGCTATTTCTGACAGTGGCTAGACTGTCCTATAAGCCTGTGTGTCAGGAGTGCTGTAGACCTGTTTTCCTCTCTTTCAGTCAGTTATGGGGACAGAGTGTTCTGCTTTCGGGCGTGTAGTTTTTCCTCTCTACAGGTCTTCAGCTGTTCCTGTGGGCCTGTGTCTTGAGTTCACCAGGCAGCTTTGTTGCAGCAGAAAAGTTGGTCTTACCTGTGGTCCCGAGGCTCAAGTTCGCTAGTGGGGTGCTGCCCAGGGGCTCTTTGCAGCGGCAGCAACCAGGAAGACCTGTGCCGCCGTTTCCGGGAGCTTCAGCGCACCAGGGTTCCAGATGGTCTTTGGCTTTTTCCTCTGGCGTCCGAGATGTGTGTGCAGAGAGCAGTCTCTTCAGGTTTCCCAGGCATGTCTGCCTCTCTGAAGGTTTAGCTCTCCCTCCCACGGGATTTGGGTGCAGAGAACTGTTTCTCTGGTCTGTTTCCCTCAGGTTCTGGTGGTGTCTCAGGCAGGGGTCCTGCCGCACCTGGGCCCTCCCCCACGGGAGCCCAGAGGCCTTATACAGTTTCCTCTTGGGCCAGGGATGTGGGCAGGGGTGAGCAGTGTTGGTGGTCTCTTCTGCTCTGCAGCCTCAGGAGTGCCCACCTGACCAGGCAGTGAGGTCTCTCTCTCTCACGGGGTCTGGGAGCAGAGAGCTGCTGCGGGCCGGGATCCAGTATTTTTTTGTTTTTTTTGTTTTTTTTCATATGAAGTTGTTCTTTCAAGGTCTATATTGGAATTTTGATGAGAATTGAATTGAATCCGTAGACTGTTTTTGATTAATTGAATATTTTCACTATGTTATTCCAACCAATGCATTAGCAGAGTAGCACTTTCAATCTTCTGATATCTTCCTCAATTTCTTTCTTTAGAGACATGAAGTTTTTTGTCACACAGGTCTTTCAGTTGCTTGGTTAGAGTTATACCAAGATATTTTATATTATTTGTGGGTTTTGTGACTGGCTTCTTTTTCAGCCAGTTTATTGTTTATATAAAGGATGGTTACTTTGTTCTGTGAGATAATTTTATATCCAGCCACTTTGACAGAGGTATTTTTCAGCAGTAGAAGTTCTCTGGTAGAATTTTGGGGGTCATTTACAGATACTATCATTATCTGCAAACAGCAATATCTTTCTAATTTGCATCTCCTTGATCTTTAGTTTTCTTATTGCTTTAACTAGAACTTCATAATATGTTGAAGAGATAGGGAGAATGGACAGCCTTATATTGTCCCTAATTGTAGTGGAAATGATTTAAGTTTATCTCTGTTTCATTTGATATTAAGCATTGGCTCCTTGTATATTGCCTTTCTTATGTTTATGTATGTGCCTTATATCCCTGATCCCTCTAAGACTTTAAACATGAAGGAGTGTTGGGTTTTGTCAAAGGCTTTGTCTGTAGCTAAGGAAATCATCGTGTGTGTGTATGTGTGTGTGTGTGTGTGTGTGTGTGTGTGTGTACATGTGAATGTGTTTCTCTCAGTTTGTTTATATGCTGGATTACATTGGTGGTTTCTCAAATATTAAACCACCCTTGCATCCCTGGGATGAATATTACTAGTCATGATGGATGATATATTTGATGTGTTCTTGGATTCAGATCATGAGTATTTTATTGAGTAGTTTTGTGTCAAAATTCATAAGGGAAATTGGTCTGAAATTCTTTCTTCAATGAGTCTTTGTGTGGTTTATGTATCAGGATGACTGTGGTTTCATATGGTGAGTTTGGAATGTTCCAAATAATAATAGAATAATTTGAAGAATATTGGTATTAGCTCTTCATTTAAAGTCTAGTAGAATTTGATGCTAAAACTATCTGGCCCTGGGCCTTTTGGTGGGTATGGTGGTAGAAGATTTCATTTCTTTTGGGGGTTATCAAATACTATTTAGGTACATCATCTAATCTTCATTTAACTTTGGTAAATGTCTAGATAAATCATCCATTTTATTTAGATTTTCCAATTCTGTGTATTATCGGCTTTTGATATAGGACCCAATAGTTCTTTAGATGTATTCACTGTCTATTTTTATGTTTCTCTTTCATTTCTGAATTTGTTATTTTGGATACTGTCTCTTATATTTTAGTTAGTTTGGCTAAGGATTTGTCTATCTTGATAATGTTCTCAACAAATAAGCTCTTGATTTTGTTTATTTTTGTATTATTCTGTTTCTAATTGATTGATTTCAGTCATGGGTTTTATTATTTTCTCCTGTCTTGGGTGTGTTTGCTTCTTTAATCTTCAATCTAGAGCCCTCAGATATAATTTGAATTTATTAGTATGAGAATTCTCTAATTTCTTTGTGAGGGCCCTTAGTGCTATGAACTCTCCTGTTAGCACTGTTTTCATTCTGTCTCATAAATTTAAGTATGGTGTACCTTCACTTTCATTGAATTCTAGAAAGTCTTTAATTTCTTTCTTTATTTCCTTACCCAATGATCACTGAATAGAGATTTGTTAAATTTCCATAAATTTATAAGTTTTCTGTTGTTCCTCTTGTTATTGAAGACTAGCTGTAATACATAGTGATCTGGTTAAAAAATGGAAGGGGTTATTTTAATCTTGTATCTTACATCTTGAGGTTTGTTTTGTGACAGAGTGTATGGTCAATTTTGGAGAAGATTCTATGAGGTGCAAATAAAAAAAAATTTCTGTTTTGGTGAAATATTCTGTAGCTATCTTTTAGGGGGTCCATTTGATTCATAGCCTCTGTTTGGTTCATTGATTTTCTGTTCAGTTTCTATCTTGATGGCTTGTTAATTCAGGAGAGTGGGTGTTGTACTCTGACTATTAATGTAGGAGATTCACTCTGTGACTTAAGCTTTAGTAATTTCTTTTTTTTTTTTATCTTTTTTTTATTTTTATTTTTTTTATTAACTTGAGTATTTCTTTTTTTTTTTTATTTTTTTTTTTATTAACTTGAGTATTTCTTATATACATTTCGAGTGTTATTCCCTTTCCCGGTTTCCGGGCAAACATCCCCCTCCCCCCTCCCCTTCCTTATGGGTGTTCCCCTCCCAACCCTCCCCCCATTGCCGCCCTCCCCCCATAGACTAGTTCACTGTGGGTTCAGTCTTAGCAGGACCCAGGGCTTCCCCTTCCACTGGTGCTCTTACTAGGATATTCATTGCTACCTATGGGGTCAGAGTCCAGGGTCAGTCCATGTATAGTCTTTAGGTAGTGGCTTAGTCCCTGGAAGCTCTGGTTGCTTGGCATTGTTGTACTTTTGGGGTCTCGAGCCCCTTCAAGCTCTTCCAGTTCTTTCTCTGATTCCTTCAATAGGGGACCTATTCTCAGTTCAGTGGTTTGCTGCTGGCATTCGCCTCTGTATTTGCTGTATTCTGGCTGTGTCTCTCAGGAGCGATCTACATCCGGCTCCTGTCGGTCTGCACTTCTTTGCTTCATCCATCTAGTCCAATTGGGTGGCTGTATATGTATGGGCCACATGTGGGGCAGGCTCTGAATGGGTGTTCCTTCAGTCTCTGTTTTAATCTTTGCCTCTCCCTTCCCTGCCAAGGGTATTCTTTTTCCTCATTTAAAGAAGGAGTGAAGCATTCACATTTTGATCATCCGTCTTGAGTTTCGTTTGTTCTAGGGATCTAGGGTAATTCAAGCATTTGGGCTAATAGCCACTTATCAATGAGTGCATACCATGTATGTCTTTCTGTGATTGGGTTAGCTCACTCAGGATGATATTTTCCAGTTCCAACCATTTGCCTACGAATTTCATAAACTCGTTGTTTTTGATAGCTGAGTAATATTCCATTGTGTAGATGTACCACATTTTCTGTATCCATTCCTCTGTTGAAGGGCATCTGGGTTCTTTCCAGCTTCTGGCTATTATAAATAAGGCTGCGATGAACATAGTGGAGCACGTGTCTCTTTTATATGTTGAGGCATCTTTTGGGTATATGCCCAAGAGAGGTATAGCTGGATCATCAGGCAGTTCAATGTCCAATTTTCTGAGGAACCTCCAGACTGATTTCCAGAATGGTTTTACCAGTCTGCAATCCCACCAACAATGGAGGAGTGTTCCTCTTTCTCCACATCCTCGCCAGCATCTGCTGTCACCTGAGTTTTTGATCTTAGCCAATCGCACTGGTGTGAGGTGAAATCTCAGGGTTGTTTTGATTTGCATTTCCCTTATGACTAAAGATGTTGAACATTTCTTTAGGTGTTTCTCAGCCATTCGGCATTCCTCAGCTGTGAATTCTTTGTTTAGCTCTGAACCCCATTTTTTAATAGGGTTATTTGTTTCCCTGCGGTCTAACTTCTTGAGTTCTTTGTATATTTTGGAAATAAGGCCTCTATCTGTTGTAGGATTGGTAAAGATCTTTTCCCAATCTGTTGGTTGCCGTTTTGTCCTAACCACAGTGTCCTTTGCCTTACAGAAGCTTTGCAGTTTTATGAGATCCCATTTGTCGATTCTTGATCTTAGAGCATAAGCCATTGGTGTTTTGTTCAGGAAATTTTTTCCAGTGCCCATGTGTTCCAGATGCTTCCCTAGTTTTTCTTCTATTAGTTTGAGTGTGTCTGGTTTGATGTGGAGGTCCTTGATCCACTTGGACTTAAGCTTTGTACAGGGTGATAAGGATGGATCGATCTGCATTCTTCTACATGTTGCCCTCCAGTTGAACCAGCACCATTTGCTGAAAATGCTATCTTTTTTCCATTGGATGGTTTTGGCTCCTTTGTCAAAAATCAAGTGACCATAGGTGTGTGGGTTCATTTCTGGGTCTTCAATTCTATTCCATTGGTCTATCTGTCTGTCTCTGTACCAATACCATGCAGTTTTTATCACTATTGCTCTGTAATACTGCTTGAGTTCAGGGATAGTGATTCCCCCTGAAGTCCTTTTATTGTTGAGGATAGCTTTAGCTATCCTGGGTTTTTTGTTATTCCAGATGAATTTGCAAATTGTTCTGTCTAACTCTTTGAAGAATTGGATTGGTATTTTGATGGGGATTGCATTGAATCTGTAGATTGCTTTTGGTAAAATGGCCATTTTTACCATATTAATCCTGCCAATCCATGAGCATGGGAGATCTTTCCATCTTCTGAGGTCTTCTTCAATTTCTTTCCTCAGTGTCTTGAAGTTCTTATTGTACAGATCTTTTACTTGCTTGGTTAAAGTCACACCGAGGTACTTTATATTATTTGGGTCTATTATGAAGGGTGTCGTTTCCCTAATTTCTTTCTCGGCTTGTTTCTCTTTTGTATAGAGGAAGGCAACTGATTTATTTGAGTTAATTTTATACCCAGCCACTTTGCTGAAGTTGTTTATCAGCTTTAGTAGTTCTCTGGTGGAACTTTTGGGATCACTTAAATATACTATCATGTCATCTGCAAATAGTGATATTTTGACCTCTTCTTTTCCGATCTGTATCCCTTTGATCTCCTTTTGTTGTCTGATTGCTCTGGCTAGAACTTCAAGAACTATATTGAATAAGTAGGGAGAGAGTGGGCAGCCTTGTCTAGTCCCTGATTTTAGTGGGATTGCTTCAAGTTTCTCTCCATTTAGTTTAATGTTAGCAACTGGTTTGCTGTATATGGCTTTTACTATGTTTAGGTATGGGCCTTGAATTCCTATTCTTTCCAGGACTTTTATCATGAAGGGGTGTTGAATTTTGTCAAATGCTTTCTCAGCATCTAATGAAATGATCATGTGGTTCTGTTCTTTCAGTTTGTTTATATAATGGATCACGTTGATGGTTTTCCGTATATTAAACCATCCCTGCATGCCTGGGATGAAGCCTACTTGATCATGGTGGATGATTGTTTTGATGTGCTCTTGAATTCGGTTTGCCAGAATTTTATTGAGTATTTTTGCGTCGATATTCATAAGGGAAATTGGTCTGAAGTTCTCTTTCTTTGTTGTGTCTTTGTGTGGTTTAGGTATAAGAGTAATTGTGGCTTCGTAGAAGGAATTCGGTAGGGCTCCATCTGTTTCAATTTTGTGGAATAGTTTGGATAATATTGGTATGAGGTCTTCTATGAAGGTTTGATAGAATTCTGCACTAAACCCGTCTGGACCTGGGCTCTTTTTGGTTGGGAGACCTTTAATGACTGCTTCTATTTCCTTAGGAGTTATGGGGTTGTTTAACTGGTTTATCTGTTCCTGATTTAACTTCGATACCTGGTATCTGTCTAGGAAATTCTCCATTTCCTGAAGATTTTCAAGTTTTGTTGAATATAGGTTTTTATAGTAAGATCTGATGATTTTTTGAATTTCCTCTGAGTCTGTAGTTATGTCTCCCTTTTCATTTCTGATTTTGTTAATTTGGACGCACTCTCTGTGTCCTCTCGTTAGTCTGGCTAAGGGTTTATCTATCTTGTTGATTTTCTCAAAGAACCAACTTTTGGTTCTGTTGATTCTTTCTATGGTCCTTTTTGTTTCTACTTGGTTGATTTCAGCTCTGAGTATGATTATTTCCTGCCTTCTACTCCTCCTGGGTGTATTTGCTTCTTTTTGTTCTAGAGCTTTTAGGTGTGCTGTCAAGCTGCTGACATATGCTCTTTCCTGTTTCTTTCTGCAGGCACTCAGCGCTATGAGTTTTCCTCTTAGCACAGCTTTCATTGTGTCCCATAAGTTTGAGTATGTTGTATCTTCATTTTCATTAAATTCTAAAAAGTTTTTAATTTCTTTCTTTATTTCTTCCTTGACCAGGTTATCATTGAGTAGAGCATTGTTCAATTTCCACGTATATGTGGGCATTCTTCCCTTATTGTTATTGAAGACCAGTTTTAGGCCGTGGTGGTCCGATAGCACGCATGGGATTATTTCTATCTTTCTGTACCTGTTGAGGCCCGTTTTTTGACCAATTATATGGTCAATTTTGGAGAAAGTACCATGAGGAGCTGAGAAGAAGGTATATCCTTTTGCTTTAGGATAGAATGTTCTATAAATATCCGTTAAGTCCATTTGGCTCATGACTTCTCTTAGTCTGTCTACATCACTGTTTAATTTCTGTTTCCATGATCTGTCCATTGATGAGAGTGGGGTGTTGAAATCTCCCACTATTATTGTGTGAGGTGCAATGTGTGTTTTGAGCTTTAGTAAGGTTTCTTTTACATATGTAGGTGCCCTTGTATTTGGGGCATAGATATTTAGGATTGAGAGTTCATCTTGGTTGATTTTTCCTTTGATGAATATGAAGTGTCCTTCCTTATCTTTTTTGATGACTTTTAGTTGGAAATTGATTTTATTTGATATTAGAATGGCTACTCCAGCTTGCTTCTTCTGACCATTTGCTTGGAAAGTTGTTTTCCAGCCTTTCACTCTGAGGTAGTTTCTGTCTTTGTCTCTGAGGTGTGTTTCCTGTAGGCAGCAGAATGCAGGGTCCTTGTTGCGTATCCAGTTTGTTAATCTATGTCTTTTTATTGGGGAGTTGAGGCCATTGATATTGAGAGATATTAAGGAATAGTGATTATTGCTTCCCGTTATATTCATATTTGATGTGAGGTTATGTTTGTGTGCTTTCATTCTCTTTGTTTTGTTGCCAAGACGATTAGTTTCTTGCTTCTTCTAGGGTATAGCTTGCCTCCTTATGTTGGGCTTTACCATTTATTATCCTTTGTAGTGCTGGATTTGTAGAAAGATATTGTGTAAATTTGGTTTTGTCATGGAATATCTTGGTTTCTCCATCAATGTTAATTGAGAGTTTTGCTGGATACAGTAATCTGGGCTGGCATTTGTGTTCTCTTAGGGTCTGTATAACATCAGTCCAGGATCTTCTGGCCTTCATAGTTTCTGGCGAGAAGTCTGGTGTGATTCTGATAGGTCTCCCTTTATATGTTACTTGACCTTTTTCCCTTACTGCTTTTAATATTCTTTCTTTATTTTGTGCGTTTGGTGTTTTGACAATTATGTGACGGGAGGTGTTTCTTTTCTGGTCCAATCTATTTGGAGTTCTGTAGGCTTCCTGTATGTCTATGGGTATCTCTTTTTTTAGGTTAGGGAAGTTTTCTTCTATGATTTTGTTGAAGATATTTACTGGTCCTTTGAGCTGGGAGTCTTCACTCTCTTCTATACCTATTATCCTTAGGTTTGATCTTCTCATTGAGTCCTGGATTTCCTGTATGTTTTGGACCAGTAGCTTTTTCCGCTTTACATTATCTTTGACAGTTGAGTCAATGATTTCTATGGAATCTTCTGCTCCTGAGATTCTCTCTTCCATCTCTTGTATTCTGTTGGTGAAGCTTGTATCTACAGCTCCTTGTCTCTTCTTTTGGTTTTCTATATCCAGGGTTGTTTCCATGTGTTCCTTCTTGATTGCTTCTATTTCCATTTTTAATTCCTTCAACTGTTTGATTGTGTTTTCCTGGAATTCTTTCAGGGATTTTTGCGATTCCTCTCTGTAGGCTTTTACTTGTTTATTAATGTTTTCCTGTGCTTCCCTAAGTGTGTTCAGGTCTTTCCTGAAGTCCTCCAGCATCATGATCAAATATGATTTTGAAACTAGATCTTGCTTTTCTGGTGTGTTTGGATATTCCATGTTTGTTTTGGTGGGAGAATTGGGCTCCGATGATGGCATGTAGTCTTGGTTTCTGTTGCTTGGGTTCCTGCGCTTGCCTCTCGCCATCAGATTATCTCTAGTGTTACTTTGTTCTGCTATTTCTGACAGTGGCTAGACTGTCCTATAAGCCTGTGTGTCAGGAGTGCTGTAGACCTGTTTTCCTCTCTTTCAGTCAGTTATGGGGACAGAGTGTTCTGCTTTCGGGCGTGTAGTTTTTCCTCTCTACAGGTCTTCAGCTGTTCCTGTGGGCCTGTGTCTTGAGTTCACCAGGCAGCTTTCTTGCAGCAGAAAATTTGGTCTTACCTGTGGTCCCGAGGCTCAGGTTTGCTCGTGGGGTGCTGTCCAGGGGCTCTCTGCAGCGGCAGCAACCAGGAAGACCTGTGCCGCCCCTTCCGGGAGCTTCAGTGCACCAGGGTTCCAGATGGTCTTTGGCTTTTTCCTCTGGCGTCCGAGATGTGTGTGCAGGGAGCAGTCTCTTCTGGTTTCCCAGGCCTGTCTGCCTCTCTGAAGGTTTAGCTCTCCCTCCCACGGGATTTGGGTGCAGAGAACTGTTTATCCGGTCTGTTTCCTTCAGGGTCCAGCGGTGTCTGTGGCAGGGGTCCTGCCGCTCCTGGGCCCTCCCCCACGGGAGCCCAGAGGCCTTATACAGTTTCCTCTTGGGCCAGGGATGTGGGCAGGGGTGAGCAGTGTTGGTGGTCTCTTCCGCTCTGCAGCCTCAGGAGTGCCCACCTGACCAGGCGGTTGGGTCTCTCTCTCACCGGGTCTGGGAGCAGAGAGCTGCTGCGGGCCGGGATCTAGTAATTTCTTTTATGAATGTGGGTGCCTTTGCATTTGGGGCATAGATGTTCAAAATGATATTTTATCTTAGTGAATTTTTCCTCTGATGAGTATGAAGTGTCTTTCTTTATTCTTTTTATTATTTTTAGTTAAAAGCCTATTTTATTAAATATCAGAATGGCTACTCAGGTTTTTTTCTTGGGACCCTTGCTTGGAAAACCTTTTGCTAGACCTTATTCTGAGGTAATATCTATCTCCTGCAGTATGTTTCTTGTGTGCATCAGAATGATGGATCCTGTTTACACATATACTCTGTGTCATTTGGGGAATTGAGACCATTGATGTTGAAAAATATTAATGACCAAGGATTGTTATTTTGATGTTGATGGGGGCACTGTGTGTGTGTGTGTTTGTGTGTGTGTGTATGAGACAGAGAGACAGAGACAGACAGAGAGAGACAGAGAGTGAGACAGAGAGAGAGAGAGAGAGAGAGAGAGAGAGAGAGAGGGAGAGGGAGAGGGAGAGGGAGAGGGAGAGAGAGTCTGACTTTTTTGCTGGTATTGAATTATCTATTTCTTGGGGTGTTTTGGAGCGTTCCTTCTAGTATCCTCTGTAGGGATGGATTAGTGGAAAGATATTATTTAAATTTGGTTTTGTCATGGAATATCTTGGTTTCTCTACAGCAATTGAAAATTTTGCTGGGTATAGAAGTCCAGACTAATATCTCTGATCTCTTAGAGACTGAAAGAAATCTGCCCAGGGCCTTCAGGCTTTTAAAGTCTTCATTGAGAAATCCAGTGTAATTCTTATGTCTGCTTTTATGTGTTACTTGGTCATTATTCCTTAAAGTTTTTAATATTCTTTCTTTGTTCTATACATTTAGTGCTTTGACTATTATGTAGACAGAAGGTTTTCTTTTTTGGTTCATGGTCTACGCTATTTGGTGTTTTATAAATGTCTTGTACATGTATAATCATCTTTTTTATTAAGTTAGAAAATTTTTCTCCTATGACTTTGTTGGAGATATTTTCTGGCCCTTTGAAGTGGGAATCTTTACCTTCTTCTCTTTCTGTTAATCTTAGTTTTGGTCTTTTTATAGTGTCCCAATTTTTGGAAGTTTTATGTTAGAAACTTTTTAGCTTTAGCATTTTCTTTGACCAATTTATCAATTTCTTCTATAGTATATTCTATGCCTGAGAGAGTAGGGTGGAGCTCAATGCTGGGTTTGCCCAGAGATGCCAGTAATCAGGGACTTGGAAAAGGGGGGTCTCACCTGGTGGTCACTGATGGCTGTGGGTATCTGGGATTAAGATTAGACTTGTGTAAACATGGAGTATAAATGATATAGGGCCGACCTCATGGCTGCTGGGTAGCCTTTTTGCCCTCAGAACTTATCTAATGCTTACATATTACAGAAAACATCAAATTTTGATTAAAGAATAAAAAATTGTACTATTTATCATAAAGTGATGGAATAGCAGATTCTGGATTTTTACCACAATCCCAGCTCTGAAGACATCCACCAAATATACATAACCTCTTTCTAGAGAAAATATGTCTAGGGGAGTGCAGGAGTCTAGTTAAATGTGTAGCATCACAGTAGAGCAAATAGAGAAGTTTTAATTAACATTTTCCTGATGATTAAGGAAGGACACTAATCAATACTTTAACAATATTTATTGGTTATTTGTTTTCCTTTTTTTGAGAATTCCATGCTTAGAACCTTAGCTAATTTACTTATTTGTTTGTTTTTGGATTTCTGTTTCTTTATTTCCATTTAGTGTTTTTAGTTCTTTGTGTATTCCAGACATTCTGTAAGCTACTCTGAAATTCTGTATCACCAACGTTGCTGAGGCTGTGAGGCAAAAGACCCCTTATTTAATGGTGGCATGAGTGTAGACCAATGTAGCTATGGTGGGGAAGAATAGAACTGTAGAGTGACTCAGCTAACCACTTTTATGCATGTACCCCCAAAAAATGTTGATATGAAATGTAAGGGAGAAATATTAGGGATGAAAAATTAACTGGTGATATGGGATAGATATTGGGGTACGGGTAAAAAAAAGTGAATGTTTTTGAAAAATGCATATGGAAATTGAATGTAAGCCAAATAAAATGCAGCAATTAAAATATTTAAGTGGAAATACCTTATGTGGATGCATAAGGTGATTTCGCGAGCTAGAGAGGTGCTGAGGAAAATCCCATGACCATGAATATGCTAGTTGCCTCCAACTTGTTTGCTATTGAGTGCCCTGAAACTTGCAAAGGAATACAGACCATTGCTGCTGCACTTAATGTTGACTGCCAGAACTAAATCGTAAGATCTTATTGCTGAAGATGTTTTAACTGCAGAACACAGAGAATCTAAGTTGTGACTGAGATGGAAGCCTCTACCCCATTGGCCAGCTTACGGTAAGGTAAAGTGCTATGCACATTGCTTGGGGAGAATTGCTACCTACTATATTGCTCAGATGTGTATACTCTGTGTGGACCCTGTGATACCTTACTCAGTTGCTAGGTAAAATATGCCTGTGAGAACCTTATGTCTTCTCCTACCAAGAGTCTCATACTTTAATTTATGAACCTTCAAAATACCTGAGCTGTAACACCTACCATGCTTCCTGGTCTCAAACTCCCAAGTGCCTCAGTAGTTGGCATCATATGCAATAATGGTTAGTGTCACTATACCATTTGATGTGCTACTCTAGGTGACAATTCTGTGCATATTCCATCATTCCAGATTAAAGGTCTTTGCTTGACACAGTAAATCTAAATTGTTTAAATAACTACTTTTTCTGGAAACAATAAATTTGTAGGAACTGAGCTCAAGAGAATGGAGCATCATGTGATCTCCAGCAAAATAATTATTCTAATGAAGAGAATGTCTGTGCCCAACAGCCGACCACAGATAATGAAATGAGAGGAACAATACAGCCTGTAATGAGAAGTCTGACCCAGATAAAAAGCATAAGGAAGGAAAAACCAGAAATGCTGGGGCTGAAAACTCCAGGGACTGAGAAAAAAATTGACCCAGAATATCAATAGCCAAGTAAGTCACATGGGAGAGAGCCAAAAGATTCAAGTGCAAACCATTGGTCAGTATCAGGAAATCAACAAAATAAAAAAATAAACAAAAGTTGCCTAAATGATTTAGGAGATGCCATAGACTGAACCATAATATGTGGAACATACATGGAAAGTAAAGGGGAGAAAAGGAGAAAAAATGTCTGTAAAAAAAATTAGGAGAAGCCTTTTCAAATTTAGAGAGGACGATTACCATCCATAATAAAAGGCTGTAATAACCACATTTGTGAGTGCACAGCAGCGTACCTACTGACATATTTCTTAATAGAACCCTTACACACAGAGGAGTGTGAGAAAATATTCCAAGTGTTGAAAGAAAAAACATGGATATTGTTCCTGGAACAGTCTTTGAGAAATGAAAGGAAGATGAAGACATTATCAAACAAAGGAAGTCAATATGTATGTACATAAAATTATATCTACCTGACATATCTATACGTTCAATTTTAGGGTGTTATGATATGGTAATGCTAATGGACTCTAGTATAAAGATTAAAAGAGAGAGCAATTAAAAGCAACTACAGATGTGTAAGCACTCTTGGTGACTAGCTTTCAGCTCTGGGCACAGGCAGAAACCAGAAGGGTTCCATCCCTGACTGCTCTTATGCTCCTAGGCCCAAAGGGCACAGAGGGCACAAGGCAGGTTCCTCTTGGGTCAGGAATGTGAATAGAAATAGGTGTCTTCTCTGAGCTCTCAGGATTGCCCATACTTCTGAGAGTCCAGTTCTCTCCCTCATGGGATTTGGGTACAGAGAGCTGTGGGACCAGTTCAGCTCCCGGAGCAAGCAGAAACCAGAAGTGTCCTGTCCCAGACTGCTCCTGCCAGTGTGTGTCCCAAGGCCACCAGGCAGGTTGTTTGGAGTAGA
This sequence comes from Rattus norvegicus, assembly GCF_021556685.1. NCBI lineage: Eukaryota > Metazoa > Chordata > Mammalia > Rodentia > Muridae > Rattus > Rattus norvegicus. The sequence goes on from NC_141547.1 coordinate 89,462,978, forward strand.
AGAGTTGGTCTTACCTCTGCTCTCAGGTGAGTTGGCGCTACTGGTGACTAGCTTTTAGTACTAGGCACAGGCAGGAACTAGAAGTTTTTGGCCCCTGACTTCTCCTAAGAGGGCACAGAGTACACTAAGCAGGTTCATCTTGGGGCAGGACTGTGAGCAGAAGTAATTGTCTCCTCTGGGCTCTCAGAATTGTCCTCACTTTTCAGAGTCCAGCTCACCATACCTGACCTCAAGTTGTGATACAGAGCAATAATGATAAAAACTGCATAGTATTGGTACAGCGACAGGCAAGCAGATCAAAGGAATAGAATTGAAGACCCAGAAATTAAGACACACACCTATGGTCACTTGATCTTTGACAAAGGAGCCAAAACCATCCAGTGGAAAAAAGATAGCATTTTCAACAAATGATGATAGTTCAACTAGAGGGCAGCATGTAGAAGAATGAAATTGACCCATTCTTATCAACTAAAGCTAAAGTCCAAGTGCATCAAGAACCTCCACATCAAACCAGGTATACTCAAATTAATAGAAGAAAAAGTAAGGAAGAGCCTTGAACACATGGGCACTGGGGGAATTTCCTGAACAAAATGCCAATGGCTTATGCTCTAAGATTAAGAATCGACAAATGGGACCTCACAAAATTGCAAAGCTTCTGTAAGGCAAAGGACACTGTTCTTAGGACAAAATGGCAACCAATAGATTGGGAAATGATCTTTACCAATCCTACATCTGATAGAGGCTAATATCCAATTTACACAAGGAACTCAAGAAGTTAGACTTTAGAGAGTCAAATAAGCATATTAAAAATGGGGTATAGAGCTAAACAAAGAATTCTCAGTTGAGGAATATCAAATGACTGAGAAGTACTTAAAGAAATGTTCACCATTCTTAGTCATCGGGGAAATGCAAAGCAAAACAACACTGAGATTCCACCTCACACCAGTCAGAATGGTTAAGATCAAAACCTCAGGTGACAACAGATGCTGGTAAGGATGTGGAGAAAAAGGAACATTCCTCCATTGTTGGTGTGATTGCAAGCTGGTATAACTACTCTGGAAATCAGTCTGGAGGTTCCTCAGAAAATTTGACATAGTACTACCTGAGGACACAGCTATATCACTCCTGGACATATACCCAAATGATGCCCCAACATACAACAAAGACACGTGCTCCATCATGTTCATAGCAGTCGTATTTGTAATAGCCAGAAGCTGGAAAGAACCCAGATGCCCTTCAACAGAGGAATGGATACAGAAAATGTGGTACATCTACACGGTGGAGTACTACTCAGCTATCAAAAACAACGGCTTCATGAAACTCATAGGCAAATGGATAGAACTAGAAAATATCATCCTCAGTGAAGGAACCCAATCACACAAAAACACACATGGTATGCACTTACTAATAAGTAGATATTAGCCCTAAGGGTAAAATTACAGAAGATACAGTCCATAGACCACATGAATTTCAAGAAGCAAGATGAACGAAGTGTAGATATTTTAGTCCTTCTTAAAGGTGGAACAAAATTATTCATAGATGGAGATATAGAGACAAAGTTTGGAGCAGAGACTGACGGAATGACCATTCAGAGCCTGCCTCACTTGGGACAGCCACCAAAACTAGACAATATTGATGAAGCCAAGAAGTGCATGCTGACAAGAGCCTGATATAGCCATCTCCTGAGAGGCTCACCAGAGAGTGGCAAATACAGAGCCAAATACTAGCAGCAAATCATTGAATTGAGAATGGGATCCATATTAGAGGATTTACAAAAAGGATTGAAGTAGCTGAAGAGGCTTGCAAGCCCATAAGAACAATACTAACCAACCAGAGCTCCCAGGGACTAAACCACTACCCAATGACTACACATGGACAGACCCATGGCTCCAGCTGCATATGGAGCAGAGGATGGCCTTGTTGCTCACTAAGAAAGAGAAGCCCTTGGTCCTGCCAAGGCCAGAGACCCCTCCCCAATGTAGGAGAATGTCAGGATGGGGAGGCAGGAAGGGGGATGGTTAGGGTGGGGAATACCTTCATAGAAGAAAGAAAGGGGATGGGATAGGGGGCTTAATGAGAAGGGCTCAAAATTTGAAATGTAAATAAAAATATCCAATAAAAAATAAAGACACAAAAAAGGCAGCTAGAGAAAATTATTTATTTATGGATATACAGTATACAAAAATGTGATTTAAAGAGTTAAAAATACAAAATCCAGGAACAAGTAAAATCCATAGTTTTTAACCTATAATCACAGTTTATTTGTTATTAACTTAATGTTTATTTTACTGTAACTATTAGCTGTTATGTATGAGCTTAATGAAAATCACAAAGCATAACTTTACAATAGATTCCCAAAGCAAACAAACGAAAACCCACTACAAAACAAAACTATCCTAAAGACATCAAAAGAAGACAATAGTAAATGGCATGCTCCTATCAGCAAACACATCATACAGTCTAGAACATTCCCTGGCAGTAGATAGGAATAACTCCCATCAGTTACCGTAAGAGACGTCAATAATATCAGAGCAGCAGCAGCAAGCAATTCAGGAATGGAACAGTGTTCCCAAAAGTCACGGAGCAAACGTCCCTGAGACAGACTGAACATTTCTCCAAAGAAGAACAGAAAACTCATTTTGTCAAATGCACAGGGAACATTTTCAGGAAAGATTTTATATTTAAAGAAATGTACTTTGAATGTTCAGGGAAAATGAAGTGATACAAGTATCTTCTCAGAATAGTGGGTGAAAAACAGCCACAGTAGAAAGAAAACAGCAAAGTTAACAGGCAGGTAAACGTAAAGACTTTTCCTTGGCTGCCTCTCACAGAACAAACTAGGAAGCACGTTTAAGGCTTGGGGTTACCATGTCAGGGTCAAGAACAGCATAGGGTTTTGAAGACTAAGGAAACCATAGCTTCAGTCTCACCAACACACATCTGTATCTTCTGTATTCTTAGACTCCTTGAACATTTTATGAAAATTTCATCTGATTCATTCAACCTTTTGTCCCTTAGCTGTTTCCTCATCATTAGGTTGTAATTCTGATATAACTTCTCAAACATTTCCATGTCACATTCTGTCAAATAATCCATATCTCAAAACTGGACTCATTCCAACATTCTATAACATGAGGCTCTCCTCCAGCTCTGATGTTAGGAGGGGTGGACTTTTGAAGAGGCTTAGGGAATGAAGCCGGGGGCTTTGTAGATGCGATGAGTCACTTCTTAGAAGAGATTATAAAAAATTGTCCCCATTTTCACCCATGTATGAAAGTAGAAAGATGGCCTCGTTTGTGAAACAGATATCCATCTCTGATAGCACTCAGTCTGGAAACTCCTAGTCTTTAGAGTGATGAGAAAAACACAGACAAGTCATGGTGTTCACTTTCTTGGACACTAAGCTGAGAGCAATCTCAGTGCTGTGTCAGTTAATGGATGTTTCCAAATACCATTGACTTGACTTTGGTTATTCATGCTGCTTAGAGATCCAGATGTGTAGGCTGTGCTTGCCACATGTTTCTGTAATTGAATTTTTAGGAACAAGTTCATTTGAGTTTTCTAAAACAACTTTTATTAATTGTACAAAACCTCAAGACTATCTATTCTAGTTGAGAGAAGGACCTCAGAGTCTTCCCTTTCCAACAGTCATTCTCCGACATTTTTCCCTGCCAACTCCAACTTCTATTTTCAGTTATTTTTTCTTTGGAGTATTCTTTAAATTAGAAATTATCTTCTAAAATTTCATAATTAAAAGACAGACATGTAGCAGTTTAGGGGTTCACACTGTCACCTTCTGTTTTATTCCCACCTCACTAAGAGCATTTAACTTGCCCACACATGTAACACTATAACTGATAGGTTATGCGTGACAGAATGATGGTACTTGTTTGTGTGTGTGTGTGTGTGTGTGTGTGTGTGTGTGTGTGTGTATACATACATTAAATGTTAACATATGGTATATTATAGTCTTTTTTCTTTCTTATCTCTTTTTTCTTATTAATCATTCCATTCATTTACCTCTCAAATGATAACTGGGCATGATAAACCAATTGAGAATTAGAGTAATGTGTAGGGGAGGGGTTTGCTACCTTTTCATGTAATAGAATTATATAATGATTAAATTTTTTAAAAAAATGTTCTTTAAAATTGTACACAGGTGCTACTTATATCTCATTTTCTGAAATGAATAGCAAGTAAGACAATGACTTCAGTCCTTAAAGAGGAATGAGAACAACTCTGAAACAGGAACAAGCAAATGAGACACTATTCGTTGCTGAAAAGAAAAGGCTCCAAAATGGGAAAGGCACAAGAGAAAGTCAAATGCATACCACTATGTGAAACAGGCCAGTCTAAAGGCTATATTTTGTGTGTTTTCAATCATTTGACATTGTGAAAAACTGACTATAGAGAGATGAAATATCAGTGGTTGCCAGGGGCAAAGGGAGGGAGTGATGAATAGGTAGATCCCAGAATCCCTGACACATAGAAGCTACACGGAATGGCAATATAATTTTTTCATTTTACATTATATATTAAAAGGGAGTAACCAGTCTTCTTATTTATTGTATTAAAAGCCATCTTCCCAAGATAGTTCCCCACACCGACTCTGTCAATGAAGCCAGGAACCTTTTGCTAAATATGTCATGAACCCTAAGGGAAATTATAACTACTACTATTTGACCAAATGGACATAGCAATACAATACTTCTAGTGACTTATTACTGTACTGATGAATTATCTAAGTCATCATAATTCCTCCTCAGAGGACTTTCTTTTTGCAGTGGATAGTAATTAATGCAGATACAATGAGCTAGTCAACACAGAAGAGCAAAAGAATTTGGAGGGATCAGCCTCAAAGGAGATGTCAACATCAAACCTCCTCCTTCAAGCCAGTGGGGACTCTATGCAAAAGGAGTTAAGTGGAAAGCTTGTAAAAACCAGAGGTGGTGGATGACTATAAGAAAGCAGTGTTTTCCAACTGCCACAGAACAAATGCACATGTGGACACAGCAAATATGACAGCATCCACATGATGTAAATAAGCTTGAGCCAAACAAAATCCCAGCCTGGAAGTTGGGAGGCAAGCAGAAAGTTGCCTCATGCCTTGCTGAGGATCCATTGGTATTTGATAGCTTTGGAGAGATTGAAAGAAATTGGTTTTCTCCAAAATACACCTGGTATATTGAGATATCTCTAGGGCTTGCCTCACACACAGGAGATGTTGATAATTACAAACTGGACTCAATGCATTTAAAGAAAGAGGGCAAGAAGAATGAAGAAGAGAGGAGGGGGAGCATAAAGTTTGGCATAAAAATGGGAATGTAAAGATACCTGAGTGGATCTAGAGGAAGTAGTGAGAAGGTATGAATATGATCCAAGTACACTGCATTAAATTCTCAAATAATTGATAAAATATTATGCAAAAACAGAAAGCCAAATCATCAACAAAACTATGTAGTCATAGTTCTATATATATGAACAAATATACATAATGTTTGATATACATTTTATTTGTATTGCAATTTGAATACATACTTCATGTAAAATTATAAGCCCTTTATTATGCAATGAATCACTTGAGAAATTCTTTGGATCATTTCACTTAAGGGAAGTAAGCAATACTTGGTTACTACAAAACAAAACATGCTGTGACTCAATTTATAACCTCACAAGTTATTTAGAACCCAGAGGATTTCTGGAAAAAAGGGCAATGAAACCCTAACACTTACCTAAAATCTTAGGGAGATTTGGAGGCTTACTCTTATGAAGTTTCATCACTAATAAATCCAATGGAAAACATGAGTTAAATTTATTTAGAAAACAAACCATGACAGCAGGTGAGGATGAACATTGATTTAACAAGAAAAAAAAAAAGAGCCACACAGGTGAATTCTTTTATTCTACGTTTGCTTTTCTCTATTTTGTGTTTTGTCCAGTTCATTGGCTTTAGCTTGTGTTTAACTTGAAAGGGAATTTATGGTTGTCTTTTCTCTGAACTCAACTCTGTAGTATTTTCTGCTATTCTTTGCATCTCTAACTTATACATTTTTCAACTTACCCTTTGCCCATATCCTCCATGTTCTCCTGTAAATACGTTTAACTGTAAAACAGTGTTAACTGAGTCTGATCAATATTGTAGGACTTTCTCTGTACATTATTATGGATAAAACTGAAGTATACAGGTATATTCTGCAGGGTAACTCCAGGATTGCTGTCAAGTTACTGTATTTTTTATTGCAGATGGCTTCTCCCATTCATAAGAGGAGTGAACATAAACCTAAGTGATAAAATTTCACTAGGAAGGCACACATTATTTTAAAATTTGAGAAAAGAGGGGACATAAAAGCTGAAGCATTCATCCACCTTGGAAGACACAAAAAATATAAGAAAACACACGAGAAATGGGGAAATGAGCCACTCCTCACACTTATTTCTCCTCAGTTATAGAAACCAAAATTGCCTAATAAAATATCTGAGTTTACAAAAAATATTTTTCAGATTGTTATTTAAAACCACAAACAAAACCAAACCAAAACAAAAACCAACAGCAGCAACAAAACAGTGACTACATGAACTGCTCAACTGAACCCTGTGAATGAAATAAGTAAATCAATTCAAGATGGAAATAAGAAAATTGGTAGAGTTGTTGACGCAGTCAGCAATTTGGAAGAAAAAGACATGAAGGAAACTTTCACCAAAAGAAAGAAGCAAACAGAGATGCTATAAGTGAAGAGTGAATCAATTCATAAAAGAACAGGGAAAGATATTAATTATCAAAAAGATCAAAAAGAAGAATGGTGTTCAAGGTTGAGAGATAACAAGACAATAAGACAATTGGACAAATGTAAAGAAAATAAGAATAGCGAGCAGGTGTAAATTTCTAAGCACTCTGGGTTTCAATAGAAGAACAAGTCTAAAAATCTGTGGCATAGAAGAAACAGCTGATAAAAAGTCTAAAGGCATAGAAAAGTTATTTAATGAAAGGCAATTTTACCATAAGAAAGAGCAAATCTTACATGAGACAATGATAGATAACGTAGTACCTGAAAGAAATCCATCATGTTTAGCAAAAGGAATCAGCATCCCCCGATAGTACCTGGGGAAGAAAGAAAGTATTGAGAAGAATCCACCCAACCAAAATAGCAAACAAAACCATGAGCGAAGTATATAACTCTTAACGCTAGTTTTAAATATAAACTACCTTACTTTGTGATTGAAGGGATATACACTCGCTAGATTGATTACAAAGTAAAATTCAACTGTTTATAAAATACACATTGCTAGAGATGCTTACAGACTAAGTGTCAAAAAGGAGAAATCAACATAACAAGTAAATAAAAACCCAAGTAAATTTACTAAAGTTCTTCATATATCTTGTTCAGAATTTTAACTAAAGCTAAGCAGAAAAAATTGGAGCTCACAGCATAATTATAAAGGCAAAATTTATCAAAAGAAAACAAGGATAATTATTTCTTTGTTTGATCATTTGGTTTTACATTTTATAAGTTAAAGATTAAAATCAATGCAGGGACACACAGGTTCCGATACAGTGATAATGAAGACCACCAATATCCTACTCTCACCTTAACATATGTCATCTAAACTGAACAGCAACAAAGAAATTTCAGAGTTAAAGTTCATTGTGGGTCAACCGAATTTAACAAAGATGTATGAAATATACATCTTTCTAAGTAGGCCTTAATCTTTCTTTTAAAAAATCATTATATGACAGTTTTGACAGACAGTGCAATCAAAGGAATCTTCATATCCTTTCAGAATGCAGTACAATACAAGAAATCAGTAGCAAGAGATACCATAGCCACTGCCAGAAAAGTAAGTTGTGCATTACTGAGAAAATAAGGAAGAAATTTAAAATTTAAAATTATTAGCATAACTTCCATGACATTCTGGGAAACAGGTAAGGCAAGTTCAAGAGGAAAGTTTGTACCTGCACATGCTTATCGAGAGGTAAAGTAGGGGGCTGGATAAATAAAACAATGCTGTACCTCCAGGTGATAGGAAAACCATAGGTAGATATGCCTTTCCTAATATTGTGTAAGTAGCAAGAAATAATAATACATAATAATAAATGCAGAAATTAATGAAATGTCAGTTAAAAGATTAACACATATGATCAATCAAATAAAGAACTATTTTTGCCCAAAGGTAAACAAGATTGACAAGCCCAAACCAACCTAAGCAAAAGAATAAAGATTAAAAGTGAAAAAGAAAATATAACAATAAATTCCAACTAAATCATTATGTTACAAATTAAAAAACACTGATATACACAATTCAAACATTCTTATAACAAGCAGGAGGTTGACAAACTGAATCTTTTTCATAAAGGACAGTCGAAGTCTTCATTGATTTATTGCTGGATTCCTCAGAATGTTAAGATGACTTACTGCTAACACTTCAAACAGAAAACAGAAAGAAATTGAACTTAGCCTCGAAAGCTAGTAATATACTGATAGCCAAACTGGACACAGTCATAACCCAAAAAGGTAACTCTAGAGAATTTCCCTGAAATTAGATTTATGAAGGACATAAACATACCATTCAAATAAAATACGTGTAATCAAATTCAATAACAGGATCATATATCATGACTAATTTTGTTTCTACCTAAGGTTCAAAACGTTTTCCAACATTTGTAAATCAATATGTTTCGATGTTGCAGTTTGAATGGAAAATGTCTCATGTAGTTTTATGCATTTGTGTATGTTCCAGAGCTTGTTGTAATGTTTATGAAATTGTAGAAACTTTATGAGGTAAAGTCCTAGTGTGGGAAGTACCATCGAAGATACGTCTTGAGGTTTTATATTTAAGTACCAAGTGCTTACTATCTGATTTCTGAGTGTGGATGCAATGTGACTAGATAGTCTCTTGCTGATCTTACTTTGTCTTGATTGCCTGCTTGTCTGCTACCATGTTTTCTGCTGTGATTAAACAGATCCCTCTGAAAATTTTAAGCCAAATAAACTCACTCACCCTTAATAGTTTTTGGTCAGCATATTTTATCCAAGCAACAGAACGGTAACTAAGACAGTAACTTAAGGACAGATTAATGTCTTACAGTCTCAATAGACATAGAAAAAAGGATGTACAAAGTTCAGCCTTCCTTTTAAATAAAGTCTTAAAGAAACTTAGCATAAAAGAAACATTTCATGTAATAAATTTTATATTCAACAAAACTGTAGCTGTCACTACTAAATGGTCGAAAGTCACAAACACTTATTCTAATACCCACAATAAACACAGATTATTTTTCAGCTCTTATTCAAGATCATATTCACTCTTTTTTGGAGTAGTAAAAGAAAAGGAAAGAAAAACAAAAAATACAAATAGAAAAGGAAGGGCTCAACCCTTTCTGCAGTTACTGTGAGCCTATATTTAAAAGACACCATGGATTTTACCAAAAGCTGGGAAATAATAATCACATTCAGCAAAGCAGCAGGGTGCAACATAAGAACAAAAATCAGTAACCTATCTGTACAAGAGTAACTTGTCAAGAAAGAAAAGAAAAATGTCATATTCAATGGCTTCAGCAATAATACAGTGTTTATGAACAAAAACACTAAAGGAGATGGAAAACCCTGCAGTGAAAATTTTCAGACACTGGAGAAATCAAGAAAGTCCTGAAATGGTTGAAATACATGCCATCCTCATAAATTGGCAGAATTAGCATTATGAAAATCCTTAATTATTGAAAGTAATCTATGGGTCCAATCTGATCTTTATCAGGCTTACAGTGATAGTCTTCAAAATACTAGAAAAAAGATCCTATAATCAGCATAGAAACAAAACATAACAAGATGTTTAAGAACCTTAAACAGAAAAGCAAGCCTGGATGAATTGCATTACCAAATCTTCTAGTACACTACAGAGCAACTGTGCCAAAGACAACACAGAGCTGACATATAATCAAGCATATAGGTGAACAGAATTTAATAGGAAACACTCCTCCCCAAGCTACTTATACAGATTCAAGGCTACAGACACTTAGTATTTGACCAAACCATCAAAAGCATACATTCAAAAAAAAATCATTAGCAGGTGGTACTTGGAAACATTATTCTCACTTAGGAAAATAAAACTAGATGAACGATTTCACACTGTGTGAACAACTAAAGTCAAAATAGACCATAACCCAATGAAAAACATGAATTATAGAGACCAGTGGAAGACAACAGAAAAGTTCCACAAGAAAAAGACATTGTCAAAGTTTCATGCAAAATTTTCCAAGAGCATAAGAAATAACATTGATAGTTGACTAATGGGATTGCCTTAGACTCTATTCTGAATGTCTAAGGTCAAGAAAATAGATGGTAACATCCACTGGCACGAAGATGTGAGGAAACAAGAACACAAACCCCATACTTTTTATCAGACTGTAAACTGCCCCTATGGAAATCATTAATGGAAGTTACTCAAAACAAACAGAAAGACTTAAAAATCATCATTTTTATTATCACTCCTTGATTGTGTGTGTGTGTGTGTGTGTGTGTGTGTGTGTGTGTGTGTGTGTGTGTGTGTGTAAGATTCTAGATCCCACTATGGAAATAACCATGCATTCATACTGATTCCTGCCCTATTCATAACATATCAAACTGCAGGAACACATCCAGATGTCCACCATCTGATGAAGAGATCAAGAAAACGTGGTACATATATACATATGATAGGTTCCTTTTTCAGCTATAATGAAAATCAAATTCATGCCATTGCAAGAAAATGGATAAAAGTGGAGATCATTATGTTAAGCAAAATGAAACTGAGAAATGAGAATGCTTTATATTGTCTCATAGGCAGGTCTCTGTGGGTGTGTGTGTCTGTGTGGGGGGGTGTGGGAGGGTGGGGGTGTGTGTGGGTGTGGGTGTGGGTGTGTTGGAAATAAAAAGAAGGTCATGTCAACAGAAGAGTTTTAACAAGGCTGAAATAAGGATAAAGGAATACTATTGCATATCAACCTAGTAGGGGCTAGAGTTTCAAGGAGGAGGGCAGCAAGACTCAGAAAAGGGATATGTGGGACAGGCCAAAAAATAAGAGCAAAATATTCTACAATGAATGGATGCTAACTTATAAATTCATCTTTCCAAGAGTAATTACTCTATTTCTAATTTGTTATCCTCCATCACAGGCAGATTTCTAACAGACACTCAAGATTCCTACCCCTGTTATGCATGTACCTATAACCCAAACTCAACAGGTGTATCCAGCTTGAGCTCCATCTACTTCTGATGCTCTGTATGATGTCAGCCCGAAAACACATGAAATAATTTCTTAATTAGTAACCTTTCCCTTTCTAAGAAAAAAATGTATAGACCCGATAGATTCTAGTATATCCACATAGTTCTTATCATCCATGGACTTAGCACATTCAAACTAAAATGGTGTGCTTTCCAAAGACAGCCATATTTGTTCTTTATCAATTTTATTCTAGCTAGCCAGTTCATTTGTAATTTAGCTGCTATCATTTAGTTCTTCCTGGTTTTGTCAATACAAACTCTCACGACTTGAATTGTTGTGAGACTATAATTGAGGCTCAAAAGCTAAAACCCGAGAGTATTATTGTAAGGGATGTAAAACCGATAAGCCAATGCACCACCAAAATACAGGTGGCATTTACAAAGACAGCGTAAATGAACGGGTTTAAGATCAGAGACCAGTTTGAAAGAGATTTACAGTAAAGAGTTAAGCGAGCAGATGTTCAATACTAACCATCTTAGATGTGGCACTAAGTTGCTAAGCATCCGCACTTGGGAAGCCTGGATGACAACCTCAGTTATGCTTGTTTGACAAAGGTGGTGGCTTTGCATAGTAACTGCAGCCCCTGAAGTAGATGCGGCAGATATGGGAGTTCGGGGCAAGTTCTATTTTAACATGATCCTGAAATGAAAGAAGGAAGGACGGTTGTTGTAGTTGTCATGGTGGTGGTGATGGTTGTTTGTGGTTCTTGATTCTGGTGAACATAAGAAACTGAAAGTTTCAAAGCAGTAGACTCTTGTCAGGCATTGTCTGAGTTTATGTTATTTTGCATAGATCACTTTTAATTTTAGTTATTTTTCCATTTGCTGTCAACATATTTCTGAAACGCTTTAATAAATACTTCTGTACCAAGGTTTTAAATAAATTATGTGTACCTTACTATAAGATAATATGTCGTGTCATTGCAGTGTAGAATAAATTGATTATTGAACAAGTAAGCTCATTAGCTATTGAAATGTTGGTGCTTCTTAAAATATACAGTCACCAAACTAGATAAGATGGATGAAGCAAAGAAGTGCAGGCGGACAGGAACCGGATGTAGATCTCTCCTGAGAGACACAGCCAGAATACAGCAAATACATAGGCGAATGCCATCAGCAAATCACTGAACTGAGAACGGGACCCCCATTGAAGGAATCTTAGAAAGGACTGAAAGAGCTTGAAGGGGTTTGAGACCCCATATGAACAACAATACCAACCAACCAGAGCTTCCAGGGACTAAGCCACTACCCAAAGACTATACATGGACTGACCCTGGGTTCCAACCTCATAGGCAGCAATGGATAGCCTAGTAAGAGCACCAGTGGAAGGGGAAGCCCTTGGTCCTGCCAAGACTGAATCCCCAGTGAACATGATTGTTGGGGGGAGGGCGGTAATGGGGGGAGAATGGGGAGGGGAACACCATATCGAAGGGGAGGGGGATAGGTTAGGAAGATGTTGGCCTGGAAACCAGGAAAGGGAATAACAATCGAAATGTAAATAAGAAATACCCAAGTTAATAAAGATGATAAAATTAATACTTATATAGTAATATATACAATTAATTTTTTCTACTTTTCACTTAGTTACTATGTAGCATTAACTATAGAATTCTACAATTAAATAAACACATCCCTCTTTATTTGTCACCTGCAGGCATATTTTCAAGGAATAATTTTCAATTTAATAAAATTTTCAGTTTGTTCAGTACATAAAAATGCAAATTATTTTTCCAGATATCCAAAACTTTTATTTTTTTATTTTTATTAGATATTTTTTATTTACATTTCAAATGTTGTCCCCTTTCCCCTCGCAGCCAACCATTGAACTTAGAACTGGTTCCCCTATGGAGGGAGGAGTTACAGAAAGGATTGAAGGAGTTGAAGGTGTTTGTAACCCCATAAGAAAAGCAAAGTACTTTCTAAAAGGTAAGTCATTAAATGGAATAACTTTAAAGTAATCTAATAGGATGACTTTAGGTTTTCTGAACATTTCTCCCTTTGTTCTGATAAGTCATTCACATTGAATTTCATAAATTTACAAACTTTCATTTCAGCATATTTCATGAAGTTAAAATAGGCAGCTAAACTAAATTTAGATTAACTAAAATAAATGAAGAAACACATACCCTTTAGAACAGAGATCTTGAGAAAATAGGATGCCAGTTCTTGCCATGGTTTCACTTTTGATATCAAACTGATTACATCTCCTCACTTAAGCAAAGATCAAAGGCAAAGTCCCCTTCTTATCTGTTTTATGGGCCAGTGATGCTGACTTCAGCAGCTACAATGTCCCTGTATCTTGGCTGTATATTATGTAGGTTCCTAGACAGTCATCACTGAAACAGCCAGAACAGGATAAATGACCTGTAAGAAAATATCCATGTCCCCAGGAAATCTGAATGTGGGTAGGATTGCAGTCCCTCATGAACCCTTTATAATCCATGGATGGGGAAGAATTTGTATTCTTTACCTCTTACACTGGGCATGTTTTTCTGGTGTTGTCTATTGAATTAGGTATTCCAATTTGATCTAGAATAAAATTTACTCTGGAATATCTGAATTGGTGACAGAATAAAGGAGAGATTCTATAAAACAGCACAAGAGCTTGCTATTGTGAGTCAAAATGGTTACATTTGATTCCTATCATTTTAATTTTTATCAAAACATAACTGTTATTGACATAAATGGACTGTATGTTTCAATTCTGTACCATTTTCTTTAGCTTCCAAATAGTAACAAGAGAACCATCCAGATAGGGAGTTATAAAATGGAGGAAAGGTGTTGAGTCTGGCTTGGCCATGTAAGGGACAGTATTACATAATTTCCTTCCCCTGAAACAGAGCCAGTAAGTCATGGGCCTCCACAAGTTCTGATGGTTGTTGCTCTGGGCATAGGGCATGTTTGTATGATAGTATACAAACTAAAAATGTTATCTATGGCAATATTAATGACTCTGATAATCAGAAGAGCAAGAGTCCCAGAGGCCAGGGGATGTCTATGTCTCATCAATGTGGTAAAATTCCTTTTCCTTCAGAAAAGTCCTTAAGGCTGTGGGAAAGAATACTGAAAACATGAGTTAAAAATATATATAATTTCTCAACTATTCAAAATATTAGGATGCAATATTAATTATATTAGGTCTTCATGAACCTAGAAAAAAGGGGCAACTCCACTATGAGCCATCATGTTAGAAAGATACAACGTAAGAAGATGAAGAGATTTAGGAGTGGTGATTGTAGAGCAAGGTTCCAACCACCTAAGTTTACAAAGGCAGGCACATAGCTTAATTCTTTTGCAATGTTAAAATAAATATGCTCGCTGTCTCTTCCTAAAGGGACTGAGGTCTTGGAATGCTGATTCATCAGACAGTCAAAAGGGAACTTGAAAAAAATAGCTTAATTGATATGTAAATAAAACACTAGGTTTTTTGTCTGCATGAGACATGCTAACAGAGAATAAACTCAGCTCTTTTAGAACTTTTCTAGAGGTTTTCTTTTTTCTGCTTTAAACAGAATTTGTGACATTGGTTAGAAATCCCAAGAATTACATAGAGAACTAACACAGCTCTTTTAGAATGTTTCTAGCAGCTGTACAGAGAGAGTTGTCTAATAATAAACAGAGCTCTTTCAGAATGTTTTCTGACTTTGTGATTTTGATCAGAAAATTCAAGAATTACTTTAGAATTTTTTTAAACAGGATGTCTATATTGGTCAGGAAATCTAAGGGTTTTTTTTTTTTTTTTTTGTTGTTGTTGTTTTGGGTTGGTTTTTTTTTTTTTTTTTTTTTTTTTTTTGGTAGCAGCTTTTCTGACTTTGGTCAGAAAATTCATGAGCCTTCCAGAGTTTTTGAAATATTTTCTTATTTTCTAGCAAGAAGGAGGTGCCTTGAGCAAAAGTTATCTTGAACAAACTATAGAGCCAAGAGCTATCTACAGAGAGCTGTCGGTAGCTATGTCAAGCAGAACACAGGCTGTCAGCTTGCACCCAGGATTTGACTTTGAGTTGTTCTACTTACTGTTTCCAAATGCCCCTTCTCTCAGAATACCTCTCCAAGCTATGGCTTGTCCTTGGCAGAAGGGAATATGGCTCAGTCATCTAACAGACTTATATTATGAGTTTAATCCCAGAACCATAAAAGGACTCTTCAAGAAATACTTGGTGACCAGTTTAAAGAAGAAAGATTTCTTCTCTCCAATGTGTGACATTAGCAGTTTTCTTTAAACTTTTGGAAATATTATTATTTCCAAATATTTGTTAATGAGAGTGGAAATTAAACTTTTACATACCTAATATGTAACATTAATTTGAGTGGAAATCATAATGTAAATTTTTCTACAATACATTTTGCTTTAAACCTAGCCTTCAAAAATGCTTGCACATGTAGTCGTGATTCATTTTGTTGTGTCTGGTACACGGTCTCAGGAATTCTGTCTTTATGTGGGTTTGCAGTGATGACTGACAAGGTCATTCAAAGGCATATGCTCCAAAAACATATTAATCAGTTTTTTGTCCCACCTTCTTAAATAACATTTTAAAAAGCAGACTATTTAAAACTGAGTAGAAGGCAAATGGATCTTGGAAAATTCACATAGATTTGGGTTAAAGTGGGTGTTCTTTTTTCCAGGTAAGATAACTGGAATGTCATAGCATAGCTTAAGATGGTATTTATTCAGAAAGTCCTATGGTCCAAGAGAGGATGAAAGGAAGCCTGTTTCCCATTGCATGTTCATGGAAAACCTAATACATATCAGACACTGATTTTTGAAGTTTGTTTGCCACAAGTAACAAAACAGAAACCTTTATCTCTGACTTGTGTGGAACCTAAATAAACATGGTGTTATTTTGTGGAACTAAGGAGATATTTGATGCTTCTAGGCAGTGAAGAGGAGTATCTAGTATATTCCTAAATCTTTGCCAACCACATGTGGAAAGGTGATATGTTTGTAGTAACTAGAGCATGCCTTGCCTTGCAAAAGTCTTTGTGCATAGTCACTCATGATGACCTGACCAAGCCAAGAATGACAATCTCCCTGTCTGAGGTCATCAAAGTTCGAAATAAGGAAAATCACGTCATCATACTCCACAGATTATGACAAATCAAGGATTTCAGTGGGCTATCAGACAGTTTTGGACATGTCTGCTATAGCGTGCATTATTTAAAATTTGAGGCACAACTGCAAATATTCATTTGTCTGTGTAACTGCAAAATGCTAAGAGTTTCAGGAACACTTTTGAAAACTGGCAGATTTAGGGTTTCTCAGAAGTTATTCTATTTTAGATTAGTGTCTAGAACAAGCATGCTTGGAGGTAGCAATTCAATCCTAACGACACCTTTTAACAGAAATTTTATTTTTTTCCTAATTCACATTTGTTAAATTTCCTGTGAGGTTTTTGGAAATATGAGTATTTGATGTTTCTCTGGCTTAATGAAAAAAGTGAACACAAAGAAAGTTTGACTTTTTAACCAGGACAAGTGTCATAAAAGTTTTTTTTTTTTCTTTAAAGTTTCTCAAGTATTAGAAAGTCCTTAAATACACAAGGTGAACTCTACTAGGTGGGGTACGTTTATGTGTGTGTGTGTGCATGTGTGTGTGTGTGTGTGTGGTTGTGTACCTGTGTGTTGTGTTTGTTAGGCCTTCTTATTTCATTTGATTACTTTTTGTTTTATCAGTATTTTGTGGGGTTTTGTTTTCTTTTGTACTCAGTTCTGATATTTTTGAAGAAAGGATAAAAGAAAGAAAAGAGAAAGAGCACATGAAATTGGGTGAACAAGGAATGGGAAGGGTCTAGTAGGAGTTGAGAGAAGGGGCTGACAAGATCAAAATATATTGTCAACATAAAGAGGTAAACTATACCCTAGTAAAAGCAAGAAAGTAATGTCCTTCCACAGAACTAAAAGAAGAGAGACACACAAACAGATTTATACCACTAACAACAAAAATAACAGGAAACAACAGTGACTATTCCTTAATATCTCTTAACATTAATGGACTCAATTCCCCAATAAAAAGATGTAGACTAATAGACTGGATATGCAAAGAGGACCCAACGTTTTGCTGCGTACATAAAACATACCTCAGTGTCAAAGACAGACACTACTTCAGAGTAAAAGACTGGAAAATAATTTTCCAAGCAAACAGTGCCAAGAAATAAGCTACTGTAGCCATTCTAATATAGAATAAAATTGACTTTCAACCAAAAGTTATCAAAAAAGATAAGGAAGGACATTTCATATTCATTAAAGGAAAAATCCACCAAGATGAACTCTCAATCCTGAATATCTATGGTGCAAGGGCACCTACATTCATAAAAGAAACTCACTAAAGCTCAAAGCACACATTGAACCTCACACAATAATAGTAGAAGATTTCAACACCCCACTCTCATCAATGGACAGATCTTGGAAACAGAAACTAAACAGAGACATAGACAGACTAACAGAAGTTATGAACCAAGTGGATTTAACAAATATTTATAGAATATTTCATCCCAAAACAAAATAGTATACCTTCTTCTTAGCACCTCATGGTGCCTCCTCCAAAACTGACCATATAATTGGTCACAAAACAGGCCTCACCAGATACACGGAGATGGAAATAATCCCATGCATCCTATCAGATTACCACGGACTGAGACTGGTCTTCAATAACAAAAATGACAGAAAACTGAAATATATATATGGAAGTTGAACAACACTCTATTTAACGCTAACATTGACAAAGAAGAAATAAAGAAATAAATTCAAGACATTTTAGAATTTAATGAAAAATGAAGGCACAATATACACATATTTATGCGACACAATGAAACCAGTGCTAAGAAAAAAACTCATAGCTCTGAGTGCCTCCAAAAAGAAATTCGAGAAAGCATGCATTAGCAGTTTGACAACACATCTAAAAGCTCTAGAATAAAAAGAAGCAAATGCACCCAAAAGTAGTAGATGGTAGGAAATAATCAAACTCAGTGTTGAAATCAACCAAGTAGAAACAAAAAGGACTATACAAAGAATCAACAAAGCCAGGAGCTGATTCTTTGAGAAAAACAAGATAGATAAATCCTTAGCCAGACTAAGCATAGGGCATAGAGTTTATTAAAATTAACAAAATTAAAAATGAAAAGGGAGATATAAAAACAAAATCTGAGGAAATTAAGAAAATCATCAGATCCTACTACAAAAGCCTATATTCAACAAAACTTTGTTGAACTGGAAGAAATGGACTATTTTCTAGACAGACACCAGGCACAAAAGTTAAATCAGGAGCAGATAAACCATCTAAACAGTTTAAACAGTTTCATGACTCCTATAGAAATAGAAGCAGTTATTAAAAGTCTCCTAACCAAAAAAAAAAAAAAAAAAGCGCAGCACCAGATGTGTTTAGTGCAGAATTCTATCAAATCTTCATAGAAAATCTCGTACCAATATTGCCCACATTATTACACAATTAGCTAATACCTAAACCACACAAATACTCAACAAAGAAAGAGAACTTCAGACCACTTTCCATTATGAATTTCAATGCAAATATAACCAATAAAATTCTCACAAACCAAATCCAAGAACACATCAAAACAATCATCTATCATGATCAGGTAGGTTTCATCCCAGGGATGCAGGGATGGTTCAATAGATGGAAATCCATCAACGTAATCCACTATGTAAACAAACTTAAAGAAATAAACCACATGATCATCTCATTGGATGCTGAGAAAGCATTTGACAAAATTCAACACCCCTTCATGTCAGAAGACTTGGAAACTCAAGGTCTATACCTAAATATAATAAAAGCAATATACAGCAAACCAGTAGCCAACATCAAACTAAATGGAGAAAAACTCAAAGCAATCCCACTAAAATCAGGGACTAGACAAGGCTGCCCACTCTCTCCCTACTTATTCAATATAGTACTTGAAGTCCTAGCCAGAGCAATCAGACAACAAATTAAGGTCAAAGGGATCCAGATTGGAAAGGAAGAAGTCAAAATATCACTACTTGCTGATGATATGATAGTATATTTAAATGACCCCAAAAGTTCCTCCAGAGTTTTTTCTTTTTTTGTATTTTGGATATTATTGCTGTATCAAATGTGCTGTTAATGATTTTTTTCCCAATCTGTAGGTTGCCGATTTGTCTCTTTGACAATGTCCTTTGCCTTACAGAAACTTTCCAGTTTCATGAGGTCCCAGTTTTCGATTTTTGATGTTAGAGCATGAGCCATTGAAATTCTGTTTAGTAAATTTCCCTCTCTGCCAATATGTTCAAGACTCTTTCCCACTTTCTCTTCTATTAGATTCAGTGTATCTGGCTTTATGTTGAGGTCCTTGATCCACTGAACTGAGCTTTGTGTATGGGTCATTTTTTTTACATAAAGACAGCAAGTTAGACCAGCAACATTTATGAAGATGCTTTCTTTTTTCCATTGTATATTTTTTGGCATCATTGCCAAAGACCAAGTGTACTTCAGTGTGTGGTTTTATTTCTGGATCTTCAATTCTATTCCACTGATCAACATATCTGTCTCTGCACCAATACCATGCATGTTTTGCCACAATTGCTCTAGAGCTTGAGATCAGGATCCCAGGTGTTCTTTGATTAAGAATTATTTTTGCTATTCTGTGTTTTTTTACTTTCCAGATGAATTTGAGAATTGCTTTTTCCATGCCTTTGAAGAATTGTGTTGGGATTTTGATGGGGATTACATTGAATCTATAGATTGCTTTTTATAAGATAGACATTTTTACTATGTTAATTCTGCCAATCCATGAGCATGGGAGGTCTATCCATTTTCTGAGATCGTCTTTGATTTCCTTCTTGAGAGACTTGAAGTTCTCGCCATACAGATCTTTCACTTGTTTGGTTAGAGTTACCCCAATATACTTTATATTATTTGTGGCTATTGCAAAAGGAGTTGTTTCCATAACTTCTTTCTCAGCCTATTTATCATTTGTAGAAAGGAAGGCTACTGATTTATTTGAGTTAATTCTATATTGGCCACTTTGCTGTAGTTGTTTATCAGCTGGAGATGTTCTCTCATTGAATTTTTGCTAATGTATACTATCATAGCATCTGCAAATAGTGATACCTTTATTTCTTCTTTGCCAATTTACATACACTTGTTCTCTTTTTGTTGTCTTATTGCTATAGCTAGCACTTCAAGTACTAAATTGAAGAGATATGGGGAGAGTGGGCATCCTTGTCTTTTCCCCAATTTTAGTGGGATGGCTTTAAGTATCTCTCCATTTAATTTGATATTGGCTATTAGTTTGCAGTAAATTGCTTTTATTATGTTTCAGTATGAGCCACAAATTCCTAATCTCTCCAATACTTTTAACATGTAGGGGTGTTGCAGTTTGTCAAATTATTTTTCTACATCTAAGGAAATGATCATGTTATTTTTTTCTTTGAGTTTGTTTACATAGTGGATTATGTTAATAGATTTTTGTATATTGGACCAACCTTGCATCCCTGAAATGAAGCCGACTTCCTCATGGCGAATGATGGTTTTGATGTGTTCATGAATTTGGTTTGCAAGAATTTTATTGAATATTTTTACATCAATATTCATAAACAAGAAGGATCTGAAGTTCTCTGTTTTGTTTGTGTCCTTGTATAGTTTAGGTATCAGAGTAATTGAGGCTTCATAGTATGAAGTGGGTAGTGTTCCTTTTGTTTTTATTTTATAGAAAAGTTTGAGGAAATATTGGTATTAGGTATGGTAGAATTATGAACTAAAACAATCTGTTATTGGCCTTTTTTCAGCAGGAAAGGTTTTAATGACTTCTATTTCCTTATAGGATATGGGCCTGTTTAGGTAGTTTATCTGCTCTTGATTTAACTTTGCTATGTGGGATCTATCTAGAAAACCATCCATTTCATCTAGACTTTCCAGTTTTGTTGAGTATAGGCTTTTGTAGCAAGTTCTGATGATTTTTTTTAATTTCTCTATTTCTGCTGTTAGATCTTCATTTTCATTTATGATTTTCTTAATTGGGATACTGCTTCTGGGCCCTTCAATTAGGCTGGCTAGGGATTTATCTAACTTGTTGATTCTCTCAAAGAACTACCTTTTGATTTCATTGATTTTTTTGTATTGTTCGCTTTGTTTCTATTTCTATTTGGTTGATTTCTGCCCTGAGTTTGACTATTTGCTTCTTTTTGTTCTAGAGCTCTCAAGTATACTGTTAAGTTGCTAGTGTAAGATCTCTTCAGTTTCTTTAACAGGACACTTAATGCTACGAATTTTCTTCTTAGCACTCCTTTCAAAGTGTCCCATAATTTAAATATGAAGTATCAACATTTTTATTAAACTCCAGGAAGTTTTTAATTTCTCCCCTAACCAAGTCATCATTGAGTAAAAAGTTGTGTATATGGGCTTTATGTTATTTTTGCTGTTATTGAAAACCAGCCTTAGGCCATGGTGATCTGAAAGGAAGCATGGGGTTATTTCAATCCTCTTGTATCAGTTGAGGGTTGTTTTGTGACTAATGATATGATTGATTTTGGAGAAGGTACCACAAGGTGCTGAGAACATTTTCTTTTGTTTTAGGGTGAAATGTTCTGTAGATATCTGTTAAATCCATTTGGTTCATAACCTCTATTAGTCTCAGTGTGTCTCTGTTCTACCACTGAGCTAAATCCCCAACCCCTTTTTTTTAAAGCTTTATTTATTTATTATATATAAGTACACTATAGCTGTTCAGACACACCAGAAGAGGGCACCAGATCTCATTACAGATGGTTGTGAGCCACCATGTGGTTGCTGGGATTTGAACTCAGGACCTCTAGAAGAGCAGTCAGTGCTCTTAACCACTGGGCCATCTCTCCAGCCCCTTAGACCTGTCATTGGTTTCAATGACTTGTCCATTGGTGAGAGTGGGGTCTGGAAGCCTCCTACTATTTTTGTGTGGGGTTCAATGTGTGTTTTGAGCATTAGTAAAGTTTGTTTTATGAATGGGGGCACCCTTGCTTTTGGCGCACAGATGTATAGAATTGAAACTTTCTCTTGATGTATTTTCCCTTTGATGAATATGAAGTGTTCTTCCTCATCACGCTTGATAACTTTTAATTGAAAGTCTATTTTATTGGCTATTAGAATGGCAACCCCAGCTTGTTTCATGCGACTCTTTGCTTGGAAGACTTTTTTTCCATCTTTTTACTCTGAGATAATGTCCATCTTTGCTATTGAGGTGTGTTTCTTGTAAGCAACAAAATGCTAATCTAGTCTGTGGATCCTATCTGTTAGCTTATGCCTTTTAATAGATGAATTGAGTCCATTAATACTGAGAGATATTAAAGATAGATGACTGCTGGTTCCTGTTATATTTTGGGGTTTTTTTTGTAGGTAGTTTTATGTGCTTGTGATTTTCTCCTTTTGACTTTGTTGTGAGATGCTTAATATCCTGTCTTCCTTTATTGAAATTTTTCTTCCAGGATCATGTGTAGGGCTGGATTGGTAGATAGATAGTATTTGAACTTGATTTTTTTCCTGGAATACTTTGGTTTCTCCATCTATACTGATTGAGAGTTTTACTGGGTATTGTAGCATGGGCTGGCATTTATGTTCTCTTAGTATCTGCATGACCTCTGACCAGGCTCTTCTGGCTTTTCATGTTTCTATTAAACACTCTTCTGTAATTCTGATAGTCTACCTTTACATGTTACATGACCCTTTTCCCTTAATCCTTTTAATATTCTTTCTTTTTTCTCTGTGTTTAGTGTTTTGATTATTATGTAAAGAGAGAAATTTCTTTTCTGGTCCCATTTATTTGGTGCTATACAGGTTTCTTGTATGTTTATCACCATCTCTTTATTTAGATTGGGACATTTTCTTCTATGATTTTGTTGAAGACGTTTTCAGTTCCTTTGAGCTGTTTTTCTCCTCTATTTCAATTATTCTTGGATTTTGTCTTTTCATTGGGTCCTGTAATTCCTGGAGGTTTGGGAAGTTTTTGTTTTTTTCGTTTTTTGTGGGTTTTTTTGTTTGTTTGTTTTTAAATTTTCTTTGACAATTGTGTCAATCTCTTCTATGGTATCTTCTACTCCTGAGATTTTCTCTTCTATCTCTTGTATTCTCTTGGTGATACTTACATCTGTATATCCTGACATCTTTCCTAGGTTTTCCATTTCCAGGATTGCCTCCATTTGTGATTGCTTTATTGTTTTTACTTCCACTCTTAAGCCTTGGACCACTTTATTCAATGCTTTTACCTATTTGTGTTTTCCTGTATTTATTTAAGGGATTTATTTATCTCTTCTTTAAGGGCTTCTACCTGTTTACATGTGTTTTCCTTTATTTCTTTCAGTGAGTTATTTATATTCCCCTAAAGGACTCTTTACTATCTTCATGAGATAGGATTTTAGGTCAGCTTCCTGATTTTCAGATTTGTTGGTATATTGAAGACTTGCTTTGGTGGGAGAACTGGGTTCTGATGATGCCCATATATAGTGGCTTCTGTTGCTTATGGTCTTGTGCTTCTCTCTTGCCATCTGGTTATCACTGGTGTTTCCTGGCTTGCATAACTCTGTCTGAAGTCTGCCTCTTTTGTTCATGGGTTACTTCAGGTCTCCTGTGGCCCTGGCTATAGCAGACCGCCTGTGGGGCCTTCCAATCTTGGGGTGGGGGAGCTCTTCAGAAGCTGCTGATCTGTTGCCCTGTCTTTGGTAGATCTCCTGAGAGGTCTTCAGACTGTTGGGTCTTCAGAGGAGCAGTCACTCTGTTGTCCTGTGTGAAGCTGTTCTCTAGGAGAGCCCACAAACTGTGATTTCTGTCTTACTGTGTGCAGCAGAACTCCAGAATGGCTTTCAGTCTGTTGGGCAGTTTCCCTGCATGCTGCAGAGCCCATGAAACGCCTTCAGTCTGTAGTGCCAGTGGCCCAGTTGCCCTGTGAACAGAAGAACTCCTGAAATACCTTCAAGTTCTGGTGTCTTCAGGGGAGCAGAGAAGCTGGTGATCAGTTGCTCAGTTGCCAAATCGCTCAGGAGATCAATGGATCTCTTGGGATGCCTCCAGTCTGTGTTGTCAGCTGCCCTGCATGCAGTGGATCTCTTGGAATGCCTTGGGATATGGTTTCTTCAAAAGAGCAGACCAGCTGGCATTCTGTCCCAGGAGAAAAGACCAGGCAGAAGAGGAGTGCTATTTGTAAGGACAGGGGTTCTGTTCACTGGGTTCCCAGTGGCAGCTGTGGGACTTCAGGAGGGTTTCTTTTAGGGGGGGTATTCTTCTAGAAGGATTTGCCAGATTTAATTCTTTTTATTTTTAATTTAATTTTTATTAGATTTTTTATTTATATTTCAAATATTATCCTTTTTCCTGGTTTCCCCATCCATAAATCCCCTATCAGATGTCCCCTCCTCCTGTGTCTATCAGGGTATTCCTCCACCCATCCCTTCCTGCCTCCACATCCTGACATTCTTTTATACTGGAGCACTGAGCCTTGGAATTATCAAGGGCTTCTCCTCCCACTGATGCCCAACAAAGCCATCATCTCCTACATATGGAGCCATGGGTTTGTCCATGTGTACTCTTTGGATGGTGGTTGAGTCCCTGAGAGCTCTGACCGGCTGATATTGTTGTTCTTAGGGGTAGCACACCACTTCAGCTCCCTCAGTCCTTTCTCTAACTCCTGCCGATAAGTGGCTATTTGCCCATAAGCTCTGATTACCCAAGACACAATCCATAGACCACAAGAAGCTCAAGAAGAAGGACAACCAAAATGTGGATGCTTCAGTCCATGTTAGAACTGGCAACAGAAATATTCATAGGAGGAAACATGGAGACAATGTTGGAGCAGAGACTGAAGGAGAGGGAGGCTTTCTTACCAAATGCTTTGAGTGCAGTGGATCTTCTGGGATGCCTCAGGATATGATGTCTTCAGGGGAGCAGTGCATATTTCTTTCAAGATTTCTGATTCACTTAATCCAAAATTGCCTTTTCCTACATTGCTTCCTCATGGAGATTTTAGTAAATACTTGTCTTAAACGAACTCAGAGTGGAGAGATAAAAGATGAGAAGCAGAGCCATTAGCCGAATATGTTATACATCAAATTACAGTTTGTACTGAGTCATGCAGAGTTAAGCAACAGAATAATTAACTCAATACAGTCATGATGTTGAAAGGAGTGGAAGTTTTTTCAGCAGTAGAAAATTGACTTAACAGATGGCAGCTATCTTGACAGCCCTACCTCTTTTTTCCTCAAGTCTGGTTACAACTTAATACCTCTACCTTGTTTATCAACTCTTCGTCAATACTTGTTGGGCTCTGGGCCATTAGTTTCACAATGGGGTAGAGTAAAGATAAGTGTGTGTCTTAGAAATAAGGACTATTATAGCAGGGATAACTAAGTAAATGTGGAAGGGTTTCCATGCTCTTCGTCTCCAAGTTGGTCTTTGTACAACAGTTTCAGAGAAGCTTCAGCTCTTGGCCTGCCATGCCCATTCTGTCCTCCTAGCTTCTTATAAGCAGATCCTTGCCCTACTCTGGTTCTCAATCAGATATGAGATGGTATCAAATGCTTTGTCCCATCTGCTTTCTTCAGTGCACATGGGGAATCAATTGCTGCTGTGATGCACTGTAAAGTTACACTAAGCCTCTATTTCCCACCAACCATACCTGGCATCACACAAAAGGAGAGTTGTAATACTTTTACCAGGGTATTTATGTTCACTGGAATTGAAGAAATAATTGTGCTTACTCCTATAACATTAAAGAGTAACTCCAAAGCCTAGCTTCTTTGAGAAGACAACATCATTCATTAATTTATGCAACCATGGACATTTCCAATAGCCTTGACATTGTATTAGGTTAGGGAGAGGATATGGAAAACAAACAAACAAACAAACAATAACAACAACAAAACTAATTAAATCTTCTCCACAGATGTCTAATCCTGAATTTAGAGTGTCAGTAAAGGGAGCATAGTTTATTCCCTGGGAGCTATCCCCTCACAGAATAATATAAAAATATATAGACTACATACTATGGTCTTGATATTAACAATTAGGTAAAACATGTAAGTTCACTCATTTCCTAATTTTTTTCTCCTGTTATAACAATGTTATTTACTTAGAAGACAATTTGATGATTGTTTTAGTAGAATACATTTTTTAATGAAATGCCAAATATCTTGCTTCTTCTAATTTATTTAATGCCTGTGCTCACCACCTTCCTTTGCCTAGGGGAATTGACCTATATGAAGTATAATAATGTCGATGTCCTACATAGTGGAGGACCTCGATGGATCTCTAAAGAATGAAGGCAAAATACCAGCAGTTGTCATTCAATTTTCTTACCATTTTCTAGTTGGCTTTCCATTGAAGTGATAAACATCATAAACCAAAGCAACTTAGAAGAAAAAGCAGGGGTTCTTTGGCGTATAGTTCTTTGTCATAGTGTGTTACTGAGGGAAGTCAGGAGAGGAACTCTAGCAGGAAAATGGAGGTAGGAACTGATGCAGTCCCATGGTAAATGCTGCTTACTGGCTTGCTCCTCATAGCTTGCTCAGAATGGGGTATTTGATTTAATGGAGAGGAGGGAGAGTTGGAGATCTATCTGCAGTTTACCTATTTGTTTCCCTGGCTCAAGTGGCCTAGTGGGTGGAGAGGTTCCCACAGAATGCTTGCTGAAGTTGGGGCCTGGGATATGGTGACTGTGTGGTAAGAAAATCTGAAAGAGAAGATCTATGCTACCTAGGGAGGTTGCCACCGATACCTAGAAACACGTATCTTACCAGCTAACACACACACTTACCACACTGTTGTGAGATTTTTTTGCTAACTACAACAGCAAACAAACAAAAAGAAACAAAACATCAGAACCAGACATATATATATATATATATATATATATATATATATATATATATATTAATCTGAGGTGTGCATATGGTGCTGCTTCAGATTGTTCATAGCCGTTAACTATGATGGTCTTGCATCCTAAGCAGGGCATGATTTTTGCCAACTGCAGTTAGTTTAAGTTTGGAATTCTGGGGACTCTGCAAAGGATATAAATGGGAGAGCTCCAAAAGGACCTGTGATAGCTGTTGCTCCTCCTGCTGCTGGTGGTTCCTATTGCTGTGTTTTGTCAAGTGGTTGTGAGCAAAGGTGTGAGAAGAAATTGTAATATCTTGAAAACAAAATTAAATTTGACCCAAGGAACCTGGGATTTCTAATCAGCAAGGGATAGTGTGTTGAGATCTATGTCCCCTTTCCCCGTTAACCTTTCTCTTATACCTAGTGTTGGGATTTGGAAGGAATTAGGGTGGTTTAAGGGTTGGAAAGGTGGTAGGTAATGCAAGACAATAAAATAGACCCCCAAAGAATGCCAATGCCATAAGAATGAAAGAATGCAACAGAAATCAAGGAACACAGCATTCACCCAACACAGACAAGAACACACATCAGAACCAAGAAATTGCTACCTTCCCAACCCCAGATGCTTATATGACAGTAGAAAAATACAAGATTCACCAGAAGAACACAAGAGATGGAAGAGAGAATCTCTGTCTGTAGACCCTATTGAATAAATGGATACTTTGGTTAAAGAAAATGTTATATTTAAAAAAATCTTGGCACATATCAAACAGAAAACCTGGGATACTATGAAAATATCAAACCTAAGAATAATTGGAAAAGAAGAGGAAACCCAGGACAATGCCACATAAATGATTTGGAGCAAAATCATAGAAAAATTTTCTTAACAAAGAAGGAAATGCCTATGAAGATACAAGAAGAATGCAAAAGCATCGAATAGATTGTACCATAAAAGAAATCTCTCTTGGCTCACAGTTATCAGTACCCTAAATATACAGGACAAAGAAAGAATATTAAAAGCTTCAAGGCAAAATATATCAAGGAACTTATAAAGACAGACATACTTGTCTTCTTAATGGAGACTCTAAACTCCAGAATAGATGTCCTACAGACTCTAAAAGATCACAGATGCTGGCCCAGGCTTCTAGACCCAATAGGAGTCTTTCAATCACAATACATGTAGAAAATAAGACATTTCATAATAAAATCGAATTTAAGCAATGTTTATTTACAAATCCAGCCCTATAGAAAGTACAAAAAAGAAAAACTCCAACCTAAAAATATTAACAATAACCATATAAAATTGAAAAATGCCTTCTATTTAAAAACATGGATTAAAGTGGGATATTATAAATAACCCTAAAAAGCTGGTGAACTCCTATAGCTATAAGCCTTTTCATCAAAGTAGCTGGAAGTAAAATTCACTTACAAAAGTCAGTACCCTTCCTATATAAAACTGCCAAATTGAGATAGAAATCAGGTAAATAATATCTTTCACAATAGTCTCCAATAATATAAAGTAACTAGGGATAACTCCCATCAAGAAAGTGAGAGAGTTTATAATTAAAATTTTCAAATCACTGAACAAAGGAGATATCAGAAGATGTAAAGGTCTCCCATGCTCATGGATTGGCAGGATTAATATACTAAAATTGCTCATTGTAAGAAAAGTCATCTGTATACTCAATGCATTCCCCATCAACATTGCCATATAATTCTTAAAAGATGTTGAAAGAAAGATTTTCTGCTTCAGATGGAAACAGAAAACATCTAGGATAGCTAAAGCACTCATGAATTATAAGGAAATGTGTGCGGTATCCCCATCCCCAACCTCAAATTGTACTAAAAAGTTATAGTAATAAAAACAGCATATTAGTCACACAAAAACAAACAAGTAGATCAAGGAAATTTAACTGAAGAGCCTGACATGAATCCACACACCTCTGCACACCTTATTTTTGATAAGGGACCCAGGAATACACACTAAAAATTAAGACCACATCTTCAAGAAGCGCATTGGTCAAACCTGATTCTTGAATATAGAAGAATCCAAATAGATTCATACATATCACCATTCACAAAACATGATCAAAGACCTCAACATGAAAGCAGAAACACTAAAATTGGTAGAAGAGAAAGGGGGATATACCTCATTAGTGTAGGAGAAGACTTTCTGAGCAGAACACTGATAATGCAGGCAGTACTATCAATAATTAATAAATGTGACCTCATAGAACTGAAAAACTTCCTCACAGAAAAGGACACCATTATCTTGACAAAATGGTAACCTATAGAATGGGAAAAGATTTTTATCAACTACATATCTATTGGAGAGTTAGCATCCAAAACAGAATGAACTAAACATCTAGATATCATGAAAAAGTACGAATATAAGGCCAGGCATCATCTCAGTCTTTGATCTTCATCCAACTCTGTGTTCCATTCAGTATTGGTCCCCTAATAAAGGCTTTGGGCTGGCCCCTGGCCACTGAAATTTGATTTTATTCAAATTTCATTTTAGGAAGTTCAAGCAATAAAAATTTCTTTATTTCATTTACTTGTCTAAATGCCTAAGAATATTCATAGTCACTAAACCATGAAAGTTGTACTAACAAAAGAATATCTGTGTCAAGATATTTTCAATACTACACTATTAGAATGCTAACCAAGATGAGCTAGATTTACTGATAACAATAATCTCAAACAATTTTGAGTTAAAGAAACTAAAGGAGGAGGGGTGAGATAGCTCAGCAGTTGAAGGAGGACCCATGATGTCTCTCGGCAGTAAAGGGGACCCTGAGATCCATGGTGGAAGGACAGAACTTACTCTTCGGAGTAGTGCTCTGACCTTCACATTTTAGGCATATTTTTGTATGTGCTTGGGTGAGACAAAATACCCAAAATAATTTAAAGAGGAAAATAACTTTCTTGAGTCACCAGGGCGGAGTGCGCATTCCATTGTTGCTTGATTGCACGTAGATTTCTAGGCTTGTTTTGAGCCCTAACAGCATGCTGACTGCAACACTTGGAAGGAAAAGCAAGTCACAGTGTTTATAGCTGACACAAACAGGCAGAGAGAACATAACAGAGCCTGGGACCGTTCCTAACTCCCTAAAACACATTCCTGATGAACTGAGTTTTTCACCTAGTTGCAGAACCACTCAATATTTTTCACAATCTGCCAATAATGCCATCATATTCTGAACTGAAGTAAAGATTAATCATTGCATTCAGGCAGACTCTTCATAATATAGTCATCTCTGCAGAAACCCATGTAGAATCCGTTAGAGGTCTGCTCTACCAATCACTCAGGCATCAAGTTAACAAGATTAAGCCCTACAAGTTTTCTGTCTCATCGTTGATATATCCAATTTCCATTCTATGTAAATCATCTTTTTTATTTCTTTGTCTCACCTTTAAGGAACTATGTATTTCCCTTTAAACTGTGGAAAGATTCATGGAGGTAGTTGTTATATAACATTTAGCATGGTCCACTTGAGTGCCTATCCTGTCCTCAAAGGAAGAGAATCTTATACAAAGATACAATTTTTGTTTGTATTTTCTCCTTGCTATCTTTTTTCATGTGGCACAGTAAGGATCATGTAGTAGATATTCAGCCCAAATGTACTTGATGAGTTTTGTTACAAAGCTGCCTTTTGGTTCCTGTTAATTAGTATTAATTAAGTGTGACACCAGGTCTCCTCAAGAGGAAAAAGATAATCATATTCAACAATGTTTTTCTCCAAGAGAATACCACTGATTCTCATCAGGATTAGAAGTGAAAGTCTACCAGGGGTTAAATTCATTTTGAATAAGCTCCATTCTGCTAACCCCTGAGTGCTTCATACAGTGATAGTATGTGTTTTTATAAGTGATAAGTACTTCCTGTTTCAGCTCGGTTACTGGGGAAAAAAATCCAGTAAGCGTATTTGAAATATGTTTTCTCCCCTTTGCTCCTGCCCAAACTCCTATAAAAAGGAAAATCAAAGTATATCCTCTTGCTGCCATGTCTACTAACAAACTTCTGTTACAGGACAAATAAAACTATTTTCTTAAATGTTGGCATTTTAAATTAAAGCAGCATAATTTTTATGAAATTTGTTTCAAAAAACCTTTCCAAAAGAAAAAGAAAAAAACACATGACTTGCTTGACCTGTTTTGTCCAGGGCCCATGGTGTCCTCTACTCACTGCAGGCTTATCTTGCTCAGAGCTGAGATTCTAGTCATCCTTGGCACAACTGAGTCTCCTAGAGACAGGACTCTATGCCCCAGAGAACGTATTGTACAGGAATCCTCTGGAGGCTTTTTCTGTCTGAGAGAGGTGGGTATTAGTTGAGGTCATCTATGTCATGAAAAGAAGACAAGAATGTGGCCGTCATGGCCGTTGCTGGGGTTAGATACCTTGCATGCTTCTTACCCGCTCAAGGAACTTCTAGGCACTTCATCTCTGCTTTGGTTCTCTGAAACCATATCTAAATTCCTGGACCTCCACTCATTGTTCTTCAAGTATCTCAAAGCAAGTCCTACCTCACATTTGGATAAGACCATATAAGCATTAACTATCTGAAAAGAGCAGGCCAATTGCAGACAAGTATAGCCTTTCGCTACAGTATTTCATTAAAAATATATTGTCTTATTCTATATCCTCACCTGTAAAATACTAAGACAGAAAATTAAAAACTAAAAATGAAAGTAGGAAGTAAGCTTATTGTTTATAAAATATAGTGTTTATAGTACACCATTTTATACACTTTAACTGAGAAGCAAAATAAGACTCTTTAATGGTCACTTACCAATTTTTGTGATTTACATATTGTAAAGTGGACAATAGCTACGTGCTTCAGGGTCCGTCTAATGGCCCATTTCTTATGGAGGCCAGATATTTATTTCTTGAGAATTGTACTGGCAGAGAGGAGAAAATATGATGAAGAACTATAGAATGCAGTTGACTTTAAAGAATGAATGGTAAAAATATTTTAAACTTATCTTTAAATAGTAGAAATTACTGATACTAAACTGACTCTTTCAGAAAATGAAATGCAATATTTTCTTATGGCGAGGAAAGATAGCAAATGTGGTTGACAACAATCACACAATAAAATATTTAAATAATTATAAGAGTGTAGAAATTTGCAAACCATTAGCAAAAAAATAAATAATAAAATAGAAGGATGCAAATAATTAATTATTTAATGCAGTCAAAATGTCAATTTATAATACTGAATGTGGACAAGCTTAAGTGTACCTACAGTGCCTAAGCGTCTTCACCTAGCTTTGAAGAATCCAATAAACACTTTATAATAACACAGCATTAATTTTGATGAAAGAAAAACGTGATTCCATTCTGAAATGTGGTAGGCTGAAAGTAAGAATGTGAATTGGGAAAATTATTAGCTGAAAGAACTCGAGCTGTGATGATACAAAGAAATTAAAGTTATTTTCTTAGTCTAGTCTGTCCTTTCCCCATCAGAAATCCATTCTTTGTCCAACACAATGAAGCATACAAAAAACTGAAGATGTGCTCTGCAGAATAAAATCATCAGATAATGTATTCTGAGGCCCTTGGAACATTTGAGGTATAGAGGGCTTTGGCAATTGCATCAGATCTTAGGCAACGCCATTCAGTTTCTCTTCTTTCTATGAGAATATAAGATACTCTGAGCCTTGGGGAATGATTCAAATTCCACGAGGTCATAGTGTATAGAATTATAACTTTGTCCTGCGGCTTGTTCATGGTTCAGCCAGCACATACTGAATAAGGGCATTCCAGTGAGATTTGGGCCAGCACACTTTGTCTCCCACATTCCTGTCAGTTCCATGTTTGCTCTGTAAAACAGAGGATAGTATTTATACGTTGCTTTAACTATTTTTTAAAGCACTCCTCTCCAATCAAAAGAATGTTCCTTATTGAGCCCCGACTTTATCGAGCCTCCTGCTATGAGTTGATTGCCATTCATTTCTTAGTTTATTAATTGGTATACCACATTTATCAGCAAAATAGTATGAATTAGGGCAGGAACTGGAAATAGTAATAAGAGTAAATATGATATAAGCTAACAGATACTTAGCCTACAATCAGGTAGATTGATTAGTCATAACATTAAACAGGTGGTATGCATATTAGAATAGACTGGGGTGTGTTTCAATAAGAATCGTTAATCTCAAAACCTAATAATTACTTTGAAACAATAATTCTTCCCTAACACAGAGGTGCATGCTATTTGCACACCCCACCCACTCACACCTCCCTACAGACACAGGAGAGGTGTACATAAATACACATCAAGGCTTCAATGCCATAAATATGTTGCACTATTACGCCAAATTTTTTTTATTTTACTAAAGAAGTAAAATTCAAAATGCTGTAGTTGTAAGGACATGACGAGTTTTTCTTTTTCAATCCAGAGTTTCTTTCTATTTTTGAGGGAATACTTTCAAATGTTTGATTTCACAACATGTCCACAAGACTTCACTGTACTGTGTTGGAATGTGTCTACTAGAAATCTAAGTTAATCATTGACTGACCTTAAGGCAATTTCTTCAGAAGAAAAATGAAGCCACACCTGCAGATATCACAGGTTTTAATTTAATAATATTCTTCTTCAGCACATCAGGTTGATTTAATATAAGAAATAAGATATAGCCCAAGGCATAAGTCTAATAGATTTAGGCATTCAAATCTTGGGAATTGCCCACTTCCAATGTTCATAAGACACAGGAGGCTGAGCAGAGGAAGACATGAAGATGAAAAAAGTTATTCAGAGAGTTTGTGGTGAAAGTGACCCAAAATAAAGCAGGGAATAAGGAGTTCAAATGTTCACATTTATAAACAGGTACTCCTAGATCTGAAGAATATCATTTTCCTTTATTTAAAATGCTTAAAAAGACTAATCCTGACCCCCCAAAAAAGCAATTTTGCCTTCAGTATTTTAGGATACTATTCAAATATAGAGAATAATTTGTCATTTATCCTATAAATGTTGCAAAATTTACTGAGTTTACTACTTTATACAATGAGACACTTCAGTTTAACCTACTAGACTGAGTACAATATCTGGTCCAGGAATGAATATCTCTTCTTATGTCTTACCCCGTTAAAATGACTAAGATAAAACACACTTGACAGCAAATGCTGTTGCCGTGATGTTCGAGTTGCTGAAGACTCTGGATATCCAGGACATGGGACTTAACTTATTTGTGTTGGATCTAACCTGAAACCCTTATTCTTATCATCTAGCCCTTTGGTTATGGTACTAAAAAGTACCGTGCAGTTTCTCAAAAAGGAAAGAATCCTAAGCTGATTCAATACCTAAGATCCATAGCAATAACAAACATGACAAAGTATCCATAAAGATGCAATAAGTGCCACTTACAAGTTGTAACCAGTAGGTGATTAATTGGACTCAAGACCTTTTCTTCTTCATCTTCTTCTCCTTCTTCTCCTTCTTCTCCTTCTTCTCCTTCTTCTCCTTCTTCTCCTTCTCCTTCTTCTCCTTCTTCTCCTTCTCCTCCTCCTCTTCTTCTTCTTTGATATTTTATGCATTTACATTTCAAATGTTATCCCCTTTCCTGGTTTTCCCTCTGAAACTCCCCTATCGCATCCCCTCCTCCTCTGCTTCTATAAGGGTGCTCTCCCTCCCACGCACCCAATCCCAACTCACTTCCCTGGCATTCCCAGACTCTGTGGAATTGAGACTTCACAGGACCAAGGGCCTTTCCTGCTATTGATGCCAGACAATGCCATCCTCTGCTACATATGCGGCTACAGGCATGGGTCCCTCCACATGTATACTTTGGCTGGAGGTTTAGTCCCTGGGAGCTCTGGGAAGTCTGGTTGGTTGATATTATTGTTCTTCCTATAGGATTGCTATCCCCTTCAGCACATTTGGTCCTTTATCTAACTCCTCCATTTGGGGTTCCTGTGCTCACTCCAATGGTTGGCTGTGAGCATCTGCTTCTGTATTTGACAGGCTCTGACAAAGTCTTTCTGAAGACAGTTATAATAGGTTCCTGTCAGCAAGTACTTCTTGGCATCTGTAATAGTGTCTGGGTTTGCTGCCTGTATATTGGATGAATCCCCGTGTGGGGCCGCCTCTGGATCACCTTTCCTTTCAATCTCTACTCCATACCTTGTCCCTATACTGCCTTTAGACAGAGCCTCCTGGGTTAAACTTGTGGAGATGAGTGGGTGGCCCATCCCCAATTGGGGCCTTACCTAACTTCTGGATATGATCTCTAACTGTTCTCCCTCTCCTTTGTTGGGCATTTCAACCTATCTCATCCCTGTTGGGTCCTGGGAATCTCTTGCTCTCCTGGCAACTAGGACTTGCTGGTAGCTACCCCCCACCCCCGTTTACCATCCCCCATTGCTATACAAGTCTGTTCAAATTTCTGACCCTCTGTATATCACCTCCCTCCCCTCCCATAATTGATCCTGCCCCTTTTCCCCATCCCCTCCTTTCTTCCTTACAAGTTCCTCTCACTCTCTACCTCCCGGGAGTATTTTGTCCCCCATTCTAAGAAGGAATGAAGCATCAAAATTTTGGTCTTCCTTCTTCTTGAACTTCATATGATCTCTAAATTGTATCTTGGGCATTCTGAGCTTTTGAGCTAATGTACAGTTATCAGGGAGTACACAGCATATGTGACCTTTATGATGGGGTTACCTCAAGAGGATGAGATTTTCTAGTTCCATCCATTTGCTTTAAAATTTCATGAAATCATTGTTTTTAATAGCTGAGTTGTACTCCATTTGTAAATGTACCAGGTTTTCTATATCCATTATGCTGCTGAAGGACATCTGGGTTCTTTCCATCTTCTGGCTATTGTAACTACGGCTACTATGAACATTGTGGGGCATGTGTCCTTGTTATATGTTGGAGCATCATTTGGGTATATGCCCAGGAGTGGTATAGCTGGGTTCTCAGGTAGTACTATGTTGAATTTTCTGAGGAACTGTCAGACTGATTTCCAGAGTGGTTGTACCAGCTGGCAATTCCACCAACAATGGAGGACTGTTCCTCTTTCTCCACATCCTTACCAGCATCTGCTGTCACCTGAGTTTTTGATCCAATTGGTGTGAGGTAGAATCCCAGTTGTCTTGATTTGCATTTCCCAGATGACTAAGGATTCTGAACCTTTCTTTAGTTGATTCTCAACCATTGAATATTCCTCAATTGACAATTCTTTGCTTAGCTCTGTACCCAAGTTATAATAGGTTTATTTGATTCTCTAAAGTCTAACTTTGTATATATTGGATATTAGCCCTCTATTGGATGTAGTATTGTTAAAGACCTTTTCCCAATCTGTTGGTTGCCATTTTGTCCTAATGACAGTGTCATTTGCCTTACAGAAGTTTGCAATTTTATGAGGTCCCATTTGTCGATTCTCAATCTTAGAGCATAAGCCATTGTTGTTCTGTTCAGGAAAATTTCCCCTGTGCCTATGTGTTTGAGGCTCTTCTCCATTTTCTCTTCTACTAGTTTCACTGTATCTGGCTTTGTGTGGAAGTCCTTGATTCACTTGGACTCGAGCTTTGTACATGGAGATAAGAATGGATCAATTTGCTTTCTTTAACATCCTGACCTCCAAGTGAACCAGCACCATTTGTTGAAAATGCTCTTTTTTTTCCCACAGGATAGTTTTAGTTCTTTCATCAAAGATCAAGTGATCATAATATGTGGGTTCATTTCTGGGTCTTCAATTCTATTTCATTGTTCTACCTGGCTGTCTTTGTACCAGTATGATGTAGTTTTTATCATTAGTGCTCTGTAATACAGCTTGAGGTCAGGAATGGTGATTCTCTAAGAAGTTCTTTTATTGTTGAGAATAGTATTCACTACCCTGAGTTTTTGGTTATTCCAAATGAATTTGTAAATTGCTCTTTCTAATTATATAAATATTTGAGTGGGAATAATACTCTTAAAACTATTCCACAAAATAGAAATAGAAGGAACACTACCCAATTCCTTCTATGAAGCCACAATTATGCTTATATCTAAACCAAACAAAGACCCAACAAAGAGAACTTCAGACCAATTTCCCTCATGAATATCTTGTGAATATCAATGCAAAAATACTCAATAAAATTCTCACAATCTGAATCCAAGAACACTTCAAAATGATCATTCAACATGATAAGTCTGCTTCAACCCTGAGATGCAGGGATGGTTCAATGTATGGGAATCCATCGATGTAATCTACTATATAAACAAACTCAAAGAACACACCTCATGATCATCTTACTAGCTGCTGAAAATGCATTTGACAAAATTCAACACCCCTTCATGTTAAAAGTGTTGGAGAGATCACAAATTCAAGGCTCATAATGAAACATAGTAAAAGCAATATACAGCAAATCAGTAGCCAATATAAAACTAAATGGAGATAAACCTGAAGCAATCCCATTATAATCAGGGACTAGATAAGACTGCCCACTATTTCCCTATCTATTCAATATAGTACTCAATGTCCTAGCCTGAACAATCAGACATCAAATGTAGGTCAAAAGGATCCAAATTGGCAAGGAAGCAGTCAAAATATCACTATTTGCAGATGATATTGTATTATAATTAAGTGACTCCAAAAATTCCATCAGAGAACTCCTAAACCACATAAACAACTTCAGCAGAGTGGCTGGATATAAAATTAACTTAAACAAATCAGTAGCCTTCCTCTACTCAAAGGATAAACAGGCTGTGAAAGAAATTAGGGAAATGACACCCTTCACATTAGTAACAAATATAAAATACCTTGGTGTGACTCTTACCAAGCAAGTGAAAGATCTATATAACAAGAACTTCAAGTCTCTGATGAAAGAAATCAAAGAAGTTTCAGAAGATGGAAAGACCTCCCATGCTCATGGATTGACATGATAGATATTGTAAAAATGGCCGTCTTGCTTAAAGCAATCTACAGATTCAATGCAATCCCCATCAAAAGTTCCATTCAATTCTTCAAGGCCCATTCAACAGGATAGAAATCCTGCCTGGTACTAAAAACCTAGCTAGTTATCTAGAAACAGGACAAGTAAGGTCATGAATGTAGAAAAATAATCTACTATTATCACTTTGCTAGACATGTATAAATTCTTACTTTATTCTAAATCTTTCTTTTATACACATAGATAAGGGTGTCTGCTACCCCTCACAAAACAAGTTTCTCTTTACAGAAAGTTGAGGCTATCATATAAAACCACAACTAAACACAATGTGGAGTTCAACAGATTATGGAGACCCCAAGAACAATTGATACATTTATAGCACTGCTCCTTAAGCTATAGCTCAGGGAATATTATGGAAGAAGGGGCATTTAGGTTATAAGATCAAGAATAGTAGGTAGTGTGCTGTGTGACTTTCTCCTAAAAAGGCTGCATACACAATACATGAAAATGACAGTATTTATAGTTATGCTCATGAAGAACAGGAAAAGTCACAGCATTCTATCACTAATATATCCTATTTTACACCAAAATATATACAACCAGTGACTGCAGAGAGGATGAAAACTAGCCTCTCCGTGAGATGAGCCCTGGTACTGGTTACAAAATATAAAGCTGTCAGCTCTGAAACAATATAATGGACTTGGAAGATTACATAATGAAAGAAAAAATAAATAAGGCTATAAATTTGAGTGTGGAAGATCATGGGAGTAGATATAAGAATGTGCCATGGGTTATGGCAAATGAAACTAATCTAATTATATGTTAATTCAAATATAGTTTATTTAAAGTTAAGAACACAGTATGTTAGAATCCCCCTTCCAAAAACTAAATGATTCTATGTATGTTTTTTATTTACATGGTTAAATAAGAGGCTTCCAACCTACTTTTTAATGTGTAGACATTCATAGCAAAAAAATAAATAAAATTATCACACTACCAAAATAGTGTCTATGTTGTTATTGTTGTCATGCTAGTACTACAATGATTGCCACCAGCATCATCACCAGCATCACCCCTGCTGTAGTCATCATCCATCATTGTGTCAGAAAAACATTTCACGAAAAATGAGGAATATAGCAAACCTACTACTTTACTTTTTATTTTGAATTGAACTGATAGTGTGTAGATTGTAGTGAGTTATCTTTGTATTGATACTAGCACAGTGCACACACATGTACACACAGAGAAAACAACTTCATTTTTGACCTAAATATATTTTGAATGATTATTGAAATATTTATGAATTTGGGATGAGAACCACTTACTTTGGAACCACTTATAACTTTGAGTTCCATGTCTTTCTTCATTGACTCTATATATACTTGCTCCAACGTCACAGTTCCATTGTACCTCCTTGGTTCCTCTTTCTTCTCAGTATGCAGACACATAGTCTCTGAATGTCACCCCTGTACTTGTCAAGCATCAGTCTCTGCACATGTCCACAACTGCCATGCTTCTCTCTAGTCAGCACTAATATAACGCATTAAAAACTCATCTATGCATTTGTCTACCCCAGTATCATTTTACACAATTTAGTGAGAGAATAAGATTGTCTATTGCCTCTTTATCATCAAGCATATAACCAAAACTAAGCAAAAATATAGTAAAAAATTATACTGAATGTTTAGTCATTAAGTAGTTCACTCCACTCTGTCCTAGGTAATGGTATAACTTTACTTTTCTAGAAACCACACCTCTACTTTCTGTAAAAGTACTTTATAAAGCTCAGACTATAAGGTCCACCAGAGCTCATTCTGTCCTATCAATTAAAATTTTGAAGTATATCTTCCACTTACTGCATCTTCATTTTCAGTCCACAGTTTTCTTACTTCCTGAAACAACACCCAATTATTCTTTAAACACAAAATTTTCCCCTTTACAGTTCTGACATTGAAATAAGTTTCAAAGTCGTAAAGGAACTCTATCATCATTAGAATCAAAGTTATTCAGGGTTGTCTCCTTGACATTAGCACATTGCCCTTAAAGTCTCAGTAGTACCCTAAGAGGAAAGTTCTTTTCGGTATCCCATCATCTTTGTCATTGAGGCAGTGAAGAGGTGCTTACAAGGACCAGCTGTTATCACAGCAGCCACATGAGACAGAAACAATTGCTATGCAGTTATTGTCTCTGAATTAAATGTTTCACTGAAGAACTATAATTATTTTTTTCTTTTTAGAGAAACAGTTCTGATTTGTTGCCTTAATGGTGACAAATTCAAAAACTCTTTTTCTAAAGCAATTAATTTTACCTAGTAATATGCCAAACATTCCATTTTTTCTCCTATATCATTCTATTCTATTGTGACTATAAGCATTGTGAATCTTTACTGTATGCTCCAGATAATTATGTTTGAAGAATATGTATGCATATGTATCCATCTTCCAGGTTGTTTTGTTTCATATTTTAAAATATATGTATTATTTGGAAAATTCACAACATGAATTTTGATAAACTTCTCCCTTACTCCTTTTAATCTCCTCCCAGATAGACTCTCACATGCCTACTTCCTTCTAGTTTCCTTCTCTTTCCCCTTCCCTGCCCCTTCAAAATAGTTTTTATTTTACAATTGTACTAATTTGAGTTTTTTTAGCATTAATCTATAAGGATGTTAGGATATCATTGGGGTGTTTTGCATTAAGTGGTCTTCTGGTTTGTGTTAACTCTTTACCCAAGCCACTAAAATCCCTTGCTGCTCTGGGTATCAAGTTGAAAGGATTGTGAAATAAATGAATCCTTGAACTAACAGATCATGCATGGAGGATCTTGCAATTTATTTTATTTCTCTTAAAACTAGGAAATCTTTGAATAGTTCACAACTTTTAGCTATAATATAAAATCACTACACCATTATTTATTAAATATGATTCATTTTTATTATATTTATTCAATCCATTATTTATTAAATGCAAATCAATTACAATATGTTTCTTAGCAGTTTAACAAAGGAGCCCATTTTAAAAATCAGTCAAAACCTTTGTAGCTGCAAATAAGAATAAGACATAATCCATAATCTTATATTTAATGAATTCATAATAAATTATTATAGCTTTTACTAGATAAAGGTCACATTATTCCTTTGCAATTTTATAACTGAATGTAAATGTTGAAGAAAATTTAGCAACCAGAACGAATTATTCAGAAACAAGTTTACATTTGAATCCAAAAGTATTTCTAGAAAAATTTCACTAGAGTACTTCATGGCAGACTTGGTTGTAAACACAAAGTGTGAGGCTTCTGCTTTGCATATCTCCACATATCACATAATGCCAAGCAATTCTGTTTGAGATTCAGGTTGGATTTGAGACCAATCGTATTTTATACATTACAGTGTTTACATACAAATTTTTCTGCTGCTACACATACATAACTGTAAAAAAAGATTGTTAATATTTTTCTGCCATTATTCTTCAATGTTATATCTGTTACATTATGTAAAAATAAATAAGCACACCCTTCTTAGTAATATGTAATTAATATGTAAATTTGCCTTTTAAAATAGTAAAACTGTATGTATACCAAAGAATTGTCTTTAAGTACATTTCTCTATGACTCATTGCCAATACATATTTGATTTATATACCTGATTTAATTGTGAGTGCATAAAATTTTCTTGGACAAAAATGACCATGAGTCTAAAGAGTTTAAGAAGCCC
Organism: Rattus norvegicus; assembly: GCF_021556685.1. Classification (NCBI taxonomy): domain Eukaryota; kingdom Metazoa; phylum Chordata; class Mammalia; order Rodentia; family Muridae; genus Rattus; species Rattus norvegicus. The sequence continues at coordinate 89,504,632 of NC_141547.1, forward strand.
TTGTCTACAGCATGCACTGCACACTGAACTCCCTGGGCCTTGAAGCTGGAAAGTCGGCATCTGTCCTGAGAATTACATCTTTGGACTCAAATGATTGGATGCTAGAAATTGTATCTGCAAATGTCAACAATGTTGGTACAATGTTGGGGTAATAAAAACATCACTCCTGTGGAGAAACTGTGCTGTACATGGCTTTTCCTGACACCTAATTGTACCTGTCCTAGGGAAACTTTGAAGAACTTACATGAATACCTTGTGCGTATGATATAGGCCATACCTGTTAAAGAGTCTTCAAATGTTCCCAGCCACACAAAAGCATAGCACTATTGAATACTTCCCAGCAAGGAGACTCACATCTTGGGCCTCCGGTGACAAGGTCGCAGCTACAGTCTTCACTAAAACTTCTGTGAGTAAAAAGATGAAAAGTTAATTTCTATATGATCTTCTGTACTTTATTTAACATCCTTAATGAGTGTTTTTATATTTGACCTATATTATATAGAAAAAATGTCTCCTGAAAGGCAGAAAAATCTGTCTTCAGTTATAGAGTCTGAGAAAGGAATGAAGGGAGGACAATTGAGTGGTTAACAGAACCAAGCACTGTGACCAATATTATTCTTCATATTCTTATAATAGACCAATGTTATTGATTAAAATAATTCATCAAAATTGCTTTGAGAATCCAAATGACACTGGAGCAAGGGGAACTATCCTCCATTGAGGGTGGAAATGAAAACTCACACAGCCACTTTAGAGAGCAATATGGTGGTTCCTCAAAAACTGGGAAGAGACGTATGTCAAGACACACTTCTGGGAATTATCCATTCTACCACAAAGACCCTTGTTCAGCTATGTTCATAGCAGCGTTATTCATAATATCAGAGTATGTAAAAAATCCAGATATTCCTCAAACATAGACTGGATTAAAAATGTAGCACACTTATACAGTGGACTAATATTCAGCAGGCTAGAAAGCAGGCAAATTAATGAAACTACAAAATATCATCCTCAATGAGGTAACACACGCCTAGAAACACGAACATGGTTATAAGTGAATATTAACTGCTACATAAATGATAATGATGCTACAGTTCACAGACTCAAAGAGGCTGTGTAATAAAGAAGGCTCTAAGGGAGAAGCATTGATCTCCCTGGGAAGTGGAAATAGATTTTGTGAGTGGATTAAAGGTGGGTGGGGATGGGAATAAAACGTATCAGTGGGATGGGACATATGGAAGGTGAAAATTTGGGAAAAGATGACTGAAATTGGAGGTCATTTGGGGGCAATGTGGAAACCTAGTACAGTGGAAACTTCCAGGAATCTACCAGGGTAACTTCTAATAATGGAGAATATGAATCCTGAACCAGCAACAAATCGGAACTAAGCAAGACGTCCAGTGGTTGGAGTGGAAGACTGACCTAGCCACAAATATTTTGACCTACAATTTGTCCTGCCTGCAGGATGTGCTAGGGCAATGGTGGCAAAGAGCTTGTGGGAGTGGCCAAACAATGACTTGTCTAAATTGAGGCCCATTTCATCAGAAAGAGTCCATGCTTGGAATTGCCTAAATGACCAGGAGCAAGAGACTGGATATCCCAGATTCATGGGATAGAAAAAAAAAGTCGATGAAATTATTCCCATTGATATTATGCTATATTCATAAATCTGAAGCTAGCTAATCACCATCATGGCCCATTTGGCAGATGACCGGAAAAGATTTAGAGAAACACATTCAAACATTAGGAGGAGAGAGACCCCAAATTGGATATCTCCTTCAGAGCTCAGGGAATTCCTCAGAAGAGGTAGAGGAAGAATTATAGAAGCCAGAACAGTGGAGGACACCAGGAGAACAGGGCTCACAAAAGCAACTAAGTATGGCTCAAAGGGGCTCACAGACACTGAACTGACAAAGAACCCGGATGGATCTATACTAGGTTCCCTGCACATACGTTATTGTTGTTAGCTTGGTGTTTTTGTGGGAATCATAAGGTGCATGTGGAACTACTTGATCTTGGGATTGTATTCCCACTACAGGGCTGCCTCTCACAGCACTGGTATGAAAGTTTGTACCTAGGCTTATTGTAACATTTTTAATTGGATATTTCATTTATTTACATTGCAAATGTTATCCCCTTTCCCAGGTTCCCCTCCTCTCTCCCCCTGCTTTTATGAGAATGCTCCCCCTCCCACCTACCCTCTCCTTCCTCCCTGCCTTGGCATATCCCTATATTACTGGGGCACTGAGCCGTCTCAAGACCAAGAGCCTCTCTTCCCACTGATGCCTGACAAGGCCATCCTCTGCTACATATGTGGATGCCATGTTCAATTGATATCCTTGAGAGACCTATTCTTTTATTGAGGGGAAAAAGAGAATCAGGGAATCTAGGAGGGGTAGAAGTATGTGACTGAGAGGATGGGCGGGAGAGGAAACTCTAATGGGAATGTTTTGTGTGACAGAAGAATAAATAAATAAATCATGGATAATTAACTCCTAAAATTAATTCCATCTGAAAATTAAATTCCTTTGTAACTAGTCTTCATAAAATCCAGTCCTTCAAAGCGTTTAAAAAATTCTTTCTAAAAAGAGTCTAAGAGTTTTAGATAAGTTTTAATAAGTTTTTTGTTCTTCCTTTATGTTCATCTGACTATAATACTTCTTTGAGATATCTCTTTGTATGAACAGCAGAATATTATTTATTTCAAAGTATAAATAACAAAATTAAAAGTTTAATAAATCTGGGAAATAACCATAAGTTTTGACTGCTTTTAGATACCATATTTCAATTCTCACTAAGTAAAAGCCAGTCAATTTTAATGAATATATTTATAAAAAACAAAAAAATAAAATAGTAACAAAATGCAGCAGAGGGAGGGGATGAGATTTGATATTCAGAGGAATGGAAACACCATGGATATAATAGAAAAAACACACATAGATGCACACGCATGTGCAAACTCTCCTTACAGCACACCCTTACCCCAGCTTAGACACAGAACCCTTCTGCGCCTTTCAATGTTGGTCTCTCTCAACCTCAGATACTAGATATCTGCAGCTGTTATCCATACTCTCTAGACCTTGGAGTTTGCTTACTTCTTACAAAATTTCCAGGCTGATACTCCTCTCTTCCATTCGTTATATCCTCTCATTTTCTCTGAATTTGTACTTCAGTCTGTATGTGCATATTTAACCACAGTATAAGAAACATTCAATATTCCCCTGACCTCCATCTTAAAATTCCTTTCTTAGCCTTATTTTCCTTTCAGAAGAAATTACCACAATCTATATCCATATGCATATTCCAGAATGCTTAGGAATAAGTATTTTGTTTTAGCATTAGCATATCAGAACAGAGATAAATAATTACAGTTTTCAAGCACTGATTTCTACAAGCTACCACAGATATAATTTTAGAGAAAGATTTTTAGTGAGATACATCTTCCATACCATTGCGTTTGGGACTCTCTTATGGAGAAAAAGAATTGAGGTTGAGTCTAATGGAGACAAAATGAGCTATGATTTTTTTCCTTCTTAAGAATCATAGAGAGATGTTGCAATTTATTCAGCTCACGGGCATATAATACCATTTCAGCTCTTTCACCTCAGCTTGAGTTACCTATTCCATGATGTAAATAAAGAAAGAGGAACAGAAGAAGAGCACCATCACAGGTACCCCACCCTCAGAGTTGCACAGGACCTTCAAAAGAAAGAAATCTACAGAGCTCAAAGGTTTGCTGAGGGCAGACAAATAAATCTAGCGTGGAATTGCTTGTTTATTTAATGGTCTGCCATGTTATAAATATTTCATTGAAGAACACTCAGGGAGGAAGAATTCTGAATACACAATAAAACTCAAGCAAGAAATACTATGCAGAAAAACACTGTAATGGGCAAAGCACAGTCTACCATATATACAAACAATTCATCAGGACTAGGGATGTCAGGGAGGAGCAAGCTGCAGGTGCTATGTGCTCTTAGTTAGATAAACACTTCTGTATTTGGAGTTTGCTGTATTATGGTTAACACACTGTACTTTTCAACCCTTGATGATTACATTTTATGAGCTTGTAAATTTTACATGAATATAAGACTTACATTGTAGCAAGTGGCTATAATGCTGGTCTATTTCATCATTTTTGACAACTTACATCGAAAATACAATCATACATAAAGTACTTAGTACATTAAGTGCCATCAGGAGATTGTCTACTTGGATCAGTGTGAGAGGACAGTGGGAAAAAGTTAACAAACTTTCTACTCAATTCAGCATATGCTAGAATATGTCAATTGAACATTGTTTACCAAGTATTGCCATGAAACCTGCATTTCTTCTTTAGAAATTTCATTTATGACACTCAATACCTTGGAACCAACCTCAGGTGTTCCACATATCTCTAGATAGTCTTATTCATGGGGACGAGTTCTTAGATGATATCCAAAAAGTGTTCTAAGAGAAATAATGGAAATTTAGGTAAACTGAATGCAAAATACAGATTCAGTTAGGGGATAAGTGCATTCAATATCAGCAAAGTTTGCTTGCGCAGATTTTGCTGAAAGCTTCTTGCTTATGACTTTCTTCAAGGCAATAAACATTAGCTGGTAACTACCTTTTAATTTCTCAGCTTTAACGCAGCAAATTTCCTATTTCATCTACCTTACAATAAGGGCATCTCATTGAGTGAACAGAAAGCTGAACTTCTGCTCTAAGCTGTCACTGTCTTGGGAGCAAAGCTCTATGTGTTTAGAAAGACAATGTGAAGAGAAGAGAGCTGAAAGAGGACACTCATTCTACCTGGTCGGTTTTTATTCACCCTTGTCTTCAGGTTAGATAATGGAGGCCCTGGTCATCAGAGGACAGAAGGTGAGAGAATGACTAGTATATTCGTATTCCCCTTCTAGATTCTTCTTTATAGGAAAATTTATCAGCAATAGTTTAAGCTCCTGATTCCAGTCCATAAAGGCTCTGGGGAAGCTCATCCTGAAGCTCATTAGGACTTAGATGATAATGTTTTCACTTAGCTCCTCTCAAATGTGTTCCTTCAACACTGGTTTCTAAGCACTGATCTCGGCTGTGTTCAACTGAAAATCTGAGATACTGTCTGTGTCCTGCTGGATTCCAGTGTCTACCATTGTCCAGAAAATATTTAGAAGAATGCAGGAAAGCCAATGGTTATAACACTTCTGTGCTCCCACATTGGAACACTGATTGGTGACACTGTAGCTTGACTCTATTTCTCCAGTGTCTGGGCACACACATACACACATGTATACCAGTGTGTTAATAAATTTGGTGGTGACAGTGTTTAAAAAAGGTTAAAGTCCTGTCCACATTAGTTGTCACTGTCCCTTGAGAATTGCAATGAGCTACTGTACAACAGTTCCCAAGACATCTGTTCTTATGAATTCCAATAGTTATCTGCACAGCAATTGGCAGGGTAAAGTACAAGTCAGTAACTCTACATTTACTCCTTAATAAGCAGCTGGTGGGGCTGCCTATAATTTTGCCTAGGGAGATATTTTTCTGGCTTCATCAAATGAAACTTGACTTTTTCTTTTATTTGATGATTTGCTTATGGGCAACTTGAGTGATTGTGCTTGTTAAGTATTTTGTCAACATGACATGAACCAGAGTCATGTGGAAAGATTGAGGAATTACAGTCATCAGCTTGATTTATAGACAACTCTGAGGGAGGCATCTTATTGATTAATGTTTGATATGGGAGCCCCTAGCCTTCTGTGGGTAAATAATACTTGGTTCTAATAAAAAGAGTAAGCTGAGCAAGTCATGGGGAAGAAGCCAGTACCAGTTTTTCGCTGTTGTCTTTACTTCAGTCCATATCTATAAGCTCCTGACGTGAACTGTTGCACCAAGATTTCTTCATGGCAAGCTGTAATTGGTAAACTGAAATAGACCTCTCCCCCTACCACCATTACCCCTCCAGTTGCTTTTGCTCCTGGAGTTTTCATAGCAACAAAAAAGTAAATAAGAACAGTGGGATCTTTGTTGTTTGTCTTTTTATTGTTTACTTATTTTATTTTTCCCTATATAACTCTCATTGGCAAACACTGTCAGCCTTTGCACCATATGCAGCATTTCCTTTATATTTTGTTCTTTCAGCTTTTCCTTCTTTCATCTTGATCTGAGAATCCCATGAATACATACAAACGTTCAGGTCATTTCAGGCATGATGTTTTTGTGTATTGTGTAAAGATTATCTTTGCATTATTCAAATCCTGGTTTGTCTGACTCTACATCTTGTTACAATCTACACATGACACTGTAATGCTTATTCTAAGTATCTCCTGTTTCAAGTTTGTATAAAATTGTTCCCATTTGTTCACTATCTTGTCCATAAAAGGTGATTAGACAGTGGCTGGGCAGAATAGAAAATAGAGTGGGGCTTCCATCAGCCAGGGCAGGAGAGAGAACAAAAGGGAGAGAGAGATTAAGAAGGAGGAATTCCTGACAAGTAAGAGGTCCGGAGAGACTTCATGGAAAAATACCTGAAACCCAGAAAGCCAAACCAAACTAAACTGGTATTTTGGCTAGGAAGTAGCTAGATTAATTTAAAGGAATTGAACAGATTGTTAATTGCACAGTAGCTGTATTATAAATCTATTTAAATAAACCTTACAGTTTCTGTGTCATTCATTTATAAGCTAGCCAGAGATAGAGAAAAAAATGCAACTTTTAAAAATGCATTTGCATTTTCCACTTCTTCTTTCTAATATCTCTTCTAATCTCCCTATAACACATCTATGGCCTTTGTTAACTTTCCTGTGTTTTCTTCTATATACAGATGGCTTTGGGAGCCATCTCTTTGGAAGTGGGGAACCTACTAGTTTCTACATCACCAAGGAAAAGTGTCTTTCAGGACATAACAGCCACGAACTGCTAAAAGCTCCTCAGGAAGGAGCTGGGCCTCAGGAGCTCCTCCTCAATTCGTGAAATTTTCAACTGGCTTGATCCTGTACAGATACTGTGTCCAGAGGCCAGCCTTACACCGCACTCTGGCCCATTCTCCAGCTCTTACTTTCCTTCTGCCTCTACTTCTGTGTGGGGAGACATTCATATAGATTTCATCTTGCCTATGACCAAGCAGTAGCCTTGGTTTACTCTCAACCTTGAACAATTATAAATCTCCACTTCAACTGAATCAAGGAACTCTTCTGACAAAGGATGAAGAACACCTGAACTTATGGTTGGAAGCATAACAATTTAGAGGGAAATTTAACAACATGACCATCTGAAAAAAACATATGAAATTATCAAATTTTCCTCCTTGGGCCTATGACTTTGCTAGCCATAAGTTTCAACCTGTTTTCAATTCAATTCATACCAGTCATGGGTTACATTCATGTGTGTGTGTGTGTGTGTGTGTGTGTGTGTGTGTGTGTGTGTATTCAACTACACATGCACACAGTCTCTGTATGCTGTCAGGATTGATTTATACTTCTGGTCTCAAGTTATCTTTCTACTTTTAATTCCCGAATAGTTGATGAACTTACAGGTATATACTACCATGTCCAATCCCAATATTGACATTCATCCTCTCTACTTGGCAAATCCTGCTTCTCTGTTTCATTTAAAAGCTCATTAGCTCTAAACCACTAACAATACTTAGGAAACATAGTTGATGTAGCAATAGCAAAGTAATGCCTGCATCTAACCCAATTATATCTAGGAAGATTGTCTCCCTCTAATATCATGTGCTTTTGTATCTCTTCGGCTAAGTCAGAGTGAAGGTAAGATCCACCCAAAGCATTACTTCCGTGGATACTCAATTCAGCACTCATTGTAGGCAGGCTTATTTGCCTCATCATGCATGCACTATGCCTCTCAATACCCAAAACAACTTTAAAAACAGGTCTTACTGTTGGTAACCAAGTTTTATTGATCTTGATCAAATTGGCCTTGCTCTTCAACCTGTAAACAGCAAAGTAGAGTCTCGGCAAACCAAACACCTGCTACCTCAGTGGGACTGTGGGGAAGCAATGGACTTGTCCAGTCACAGAGAAATAAGGAAAAGTCTGAAAACAAACGCAGGGGACAAACATGGTTATCACAACTGAAAAGAGAGAATAGAAAAGGAGTTAGCTGGAAGAACATATGCCAATACGATGGAAGGAATTACAACTTGCAATTGCTTTAAATGACATTCTTGAAACATAACACTAGAAAAGGTGGTTACATACAAATACCGGCTAGATACACAGTTCAGTAAATAAAAATCTGCAACAAATTGCTAGGATTATGAGTTGGAAAGCAAAATATTTTAAGTAAAATAAAATTAGGGGGCTAATAGGCAAGGTCAAATAATTCTGACAGAAATCACCATTAATGGATTGAGGACAAAAGCCTCAAAGCTAAGAGCTAGGGACATGAAAATAGAAGTATTTCAAGCATGTTAATAACATTAAAAATGGGAACATATATAATAGCTTGGATTGGAAGGGCACATGAAGTTCAAATAGAATACATGAAGAAATAACGCAAGATATAATTAAATGTTAAAGTGAAATCCATAAAACTTCAGAGAACATCACAAAGTTTTTTTTAAATACTACTAAAAGCTTAGAATTAACAATAAAAGAAGCATCACTCGACAAACAACAAGATGGGTAGAAGGTCAAGGAGGAAAGATCGTCAGTAAATATTTCTGCCCTGGCAATGTGACTATAACCCTAACTTAAATTTCTATGGTGGCCAAGCCACTTTACTACAGGAGTTCTATCTACCTTTGTTCATGAAATGTTTCTGCAGGTCATCCATTGCTTATGCTTTCATTCTACTGATGCAAAGTGGGAATGATCAAATGTCTAACAGAAGAAGGGGTAATCAATCTACTAAGAAATAGAAGAAAATAAAGAAAATGAACAAGGTGCTTGTCTCTGGACAAGATAGACGTCTATGAAAGCTTTCTGGAGGTGAGATGCCTTCAGGTTCCAGAGTTCAAACCATGCAATTCCACTCATATGAAATTCAAAAGAGCCATACTTCTGGTGACACAAGTGGAACTGTGAATGCCTCAGGTAAGGTTAAGGTAGAAAAGTAGATGGACAAGTGCAGAAAAAGAACTCTCTAGACTAATGAAAGCTGAGTGTGCTTTTTATCATCTACGTAATTGTAAAGAACTAGTGAGGGCGAAAAAGCAGAAGCCTGATGCAGCAAACATAATGATACAGGGCTCTGCTCTCTCTGAGTCTGGGTTGACACAATGCCTGTGAGTACGTAGTAAGCAGATCACGGATGAGGCCTGGAAGTAGGCAGGAAGGTTGGAGCCCTGGAAAGCAGGCAGGACTCCAGGTGCTGAGTGGAATCAGTGTTTGGCTACATTACCTCACCAAGTTAGCTTTGCCACTGATTGCCTTAAATTACATCAAAGTCAATCATATTTGTGCAGATACATGAAGGATTATGCTGAGAAGTAAAACTGTTGTATACATATCAATAAATATCAATTACATATGGCAAATGCTGAAAGTCACAGCCAATGCTTCCTTGGTTCTAGACCCATGTGAAAGACTTTTCTGGGTCACTCCATGTAATCATACAGAAATTTCTAAATGGAAATTAAAAAATTAAAAAACCCATTCCATAAAAAATATTGTTTAGTATAATTCCATTTTACTCTACTTCTATACTCTATTTTTAAGTGTTTGATGAATTTTATTCTCTCTAATGCTCTAAGAACTTGAGCAAATAATTCTTGATTATTTTCCCCTCTTATAAAGAAACATTAAGATGCCAGCCTTTGAATGTAGAAATATGCTTGTGGCATAACTGAGAATTCAGGTTGTTTTCCCCTAGAGACTCTCGCCTTGGCAGCTTCTGTATAAGGAGGAAAGTATTATAAGCAATGTTGGAAGCAAAACTGTAAAAAATTCCAATATGTCAGGGATGTGCATTTTGATCATCTTTACTTCCCAATCTACCTCTCTAATCCATTCATCCTAGATAACACACAGAAAAAGAGCGAGTGAGAAAGAAAGAGAGAGAGAGGGACAGAGAGAGAGAGAGAAAGAGAGAGAGAGAGAGAGAGAGAGAGAGATGGAGAGAGACAGAGAATGAAGAATCAATAGATTGAGAGAGATCCCCTGAACTACTAACTTAAATCCAGGAGTTTCTCAGACTGAGAGGCCATGATATTGGGGAATTAACTAGCTCTTGAGGTTCGAGAAAGTATTCAGAAGACAAAATGTAAGATTTATTGGTCTTAATTTTATGACCTAGTCTAATTTTGTGTGTGTGTGTGTGTGTATATGTGTGTGTGTGTATGTATATGTGTGTGTATGTATATATATATGTGTGTGTGTATATAATGTGTGTATATGTATATATATACACATATATACATATATATACACATATATACATATACACACACACACACACACATATATATATATATATATACACACACACACACACACACACACACATAGTCACGAAGGTTAAATGTTCTTACTGTCACTATGCAACAAATACAGATTCCAAATCTAAAACAACACATGGAAGAAGATACAATCATCCTCATTTAAGTATAACAATTAAAAAAAATGAAAAAGGAAACTCAGACAGTTAAAGTGATTTCCCTCAAGAGCCACATTAAAATTCAAGTTTGTTTGAAGGTAAAAGCAGTTTTCTGTCCGGTACACAGTTGTCCATTTCTACTTTCCAATCAGACTAATGTTAATATTTGTTTCTTTCTTTGAATACACTGTTCAGTATCTTCATTTGAATGTCCTTTGGGGCCTTTGCAGTGCAGCTTGAGGGAAAAATAAACAGAAATGAGAAAGGAAGACAGACCTGCCCAAGGCAGTCAGGTGAGACAGTGGTAGCACACCATACCTGACTCTTTTCATAAGGTGCAGGATGGGACCTGGGGCTATTAAACCAGACTGAGCTGATGCATTCTCATCTCCAGAATGACGGCAAGCTCTGCTGCTGCACTTCCGTGGGTAGAGCTTAGTGGGCAGAGCTTAGTGGTTTAGAAAACCCCAAGCCAGTTAGAAAGTGTGTCTCTCGGTTTTCATCGTAGACAGTTGGTTGAGACAGCAAAATATTGAATTTTCTTTCTGGCTCAATTCTTGATATATTTTTAAAGACTAATCAAGCTTCAAGGGCAAGCTCCAAGGTCTCCTGCTTTTTGATGTCCTCCTTGATCCCCTGCAGCAGAATTAATTGATCCCTCTGTGTTTTTATAGCTCTCTGTTTATATCTCTGTAACAAAAGCTTCAAAGGGATCCAATGTCTCTGAGTAGCAGGCCTGATGGGACTATGGGAAAAGCAGAGGGATGCAAGAGAAAGCCTAAGGAGGAAAGACCTCTTCCTCTCCTGGCAGGAACAGTGAAGGAGGAGTTTAGGAGCTTAGGGCTCCAGCTTTTCGGCCTCCTAAGAGCAGTGATTGGAATAAGAGTAGAATTGAAACAAATGAGGTAAAAATACAGCAGAATATAATTTGCCTCGGTGAGAATGTGAGGTCCTTGGAAGGCTTCTTTTTAGAAATGTTGTCGAAGAGTGCATAGGGAAAAGACAGGCAGGCAGACAGATGGTATAGATACAGAAAAAATGACCTGGAGATCAAGACCATTACTTCAGAGACACTAGGCCCTCAGTAGAACAAGTTAAGCAGGACAGAAATGCCCCAGCAAAAGAAAAAGATCCAAGAAAAACTAGGGAAGCATCTGGAACACATGGGCACTGGAAAAAATTTCCTGAACAAAACACCAATGGCTTATGCTCTAAGATCAAGAATCGACAAATGGGATCTCATAAAACTGCAAAGCTTCTGTAAGGCAAAGGACACTGTGGTTAGAACAAAACGGCAACCAACAGATTGGGAAAAGATCTTTACCAATCCTACAACAGATAGAGGCCTTATATCCAAAATATACAAAGAACTCAAGAAGTTAGACCGCAGGGAAACAAATAACCCTATTAAAAAATGGGGTTCAGAGCTAAACAAAGAATTCACAGCTGAGGAATGCCGAATGGCTGAGAAACACCTAAAGAAATGTTCAACATCTTTAGTCATAAGGGAAATGCAAATCAAAACAACCCTGAGATTTCACCTCACACCAGTGAGAATGGCTAAGATCAAAAACTCAGGTGACAGCAGATGCTGGCAAGGATGTGGAGAAAGAGGAACACTCCTCCATTGTTGGTGGGATTGCAGACTGGTAAAACCATTCTGGAAATCAGTCTGGAGGTTCCTCAGAAAATTGGACATTGAACTGCCTGAGGATCCAGCTATACCTCTCTTGGGCATATACCCAAAAGATGCCTCAACATATAAAAGAGACACGTGCTCCACTATGTTCATCGCAGCCTTATTTATAATAGCCAGAAAATGGAAAGAACCCAGATGCCCTTCAACAGAGGAATGGATACAGAAAATGTGGTACATCTACACAATGGAATATTACTCAGCTATCAAAAACAACGACTTTATGAAATTCGTAGGCAAATGGTTGGAACTGGAAAATATCATCCTGAGTGAGCTAACCCAATCACAGAAAGACATACATGGTATGCACTCATTGATAAGTTGCTATTAGCCCAAATGCTTGAATTACCCTAGATGCCTAGAACCAATGAAACTCAAGACGGATGGTCAAAATGTGAATGCTTCACTCCTTCTTTAAAAGGGGAACAAGAATACCTTTGGCAGGGAAGAGAGAGGCAAAGATTAAAGCAGAGACTGAAGGAACTCCCATTCAGAGCCTGCCCCACATGTGGCCCATACATATACAGCCACCCAATTTGACAAGATGGATGAAGCAAAGAAGTGCACACCGACAGGAGCCGGATGTAGATCGCTCCTGAGAGACACAGCCAGAATACAGCAAATACAGAGGCGAATGCCAGCAGCAAACCACTGAACTGAGAATAGGTCCCCCGTTGAAGGAATCAGAGAAAGAACTGGAAGAGCTTGAAGGGGCTCGAGACCCCAAAAGTACAACAATGCCAAGCAACCAGAGCTTCCAGGGATTAAGCCACTACCTAAAGACTATACATGGACTGACCCTGGACTCTGACCCCATAGGTAGCAATGAATATCCTAGTAAGAGCACCAGTGGAAGGGGAAGCCCTGGGTCCTGCTAAGACTGAACCCCCAGTGAACTAGTCTATGGGGGGAGGGCGGCAATGGGGGGAGGGTTGGGAGGGGAACACCCATAAGGAAGGGGAGGGGGGAGGGGGATGTTTGCCCGGAAACCGGGAAAGGGAATAACACTCGAAATGTATATAAGAAATACTCAAGTTAATAAAAAAAAAAAGATCCAAACATACTCCATGAAGCAGACCCTTCTAGTTTTGTATATTAGGAACACCTGTGCCCTCGTAAATTGCAAGATAATGAAACAGGGTGACAGGAGTCTTCTGTCTGCAGGAGGATGTTAAGTGATGAAAGGACAGCTGAGATCTACACTTGGAAACTGTGTTGATTGCAAAGTTATTAAATAAAACCCATGAGCAGTGGTCTTTGAAAGAGATTCCACTCGTTGTAGCTACAGCCTTAGTAGCCATAGCTGCATTGTTTGAAGATGCCAATGTACCACCATGAATACTGGTACAAGGCTGTGAGATGTCTGAGAACTGTTTGTTCAGTAGCGTTCCTTGAGATTCATCTGTGAAGTTCTCACAGTCACCATGACAGCATTTGCAAAGAAAAAAGTGAGAGCTGTGAACACTTCCACGTAGTTTGTGCAAGCACAATATTCAACTGTAAATTTATATTCATGTCGGGAGCCATGCCCTTGAAGCCCTCCATTGTTGCTGTTATTATTATGGTTAGAATTAAGTATGACTGGGTTCATGGAAAATCCCCAGCCAGCAGCAGAAGACTAATACAAATCTGGTGGTCAAAATGAACAATAATATACGTCAAGATACCCAATGTGATGACCTGTAACCTTTCTGAAAGACCACATCCTGCTGACTAACAGATATGACAAACCAGTGAACTTTTTAACATCCTGTCAACATTAGCTTATTCCCTGACCACACACATATTGTTTCCCACTTCCCCCCTCTCTCTGTTACCCATGTTGGTATAAATTCAGCCTTGGGGAAAAATAAAATTGTTGCCTTGATCAGACTCTTGTCTTGGCATCCTTCTTCGCATCTCTTGTCCCCCATTCTCTTCCAGGTACCCCTCAGAACCCGTTGCTTACATAGTCAGCCTCTTGCTGATATCATATGCCTTTGTACACTTTCCCTTCATTTCCTTTGTTTTTATTCATTATATAAAAATAAAAACTAAACAAATTAATCCAGTATCTGAGCTGGGTGATAAAAAAAAGTCAATCTAATTGATAGGCTATAGTATGTCCAATGGGTAAGTTTAAATATTCTACATATGACCTGTTATATACAATGCCAATAGGTAAGAAAATATATTTCTTCATGAAATAGACTGTGAGACCTACTGTGTAAAACCTTTCCCATGTAATAACTGACCCAAATGAGAACAGATTCTTTTACAGAGATAGATGTAAAAGATGTTAAAAGTTACATTTTGGAGAAAACTTTTAAATGAGCTGATAATCCTGTGTATACATTCACATTCCAAGTACGCTAGTATCATAGTGTGTATATAATAAATATATATGATAAATGAACCACTATATAATAAATCTTTAGTATTTGTAATAGAAAAAATTATTTCCTGATGCAATTTCACTTTTGAAGATTGCAAAGTACCTTCAACTCCAAGAAGAAAATACTTTGTATCAGACATTCCATTAAAGTGGAATTTTTTCAATTTTAACACTTAACAGTCCTCCCTCAGATTTTCATCTTACAAGATGTAGCCACAGCCTTAGCATTGCCTCCCTTTTTGTGGAATTGTGAAAAAGAAAAGTCCCTCAATGTTCAAAGCTCACTGAGCTGTTCTGTAGGATCTTGAAACACAGGAATGCTGAGAGTCACGTGGGTAATGGGGGCCTTACTTGTGAAGTTCCAGAGGAAAGTTTGAGAGCTCTTTAATGACACTATAGGGTTGTTTACTATTTTTAGTTAAGAGTCCGTCATTCTAGTTAGCTTAGCTGGGGCTGAAGAGTCAGATGCGATTAACAGGATTTTAGAACCAATGAAGTAAAACTATTGATGTTCTGTGGAAATGGGTGCTGGTCAACTGGAACTTTGCAATAAGTGATGGTTAAGAAGGGAATAGCATCCGTAAGGTGAAGTCTTCTGGGAAGTGTTTTTTCAGAGTCAGCACATGAAAGTGGTCTTCAGAAGTGGCCAAAGTTGCATCTTATGCTGGCAGCAAAACTTAGTCATGAGTAAGAGTCTCCCAGGTTGTACTAAATCTGAAGACATGGAGGAGTGTAAGATTCAAAGTTTAAGGAAAAAGGCTGCCTTAGGGAAATACCAGGTGGCTGGGACTTTCACACAAGGTCCAAAGAATTTAAGATAACATCCTGTTCTAGGAAATGAGCTAACTGCACTTAGCAGTCCCCCATCCCAGTGCCAAAAATATCACACCATTGAGGAATGTAAGGGTCAAGGCTGTCCTCCACAAGTGTATAGAAATGTGTGCTTTTGTTATTTGGGGTCACTTCTGTCCCAATCACAGTGCACTGGGTCATTAAACCTCTTGCTTATTGCATCGCTCTCCGTCTCCAAGTTTTCATGAGTGGGACCTCCTGGATGTAGGGCTGATCATGTCCTACAGGAGAAATGAAGCTATGATAAGACTTGGCATTGTGAAAAGTCAAAAGAGGCCATTGTCAAGGGTACAGCCTCAGTAGCAGTGGAAGCCCAGGATTGAAGGGGGTCATGAAGAAAATTTGAGGTATGGCAACATGCAGAAAACACAGGAGAGACTATGGATGAAATCTCAACCCAGTTTAGCAGAAGGACCAGCATCTCAAATATGCCAGTATTTGAGGGGCAGCAGCTGTGGAATAAAACAAGTCTAAGCCTAGGAGACAAACAGGCTGTGTGTGCTGCAGAGGCTCCAGAGAAGAGACCTAGGCTCTTTGAAGTAATGAAGAAGATTGAGAGTGAATTCCAGACATTGGACACTGAATGATTTATGCTGTTGGAGTTTGGTTTTGCTTTGATTTGATTGTGAATATTCCCTGACTTTCCCTCTTTAAGTAAGAAAGCATTTTATTTTTGGTTCTATAAGAACCCACATGAGAGACATTGTATCTGAAAAGTGACTGAATTTTAAAACGTGTTTGAATTTGTAAGACCGTGACATTTTTAAGTTTGTAGGATGTTTTGTATTGTGATGATTATATTAGTGTGAGATCTAGGTGATGCACAAGAAAGGAAAGTTTATGGCTTTAAAATGACTTGTTTGTGTATGGAATTGACAAGTTGCTATGATTGATCAGCAGAAGCACCTTGGTGCATTGGAGACAAGGTGTGCCAAAAAGAGGTCATGTCAAGCAACAGATCTCATCTGATAGGTTTATTGGTGGAGATGATCATGCATGAGGGAGGCTGTCTCAGAGAGAATGAAGGGGGAAAAGGGTCAGGAATAAACAATAAATGGCACAGCTTTTAAAATAAGATGGTATAGCTCATGCACATAGGGAGAATAAACAACTCTTAGTGACAGAGGAAATATTTCTCATTTTGGAGGCCTGATGAAGTCATGCCACTATCTCTAGGTTACTAAAGATGGGCTTAGGGGTAGGGTTTTCCAACAGCAGTTATGATGGATAGTTTTATGTCGACTTGTCAAAAAATGATAGAGGTATTTAAGGAGGATATACAAACTCCCTTAAATAAATACAGAAAAACACAGGCAAACAGGAAGAAACCCTTAAAGAAGAAACAAATAAATCACTTAAATAAGTAAACGAAAATATAATCAAATAGGGAAAGGAAGTGTACAAAATGGTACAAGAACTAAAAACAGAAATAAAAACAATAAAGAAAACATAAAGTGAGGAAACCCTGGAAATGGAGAAATTAGGAAAGCGAACAGGAGTTGCAGATGCAAGCATCGCCAACAGAATACAAGAGATAGAAGACAGAATCTCAGTTTAGAAGATACCATAAAACATACTGACACAATAGCCAAAGAAAATAGAAAGTGTAAAAAGCTCCTGACCCAAATATCCAGGAAATTCAGGACATAGTGAAAACATCAATCCTAAGAATAATATGAACAGAGGAGAATGAAAATTTTTAGCTCAAAGGACCTGTTCACATTTTCAACAAAATTATATATATATATATAAAAAAACTTCCCTAACCTAAAGAAAGAGATGGCCATAAATTTACAAGAAGACTACAGAACACCAATTAGATTGGACCAGAAAAGAAAATCTTTTTGTCATATAATAATAAAAATACTAAAATACACAGAATAAAGAAGGAATAAGAACCGCAAGGAAAAAGTCCAAGTAACATAAAGTCAGACCTACCCAAATTACAGCAGACTTCTCAACAGAGGCCCTAAAAGCTAGAAGATCTTGGACAGGTGTCATCCAGACTCTAAGAAAAGGTAAATGCTAGCCCAGGATATTATTATACAAACAAAATTCTCAATCATCACAGGTGGAGAAACAAAGATATTCTATGACAAAACCAAATTTAAACTACATCTTTTTAATAATACAGCCCTACAGAGGCTACTGGAATGAAATTTCCAGCACAAGGAGGATAATTACTCCCAAGAAAACATAAGAAACTAAACATTACACACACACACACACACACACACACACACACACACACACACACACACACACAACCAGAAGAAAAGAATCATACACACATAATACCAACTTCAGCAATGAAAATAACAGTCACTAACAATCATCTGTATTTAATATCTTTCAATATCAATAGATTCAATTCCCCAATAAAAAGGCATGGGATACCAGACTGGATATATAAACAGGGTCCAGCATTTTATGAGTTGCTGAGAAGAAGGTATATCCTTTTGTTTTAGGAGGAAATGTTCTATAAACATCTGTTAAGTCCATTTGGTTCATAACTTCTGTTAGTTTCTCTATGACTCTGTTTAATTTCTGTTCCCATGATCTGTTCCTTCTCCAAAACTGACCATATAATCCATCACAGAAAGGCCTCAATAGATACAAAGGACTGTCATAATCCCATGCATGATATCAGATCAACAAGGATTAAGGGTGATCTTCAATAACAACAATAATGGCAGAAAGCCCACATATACATGGAAGTTGAATAAGGCGCTACTCAATGATAACTTGGTCAAGGAAGAAAGTAAGAAACGGAAGACTTTTTAGAATTTATGAAAATGAAGCCACAACATACCCTAACTTATGGGACACAATGAACGCAGTGGTAGAGGAAAAGTCATAGCTCAGAGTGCCTCCAAAATGAAATTGGACAGAGCATAAATTAGCAGCTTGGCAGAAGACCAGGAAGTTCCTCAGAAAATTGGACATTACACTACCTAAGAACCCAGCTATACCTCTTCTGGGTATATACCCAAATGATGCTCCAACATACAACAAAGACACATGTTCCACTATGTTCATAGCAGCCTTATTTATAATAAGCAGAAGCTGAAAAGAACAGATGCCCTTCAACAGAAGAATGGATACAGAAAATGTGGTACATCTACACAATGAAGTACTACTCAGCTATCAAAAACAACGACTTTATGAAATACGTAGGCAAATGGAATGAACTAGAAAATATCATCCCAAGTATGGTAACCAATCATAGAAAAACACACATGGTATCCACTCACTGATAAGTTGATATTAGCCCAAAAGCTCGAATTACTCAAGATACAATCCACAGACCACAGGAAGCTCAATAAGAACATTGACCAAAGTGTGGATGCGTCCCTCCTTCTTAAAAGTGGAACAAAAAATATTCATAGGAGGAGATATGGAGGGAAAGTTTGGAGCAGAGACTAAGGAAACAGCCACTCAGAGCCTGCCCAACATGTGGCACACACACACACACACACACACACACACACACACACACACACACACACATACACACACACACACACACACACACACACACACACAGAGCCACCAAAACTAGATAAGATTGATGAAGCTAAGAAGTGCATGCTGACGGGAACCGGATATAGATATCTCCTGAGAGACACAGCCAGAGCATGTCAAATACAGAGGTGAATGCTAGCAGCAAGCCATTGAACTAGACCTGGACCCCCATTGGAGGAATTAGAGAAAGGATTGAAAGATCTGAAGGAGCTTGCAATCCCATAAGAACAACAATACCAACCAACCAGAGCTCCTAGGGACTAAACCGCTACCCAAAGACTATACATGGACTGACCCATGACTCCAGCTCTATATGTAACAAAGGATGGCCTTGTTGAGCACCAAAGGAAGAAGAAGCCCTTGGTCCTACCCAAGTTGGACCCACAGTGTAGGGGAATGTTGGGGGGTCCTGGAAGGGGGGATGAATGCGGAGGGGAACACCCTTATAGAAGAAGGGGAGGGGGATGGGATTGGGGGCTTATGTCTAGGAAACTGGGAAAGGGAATAACATTTGAAATGTAAATAAAAATTATTCAATAAAAGAAAAAAATTGATAATGGTCACTGAAACATCTTTGAAATAGTAGAGAGACTGTCAGCTAAAATAATCCACTTTATATTAACATGTCTATGAAAATATTGTAGAAATCCCTACTCTTAAAAACAATTAATGGCTAAAGATATATAAATGCTTACTAGTATATTATGATTGTTATATATTTAACAAATAAATTCAACAACAAGCCTGAAACAACAACAAAGGAGACACTTCTAATTAAGTAGTGATAAATGCAGTACAAAGAAGGTATTGGCCTTGAATGCTAAGGGAACAGCTCTTGTTTATGAAACTAAAAGAAAAGCAATGAGTTTGCTATGTTTACAGAAACAGAGACATTGACCTCCAATCTCCTATGATCTGTTAGTCTCCAGCTGTCTCAACTGCAAAGGTTGGAGGAGCCCAGTTACTCTCTCCTGTTGCCAACTACTGGCCCAAGTTTCTGTCTATGGCCTTTCTTAAGTATTCTGGAATAGTCAGGAATTTTTTTTATCTGGCCCCCAGGTTTAGCTCTTTGGCTTCTGTTCAAAATTATACTGACATTGTGTCTACCTTCCTATAAATGTAGCTGATAGACACAGTGTACCTGGAGGAGTCTTTTTGATTGACAAACAGTGCTATTTAGAATGAGGAATAAGTTATATCCTCTCATTAGATATTCTATGCATCAAAAGAAGAAAGAAAAGCAAATGCCTTAATAAGATAGAACTGTAGGGCATTTTGTTAATTGGTGATTGATGGAGGATGACAAAACATATGGTGAGTGGTTACAGCCCTGGGCTGGTGTTCTATAAAAAAGCCAACGAGCAAGCCAGGAGCACCACGCTGGTTACTTTCCTCCATGGCTTCGGAATGTGCTTCTGTCTCCATGCTTCTGCCCTGCTTTGAGATCCTGTCCTGACTTCCTTATGTGCTGAACAGCGATTTGGAAATATAACTAAAATAAACTTTTTTCTCCCCAACTTGTTTTGAACATAATGTGTCGTCACAGCAATTGAAACCCTAACAAGGACAAAGAAGTACAGAATTATAAGAAGCTATTAAAGTTCGTGATAGCTTTTGTTAGAACAAACATTAAGCATAGTCAAATGGTGGAGACAGTAGCATTTCCTACAATGCTACAGCGACTGTAGAATGGTGGAGCTGCAGTTGAAAAAACTTCTCAAGCTCCTGAAATGATTAAGCCTAGAGTCGCTAACAATTCCACTTCTGTTCGAGGGAAGAAAAATCACAATCTTCCACATGAATTACTCATAATTCCCCAGAGCTATAAATACAAAGAATGTCAGTCACAGGAGAACTGGATAAATCAAATGAAACATGTGTATCTGATAAAATATTAGGAACAAATTGTTCATAGGAACAAATGAAGCACTCATGCCTACCTGAGTACTTGAAGATTATATCAGAAGTGAGAAAAGTCACTGAAAAGGACCACATGTATTTATTTATGTTACTACATGGTCAGGGAGTGTAGAACTCTGGGAAATCTACCAAGTCACAGAACAGATTTCAATGCTCAGCTTCAACAGTTTAAAGGTGTGGTGTAGCTGAATTGGATGTGGCTTACTTTTCGTGTGGCTGAATGTGGTCTCAAGTTGACTAGTGGTGGTTGCGTATATCTTTGATATCTTTGACATGTTGAATTGCATTCTCGGAGGACTGAATTATGTGAAAGCTGCGTAACAATGAGTGTAAATAGCCAACTGTGAAGATGTTGATAGGTTTGCATCCATATTGGGTTTCTAATATTGTGTTATGCTGTACCTGTCATGTCCTAATTATAGCAGAGCTTTGTGTCACATTTGTAACAGGTATTGTGTGTGTGTGTGTGTGTGTGTGTGTGTGTGTGTGTGTGTGTGTGTGTGTGTGAGAGAGAGAGAGAGAAAGAGAGAGAGAGAGAGAGACCTTAATTTTCCCTACATAGTCTACATAGACTACAAAGTAGTCTTCTCCACTTTTTCCTCTTTTTCCTCTTGCCTCATACTTCCTTACTCTTATGGTCATACTGAAGGAAAGTAATGAAATTATATGTTTTAGAATTATGGCCGAAATACAGTGCTTCTTAGAGGTCAGTGGGTATTTTAGCTGTTTTGTCAGAACTTTCACCTTGCTTGTTTTCTGTAGCTCTCCCTGTCTGAACTTCTTTTTTTTTTTTTTTTTTTTTTTGTTCTTTTTTTCGGAGCTGGGGACCGAACCCAGGGCCTTGCGCTTCCTAGGCAAGGGCTCTACCACTGAGCTAAATCCCCAACCCCCCTGTCTGAACTTCTATAGCTTGTATTACTACTTCTAATGTAATGACCCTTTCCTACTTGACTTACTACCCTTAACTTTTGTTGACTACTTTGGCTCCACTAGCGCTGCCGTGGTGAACCATCGCCGCCACGTTATGATAAACTGGAAGTGGACCTTGCCACTTGGTGGAAAAATGCAAAAATATCTGTGAGGCTGAAGGCAGCACTGATGAATATCTTTAGATTTCCTCTGAACTTTGAGCTTTCCACACTTTGAGATGGTTGTAGTGAGAAACTTATAAAGAGGCATCTTGAGAAGTTAGGATTCTTTCGTAACAATTCCCAGCCAGACCACAACTTTTCTCTCCACAATAGGTCTGTTTTGTGAATTATATAAGGTCAAAGGGAGCTAGCTTAAAGGTGGAATTTTGACCATGGCTAAGCTTTTGTGAAATTCTGTAGTCCTCATACATCTGATCCTAATTTAAATGTTTAGGTAGAGATGGTGGATACTTGTTGGTGAAGAAGCCACTGTGATAACGTTCCTCAATCTTTTGAAAAATCCTAGCTTTTTACTGTTGCTCAGGTGAAGAAATACCTTAAACCCTAGAACTCATGGGAAAGAGAAGAATGATGATGCCCTCTTTTGTTCAGAACCGGATCCTAGAGACTCTCTCAAAAGACAATGCCCTGTACACTAAGTATTCTGAGATTCCAATGGTTGGCTGTGCAATGCCTTACAATGGTACTTACCATGCCTTGAACTGCATGTCTTTTAACTTCATTGAGGTTCTACTGGAAACAGGGAAGGGTGTCTAGCACCTATATTGTAAGAATCTCTGAATGTCCTTATCCTACCCTTACCACAATCTCGCTGTCATTTAGTGTCTATTATCTCAAGAGTGCAGAAAGCCCATTCTTTCAACTATTACCTGGGAGAGACTATGGGAACACCGGATGAGAACTGACATGTAGCATTCCTTACAGGGAAGCTGTCCTAGTTAGTTTTTGTCCATTTGACACAAGCTAGAGTTATCTGAGAAGAAAAAGTTGGATTGAGAGAATGCCTCCATCAGATTGGCCTATAGGTAAATCTGTGGAGCCGTTTTGTGATTAATTACTGATTTGCATTAGCTCATTCAACTGAGGTGGGTACCACTTCTCGGAAGGTGATCCTGGGGTGCATAATAGAACAGACTGAACAAGCCATGTAAACCCAGTAAATGATGTTCTTCTATGGCCTCCGCTTTAGTTTTTGCCTCTGGGTTCCTGCCCTGACTTCCTGCAATGAAAAACTAAAACTATAAACTATTAAAAAAAATACTTTCCTCTCCAAGTTGCTTTTAGGTGCGGTATTTATCACAGCCAAAAAAAAAAAAAAAGAATGGGACAGAAACAATATTCTCAATAATAAAAATGAACTAATATAGCTAATATGTAGCTTGCCAACCAGCCATGGAAGTCTTTCTTTGACTCTGCCCTGCCTCTTCCTCTCTTTTCCCCTCTCTACCTCTACCTTCTCTCTTGCTACCTCAGCTTCACTTGCCCCCTGTGACTCCAGCCTGTATGAGATAACCCTAACCTGCGTTGTCTCACTTCTGAAAACAGTGTATTGTCACTTAAGGATAGTCATGAAAGATGTGAGAACGTGGTGACATCTACCAGGAGACCCTCTAGCACCCAGATAACTCCAGCAATGTACTGACATAGGACTTTGTGATTCCTGTAGTATGAAACGGCATCTAAGAACAAACAGACTAGGGGTTGGGGATTTAGCTCAGTGGTAGAGCGCTTGCCTAGGAAGCGCAAGGCCCTGGGTTCGGTCCCCAGCTCCAAAAAAAAAGAACCAAAAAAAAAAAAAAAAGAACAAACAGACTAGTGATTTATGCATTGTCTTTGGGAAACTCTACCATGAAAATCAGGAATCACTCTACTTGAAGTGATTAATGTTGCCATTTTGGTTTAGTCAAACTTACAGGTCAGCATTCCTTCCCATAATCCATGAATCTTGGAATTGCTTTAGATTTCTTCCTTGAAACTGAAGCAAAATTTCACATTTATGAAAACTCTAGCTCCTATCACTAGAGGTAGCTAGCCAGGTGTAAATGCTAAAGAGATCTCATTTCCCAAGGTAGAGAACTTTGAAGTCTGGGTGGGTATATTCATTCTACAAAGTTAGGTTGTTATAAGACAATCTTAGCTAGTTTCTGCACATATCTCAATTAAATCGTATATGAAGCAAATCTAACAGCTTTGCCTTAGCATACAGCCAGCTGAGATACTACAAAGACACACATCAGATATTTCTGTCTTTGTCCATGGGTCTTTCATATTCCTCTGTATCTGGAGAGCAGAAGATCAGTTAGGCCTTTGCTTTGATAACATTTAGAGACTAGTAAACAGCTCTAGGAGAAAAAGTCTATCTGCCTTTGAAGAAGGGAGCTGATTTGATCTCTTTTAGTATAATAAAATGATACATTCTGGGAATAGAATTATGTAAACATTCTCAATAAAGGATTAGATAGATTCTCTGTGCCAAAGGTTGTTGATATGGGAAAAACTATCTCTGGAGATACATAGATCTACCTGGGACATAGTGCACATGTAGAACCCAGGGAAGAGGTGTTAAGAGGAACATAAACCCAAGCCACCTATTGTTGTGACAGGAAAACATGTTAGCTTAGACACAGTGAACTGTTCTGGCTAGAAAATAAATTTGAGCTTTAGAGGTAACTCTGTTGACTAAGGTAAGGAAAGTCCCATCACTGCTGCTCCGGGATCTCCTGGCTCTACTAAGATCTCAACAGCACAGATTTTTCTGTTTTTTTTCCAATACCTTTACATGTCTTCATACTATTTACCTAATTTTCCTTCTTCATTATATTACAAAAACAAATACTTTTATTTTAGCAAAAGAATAATGTTGTATTTGTGTGCTTTAAGTGACATCTTTTCTTGATATGAATTAACTTCTATAACTTGTTGACTTATGATGAATATGTTCATGATTTAAACCCTCAACATCCCATTGACTGGGACTACATTTAGCTGTATAAAATTGGAAGTATCCTGAAATCAGCATTTATGTAATTCCTACAAGGTCTAAAACATCACTAGAAGTGATGCCTGGCAGTTTTTCTAAGTCCTGACAACCAAGACTTTACTCTATGTGTGTAGCTGGTCTCAAGAATTTTGTTCCTGATTTGAGAGTTAATATTTGTATTTCCAGACATGTAACTTACAGAGAAGAGGAATATTTTTTCCATATATATATAACTCTATATCCTGATTGTAGCCTCTCCATATCTTCCTAGTCTCCCCCTCATACAACCCCTTCCACTCCTCACCCTCATCATCATCACTGAGAAGGAGAGATCCCTTCCAGAAAACCAACCCACACAGGCATCTTGAGTCAAATGTTTGTAGGTATGTGGGTTCATTTCTGGGTCTTTGATTCAATTCCATTGACCAACCTATCTGTTTCTATACCAACACCATGCACCTTTTTTTGCTATTACTCTATACTACAGCTTGAGTTAAGGGATGGTAATAACTTCAGCTGATCTGGTATAGTACAGGATTGTTTTAGCTACTCTGGTTCTTTCATTGTTCCATATAAAGTTGAGAATGTTTCTCTCAAAGTCTGTAAAGAATTGTGTTGGAAATTTTATGGGAATTGCATAGACTCTGTAGCTTTCTCTTGATATGATGGAATTTTTTATTATGCTGTTCCCACTGATCCATGACCATGGGAGATATTTGCATCTTTGGATAGCTTCTTCAATTTCTTTCTTCAAAGACTCGAAGTTCTTGTCATAGAGATCTTTCACTTATTTTGTTAGTTGTCCCAAGGTATTTTATATTATTTGTGGCTATAGTAAAGGGTGTTTTTTCCCTAATTTCTTGCTCAACCCAGTATTGATTGTATAAAGAAGGCTACTGAATTGTTTAATCAATTGTATATCCAGTCCTTTGACAAAGTTGTTTTTCAGCTCTAGGAGTTCCGTGGAAGAATTTTTGCTATCAATTATGTACACTATCATAGCATCTATGAATAATGGTACTTTGACTTTTTTTCTAACTTGTATACGACTTATCTCCTTTAGTTATCCTATTACTATGGCTAGAACTTCAAGTGCTATATTGAAGAAAGAGAGAGTATACAGCCCTGTCTTATCCCTGATTTTTTGTGGAAATGCTTTCATTTTCTCTTCATTTAATTTGATATGAGCTATTGCCTTGCTGTATATTGCCTTTATTGTGCTTAAGTGTGCACCTTTTATCCCTGGTCTCTCCAAGACTGTTAACAAGAAGGGTGCTGGGTTTTGTCAACGTGTTTTCAGTATCTAACAAGATGATCATCATTTATTTTCTTGCACTTTGTCTATATAGTTGATTACATTGATGGATTTTCATGTATTGAAGCATCCCTGGGAGGATGCCTACTTTATCATACTGGATGATTTTCCTAGGTGTTCTTGGATTTGATTTGTATTTTATTGAGTACTTTTGTATCTATGTCCATAAGGTAAATTGGTTTGAATTTTTTCTCATTTTTTTAATGTGTATGGTTTAGATATCAGGGAGACTGACTTCTTCATAGAATTAGTTTGGCAATGTTACTTCTCCTTGTATTTCTTGGAATTATATGAGGAGTATTGGCATTAGCTCTTCTTTGAAAGTCTGGTAGAATTCTATGCTAAAACCATCTAGTTCTGGACTTTTTTAGGTGGAGAGACTTTTAATGACTGCTTTATTTTTCTTGTGGGTTATAGGATTATTTAGATATTTTACCTGATCTTGATTTTAGCAAGTGGAATTTATCAAGAAAATCATCAATTTCCTTTACATTTTCCAATTTAAAAGCCTGTGGACTACAGGTTTTAAAATTAGACCTAAAAATTCTTTCAATTTACTAATTGTCTATTGCTATGCTCTCCTTTTCATTTCTGACTTTGTGAACTTGGACAGTGTCTCTTTGGTTTTTAGTTTGACTACTATTTATAACTTATTGATTTTCTCAAAGAACCAGCTACTGGTTTAGTTGATTCTTTGAATTGTTCTCTGTGTTTCTAAATAGTTGATTTCAGGCATGAGCTTGATTATTTCCTGCCATTTACTCTTCTTGCATGTGTTTTCTTCTTTTCATTCTAGAGCTGTCAGGTGTGCTCTTAAGGTGTTAGTATGAGATCGCTTCAGTTTCTTTATTCTTGTGCTGCTTTCATTGTGTCCCACATGTTTGGGTGTGGTGTGCCTTCATTTTTACTGAATTCTACAAAGGCATTAACATCTTTCTTTATTTCTCTTTTGACCCTTTGGTTATTGAGTAGAGAGTCATTCAGTTTCCATGAGTTTGTAGGCTTTCTGTTGTTTTTTGATATTATTAAATTCATCATTAATCTATGGTAATCTGATATGATGAAAGGAGTTATTTTCATCTTCTTATATCTGTTATATGAGTATATAGTCAATTTTGTTGAAGGTTCCATGAGGTCATGAGGTGTTGAGAATAACATATATTCTTTTACATGTGGGTTAAATGTTTTATATATTTATTAGGTCTATTTGATTCATAGCCTCTTTTAGTATTTTTTGTCTGTTTATTTTCTATCTTGTTTGCCTACCAATTGGTTAGAGTGGGGTGTTAAAGTTTCCCATTATTAATATGTGAGGTTCAATGCATGGTTAAGCTGCAGTAATGTTTCTTTTTATTCAGAATTGAGATGTTCTCTTGGTGGATTTTTCTTTTGATGAGTATGAAGTCTCTTTCCTAATCTACTTTTATTACTTTTGAAAGTAGAAAGACTATTTTATTAGCTATTAGTATTCCTACTCCAGTTTTTTTTTTTTGGTAGGGGGGTTCCTTTTGCCTGGAAAACCATTTTGCAGCATTTTACTCTGAGGTAGTATTTATCTGTGGAATACAGATTTAAGTGAATTGTGCAGTAGATATTTGTACAAGAAAAATATTATTTTCATTCACTGAAAGGTGACCTCTGAGTGTTAATAGAGTCCAAAAGTCTAAAATGAGCTCATGACACTCCAATGGTTGAAGTTTACACGTATAATCATTCTACCATGTTTTTGAAATTTAGTTTGTCAAAAACAAAGTTCTTACTTTTTCTGTAAATCTTGGTGTTTCCTGTTACCGTATAGCCTGCTCATCTAAACTTGAAGCCATTACCTTCTGTTTGGTAATCCAGAAGTTTAGCAGAGTGTTGCACTGTTTAGTTTTTTCTCCTCTCTATTTGGTCTGCCATCTCTAACATGACCGACAACTCTGAGAAATAGATTTCCCCATCCTTTATCTGTAGAGGAAGCATTTGAAAATCCACAGGGTTTGCCTGAAATAGTAGATAGTACCAATGTCCTTATGTGTTGTCTTTTATCTATTATATACACAATTATGATGAAATTTAATTCCTAAATTAAGTAAAGACAATCACAGCAGTGAATAACAATTAGAGTAAAATTACAGTCACGGGCTAATACTACAGGTATAGAAGTTACCTAGCATAATCACTCTGATGTGACAAGAACAGATCTGAAAACCAAGATGGCTACTATAGCAATTACTTTTTCTCTTGCTTGTGCTAAACTTTATGACCAAAAGCAATATGAGGAGGAAAGTGTTTATTTGGCTCACAGGTTATATTCCACCATTATCAAGGGAAACCAAAGTAGGAACCTGGAGGCCGGAACTGAAGTGGAAGCTATGGAAGGGTGCTGGTTACTTCCTTGTTCTCTGCGGCTTGCTCAGGCTGCTTTGTTTGTTTGTTCCTTTCTTCCTTCCTTCTTTCCTTCCTTCCTTTCTTCTTTCTTTCTTTCTCTCTTTCTTTCTTTCTTTCTTCCTCCCTTTCTTTCCATTTTAGAATACTCTTTATTGGGTTTTTTAAATTTACATTTTAAATGTTATCCCTATTCCCAGCTTCCATCCATGAACCCCCATCTCCCGACCCCCTTCTTCTATGAGAATGTTCCCTCACCAATCCCCCATCCCTTCCCACCTCCCTGCCCTGCTATCTCCCTACACTGTCAGCCTACTTTCTTATTTAGTGCAAGACCACCTGGACATGGATGGCATTACTCACAGTGCTCTGGGCCTTCTCCCATCAATTATTCATTGAGAAAACATTCCCATAGATATGTCCACAGGCCAATCTGATGGTAGCAATTCCTCAGCTGAGGTTCCCTCATCTCAGATGAAACTAGTTTGTGTTAAGTTGACACAAAGCAACCACCATAGTTAGCAAGTAACTAATATATAGGTATTAGAGTGAGAAAATGCTGCTGAAAGGACAGTCCACATGTTGTGTGACTTCAGTGAGACAGGACAAGATACTTTTTTACTATATTCAGAATGATGTGCAACTTAAAACTTAGGAGTTATTTGCTTGTTTCTAGAACTTTCCATTTAATTTTTTAGCATGGAAGACGGAAGCACTACATTTTACTCACAGTATTTCCTGTTAGCCATGTCTTCCAACAGCTTATAGATGGAGTGTTGCACTGCTTAACAGACTTGATTAGTCAAGAGAGGGGAGACACTTTTGAGAGTTTATGCTCACATTTTCAATGAAGTCTCATCCAAAAACAATGACTACAAGAGAGGCACCTCATATTCCTTTATATCTGAGCCCTTCCTCACATTTTTTTAGTGTTCTAGGAAGATAAAGTCCCACATTAAAGGTTTTCCATACCACTGATTTCAGTATACCGATGTGACATCACTGGAATTGTAGAAGGATGACTCCAACTAGCTGAGAAAAACTGGTGCAGCTTTTTAACTATTGATTTGATAGATTAAACACCACCGCCTTCAAGATTGAATTGCCAGGAAACTTGCTGGCAGCTATCCTTATGATCCAAACAAACTCTTATTAAATGTATCACAAATGCAATACAGTGCTCACATTTATATTCAGGAAAACATAGAAAACATGTTAAGAAACATTATTGGCTTATGTAGAATTGAGGATCCAGCTCTCTATGTTTTTGGCATATTTAGTATCAAAGCAAATGCATGTGTTAGAGACTGTGTCTAGCACTGCTCCCTATAAGCAAGTACAGTCTATAGAGAATAGGTTCTGAGCTTTCCCCATGTGTGGGAACTGGAACTTCATACAGACTGAAGTTATGAATGCGAACATGACAGTGCACTCTTTCCAAAAACTTTAAAGGTGGATGGTAAATACTTCAGTAAAGGAAAAACCTGTAAGCAGTAGAGGAAGACTATTCCAAGTCATGAAAAAATAAAAGCTGGAGAGATAGGAAGGGTATATACAGGAAGCCAGGTATCAGGTTACAGGTGGCATATGTCACCCAAGATTAAATACTGACAAGATATATTATACAGGATATAGATAGTTACATACTGTCACAGATGGTTTAAATTACTTTGTTGTATGCTTTATTTCTTGATGTACAGAGTGCAAAAATTGGTGTAGAAGAAAAGACCAAAATATGAGTATATGTGTGAGTGCGTGAGAACCTTAAAAGAACATGTGTAGTTATATACAAGCAGACAGGTGTGACTATACTCCCAGTTGAAATGTGTCAACTCTACCATCCCCCAACCACCCTCATACCGTATGCATTCTCATATTAAGAGATAAAAGGACTAATAGAGTTTGAGGACAGAGCAGGCAATATACATTGAATTCATGTAGTCTTCACTTTTTGCATGTATAAATTGAGATTCATAATACCTACTTTAAAAGAGAGTAATGCCAACTACAGAATCTCAAAATGCCTATTAAACTTCTAAGTGATTTAAGTGTGATCTACCATTTTGTATTAAGAATATAAGGATTGGGAAAGAGCTGTCAGTGAAGTTCCCATCATGTAAGCATGGACATATTAACTTGGATCCCTAGAATATATGTAAAATTTCAGGCCTGGGAGAGTCCAGCTGAACTTTGATACTGGGAGCTAGGGAGACAAAGGGATCAGCAATTACTGAGTTTCAGGTCATGATAGTCAGGTGGTCTAACTAATGTGAGTTCCAGGTTCAGTGAGTGATTCTGTCCCAAAACTACATTGGAAAGTAATTGAGGGAGATATCGTCAATACACCAACATCATTGTCTTAGTTAAGATGATTATTGGCGTGATGAAGCAACACAACCAAAGAGACTGGGGGATGAAAGTATTTATTTGACTTATACTTCTACATCACTAAATGAAATCAGGACTGGAACTTACACAGGGCAGGAACCTAGAGGCAGGAGCTAATGGAAGCTGAGGGCAGGTGTCATGAAAGAATACTGTTTACTGGCTTGCTCCTCATGGCTTGCTCAGTCTCCTTTTTCATATATATATATATATATATATATATATATATATATATATATATGTGTGTGTGTGTGTGTGTGTGTGTGTGTGTGTGTGTGTGTCCTCACTCACAATGGACAGCACTCTCCCCTGTGAATCACTAATTAAGAAAATGCTTTCTCTTTCTCAGTCGAGGCTCCCTTCTCAATGATGACTCTAGCTTGTATGATATTGATATAAAACCAGTCAGTATAGCATCAACATCTGATTCATGAATGCAAGCTTAGCCACACATAACACCCTGCCCCCCCATACACACTAAATAGTTTACTTCAGGAGTGAATGTTGCTATGGTATGCTTGAGGTTAGGAGTTTTTTTTAACTGTTTGTCAATTTAAGATAACTCTAGGGATATGGGTCTTTCTTTGAATACCTTGCCCTCATTCATTCATTCATCACTTATTCATGGACCTATTTACTCAGGCATTCACAAATTTGCTATGTAAGTATTTTCTGACAGATTCACTCTTCATCAAGCAGAGCTGACTACAATAAGACACAAAGCCAAGTCAAGTGTAAGAGAGATGGCATGACACACAGTGCCACAACGTAGAGGATGGTTTATGTTCACATGGGATAAGACTCAGGAGAGAAGAAATAGTTCCAAACTCTCAGGTTTTCTCTCAAAGTCCAAACTGCTCTCTCTCCACCTTTTGTAAAGCCAAGTCTCTATGCTCTTTGACCTGATTGTTTTGTATTTAGCCTCTGAGGAACCACATTTATTCCTCGTGTCCTGCCAACATTAGTTTTTGTTTGTTTGCTAGATTCTGGAAGGGAATCAGACAGAGTGTTGCTACCCTTTGTCTGGAGAGTATCCTGGCTTTTCTAGACCTCATAGCCAGGGTTCTCAGTGGTATAAAAGGACAGAGTTGTGTTTGTCCAGGCAGCACTTCAGCCTTAATTTAAATCTGTGAGCGTCTCAAAGAGTGACTTTAACACAGTGTGTTTTAAACAGTTGTAAAGAGTGTTTAACTCTTAAATAAATTTGGGTCTTTTTCTCAAGATAAACTGTAAAATCTACTTTAGCTTGTAGTAATGCATTCTCTGATGAAGACAGAGACGCTCATAGCCAGTGCTGACTTCCTTTCCTGTAGATTGTGCAATGCTTGGACCTCTTTGGCCTGTTTTCCCTTTCTGATATAAAGCTGTGAAACTTTTGCTAAAAGTTATTGACTGGTAAACTTATAATGTACACTCTTGGTTTAAATAAGCCATATTTTTTCCAGTGGATAGTAAGTATAAGAAAAACTAATTTAGTTTCTTAAATTTATTGTGTTTATGACTTTCTAGAAAAATTGATGAAGGTATAACATTTGTTATCAATAAATTATATCCTTAGTGAGTCTTCTATACATTAATCATACTGCCTTTACTTAGAAATCTCATTTTTATGCGAAATTACAGCCTGGCTCTGATGCTTCTCTGCTGGTTGAATTATAGCGCTCTACAGACCCTTGGGAATCACACAGGCTTAACTCTATTATGCAAGTGAGGGTCTGAGGCCCTGAGAAATTAAACAGGTGTTTAAGATCACACTCCTTGCACTCTTGGGGCCAGTATTT
Organism: Rattus norvegicus; assembly: GCF_021556685.1. NCBI lineage: Eukaryota > Metazoa > Chordata > Mammalia > Rodentia > Muridae > Rattus > Rattus norvegicus. Next base: position 89,537,295 of record NC_141547.1, read on the forward strand.
TCTCTACACCGCTTCTGAAACAGAGGATTTGAGCATGTTTGTAGGTTCTTAAAGGAGCCTACAGTATTATATGCATGGTCCTTTGCCCAGACCTCTCTACACTCTTATATGAAACATACCCTAGAAGAAGCATGGCTTCATGAGACTGAAATGCAGACTGCGTGCCAGCCTTGTGAATTTTTAAATGGTAGTTCCATGCTCTCCGCTCTCCTCTTTAGTCATTTACACATTGGTTTAGCACATTGTAAAATGAGAAGTTACACATCATTCGATCAGAGTGAGGATAAAAGCCAGTAGCTCACCCGACAAAGGAACACAAACAGTAAGCAGCCAGAAAATGCTTCTGTGATTCATATCATTGAAATGATTAAAAAATTATTCCCATTCCTTAGAATTTGAATATTATATGCTGTGGTTGTATAATAAAGCAAATGCTTCTATTTAAATATTTTATTGGTCATAAGAATCTTATTAATACCAATAAATGCCTCTTACGTGCTCTGTTTAATGAGCACTTCTGTAAACTAAATCTCCATCATCCCAACATGAACCACTTTATTATTAAACATGTCATCAATTGTTCATTGGCATATCATCATCCTTTCAATTTTATCAGAATTAATATTCAAAATCTTTTGGATCAGGAAAGATAGGTTAGTGGTTAAGAGTACTTATTGTTCCTGCAAAGGACATAGGTTCTGTTCCCAGCACCACATGTTGCCACTGGCACCAGGCAGGCATACACATAAAATAATAAATAAATAAATCTTTTCGTTATTTAAAGCTGAACCGTTTGTTCATATACCTGCAATAGCAAAGCAGAGAGCGAAGATTACTTAACCTTAGCACGTACCTAGAATAAATGTCCTTTAGTGGTAAAATGCCTAAAACAATCACTTGTGTATGTACATACCCATGCTAAACCTTTAACTTAAAAAACAAACAGCAGGACTGGAGAGATGGCTCAGCGGTTAAGAGCACTGACTGCTCTTCCCGAGGTCCTGAGTTCAAATCCCAGCAACCACATGGTGGCTCACAACCATCTGTCATGGGATCTGATGCCCTCTTCTGCTGTGTCTGAAGACAGCGACAGTGTACTTATATATAATAAATAAATAAATATTTAAAAAAAGACAAAAACTAACAGCATCTTTGGTATGTCATTGTGTGCCGGGAGCCACTGTGCAACTGATTTCAATCTTATGGCCTATTTGTATGCAACACCATAGGAAAATGTAAAGGAGACCTCACAGGTACTCATAGATAGCTCTGTTTAGGAATTGATATTATGTCTTACAGGAATGATTTTAATTATTAGCCCAAAGATGGGAAAACATACAATCGAACTGCAGAGCTGGTTTACATCTATTACCCTGAACACAGGTATTAGTCTATTCCTGCTAACATTTTGGATCGCATTTATGTTTAGTTTGCATTAAGGCAAGCATAACTAGGAAAGAAATCTTGAATGTAAATGAATCATTTTTTCTCTCACGTTCACCATGTTGACTATTTATCAAATCCTTTTCAAGACTACACGTTAAAATTGATAAAATACAGGATTGCTTTCTCTTCCACACAACTTTTCCTGAATTTCAAAAACAAAGAATAACAACTTTGAGCATGACAGGGGACTTGATGGTTGGTGAAAAGACTCAGGCTTCGGAATGAACAGGCTTATTTAATACCATGCAGAGGGAGCAGCGGCCTTTGAGGTGGTTGAACAACAGTGAGCATGTGATGATCAAGTCCAGGTATCTCACGGAGGAGTCCTAGTTTAGAGAGAAATACTGGTGTTCGACCAGTTTTCTGGCATAATATTCCTTCCATATATATGAAGGGAGAACTTTGGTACTAAGTTTCCGTTAATTTTGGTTGTCGTGCACTTGTTAATGGCTTTTTCAGAATAGACCATTTGGAGACGGGACTTTTGGAAAAAATTCCACTGGGGACTCATTTCATATACATCAGGTATTCAATCATCATCAAAAAGAAAAGAAAGAAAACACAATGAGTGATGATTAGGGGTGACCTGGGGAGAAGGTACATGTTCTTGATCTGGTAGACTTAAAGGAAGGGTGACTTTGGACAGCAGGATTTGAGAGCCTTGTCAAAGCATTGCCTGAGGATGGAGTGTTGGACCCTGACAGAAATAAGTTTAACAAGAAGGTTAAAATATGGAGGTACGTGATCAAGTGATTTGAGGGAAGGCTGCATGACAGGGCATAATTTTCTGTCTACCAGGTTAAGAGTCAAAGGTAGACTCAAATCCGCCCATCCCCCAACAAAAACTGATCCCACTCTTTGGAAGCACCATGTTCTCTGGGTGAAGTAGCTCAGTATGAGGATACTAGGGAGGAATGACGGACTTCCTTTTACTATTCATTATTTAACTATTTGGCTCTAGTTTACTTCTGGGTGTGTAAGGCAAGGTAAGTTCCCCCTAAATTATCTTCCTTTTGTTACAGGTGATCTAGATGACTCAAGGTTACTCTTAGAGACGTATGAGTAGCTCCTTAGCTCTGTTACAATTTTCCCCCTACCACAGCTGTTACATACTGGGATAGAAAAAGGTCTCTATGCCCTCCCTTTAGAAGAAATTCCATTACAGAATAGGTACTATTAGTGTTTAACTTCTGACTTCTGCCTGGACTCTCTGATAAAGAGGACAGATGAGTCATCAGAATACAGAACTTTATAAAAGGGTCCAGCCGACCTGGCCAGGATCTTTCAGACTTCTCAGCCTACATTTAAACTACCTTTCTGGCCCTTCATCCTCTATGACTTTGGACTCAATGTGTGACTGTTTAATATCCGGAAGTCAGTTTACACACGTCTTGAAAGATAAGTTATTGTATAAAAGTTAGCTGTTATATAACATTTAAAGATCAGAAAATTAAATAAATTTGACGCTGTTAAAATTCAATTTTAAGTAACTAAAAGTTAATCTTAGCAGAAAACATAAATTATTTTGATAAAACATAAAGTCTTTTGTGTTTTGGCCAATTTTTTGTAAGTGTTGCTAAAAGAAGATCAATTAAGTTGTTGTTTTACCAAAAACCCATATTTAAGTGTGGCACAAAAACCAGATATATTGATGGACATATCAGATAATATCAAGTATCAAATCATAAACAGAGAATAGCAATTGTACCTACAGATAATGATCCAAATAGTGACATAAAATAAACATCAAGGGAAATTCTAAGAAGAAACTCACAGACTGTATAATTAAACTTAATCAGAGTAAACTCAGAAGCAAAGAAACAATCGTCTCACTAACACGGACTTTAACTTAAACATTGGGAGAAAACTACTGGAAGTAATGGCCTGGAGGTAAAGCTTGCTGCCGAGTCTTTCTTTTCTTTTTTTTAATTATCTTGAGTATTTCTTATTTACATTTCGAGTGTTATTCCCTTTCCCGGGTTTACTGGCCAACATCCCCCTAACTCCTCTCCCTCCCCTTTTTTATGGGTGTTCCCCTCCCCATCCTCCCCCTATTGCCACCCTCCCCCCAACAATCACGTTCACTGGGGGTTCAGTCTTAGCAGGACCCAGGGCTTCCCCTTACACTGGTGATCTTACTAGGATATTCAATGCTACCTATGAAGTCAGAGTCCAGGGTCAATCCATGTATAGTCTTTAGGTAGTGGCTTAGTCCCTGGAAGCTCTGGTTGCTTGGCATTGTTGTACATATGGGGTCTAGAGCCCCTTCAAGCTTTCCAGTTCTTTCTCTGATTCCTTCAACGGCGGTCCAGTTCTCAGTTCAGTGGTTTGCTGCTGGCATTCGCCTCTGTGTTTGCTGTATTCTGGCTGTGTCTCTCAGGAGAGATCTACATCCGGCTCCTGTCTGCCTGCACTTCTTTGCTTCATCCATCTTGTCTAATTAGGTGGCTGTATATGTATGGGCCACATGTGGGGCAGGCTCTGAATGGGTGTTCCTTCTGTCTCTGTTTTAATCTTTGCCTCTCTATTCCCTGTCAAGGGTATTCTTGTTCCCCTTTTAAAGAAGGAGTGAAGCATTCACATTTTGATCATCCGTCTTGAGTTTCATGTGTTCTAGGCATCTAGGGTAATTCAAGCATTTGAGCTAATAGCCACTTATCAATGAGTGCATACCATGTGTGTTTTTCTGTGATTGGGTTAGCTCACTCAGGATGATATTTTCCAGTTCCAACCATTTGCCTACAAATTTCATAAAGTCATTGTTTTTGATAGCTGAGTAATATTCCATTGTGTAGATGTACCACATTTTCTGTATCCATTCCTCTGTTGAAGGGCATCTGGGTTCTTTCCAGTTTCTGGCTATTATAAATAAGGCTGCGATGAACACAGTGGAGCACGTGTCTTTTTTATATGTTGGGGCATCTTTTGGATATATGCCCAAGAGAGGTATAGCTGGATCCTCAGGCAGTTCAATGTCTTAACAAAGTACAGTCGTTACAGCTTTTAGGAAACCGATTACATTTTACGGAATACAAGACAAGAATTCTTTTAGGATCTTGAGGTCGCCATATGCAGATGCATTCTCTCGATCTTTAGCTGTTTCTTAGTGCTGAGTCTGAAGTGATATAAATAGTTTCTGTCTCTGTGGGCTTGGTGCCACTGATTCCTAACAGTGCATCCCTTCTGGTGATTAAAGAGTGCAAGTTTCATAAAAGATATCCCCTTTAGAAGAGCCCCTGACTGAATCTCCACAGAAGCTGGAGATACAACCTTCACAAGGTGGATCCCATTACCTGTAAGGACACAAAGTCCAACTTTTAAAAGGGACACCTCTACTTCTTACAATGACTTCCTAGTGGTTGTCACTTTGGACTTGAGCAGCTTTTAGAAGTGGTATCAATTTCTTCCTAAAGGAATGCCTAGCACGACAATTAACAGTTTAAAAAACAAGACCAAGTTTGGAAGAAGATTGGCAGTCCGGTGTTGTGGTGCGATGCTCAGATGGATGAGGGGACTGTAGCCATCAGGCAAGGGGAAGGGAATAGTGGCGAATCTGCTGTCCTGTGTGTGCAATTAGTTCAAGCCCCAGGGCCGGCAATAGGGACTGGGAAGGAAAACAACTTTTCTCCCTATGGGCTGAATGGTCCAGCCTCCACTGTACAGCCAGACACTCAGACTCCACCAAAGAGCTCTGCAGAGCAGCGAACCTTGATCACTAGAGAAGGCGAACTCCCCACTGAGTGGTCTGTTAAGGAGGCTTGGTCACAACGTGTTGTCTGACGAAGGGTAGATGGATTTCCCTGGACAATAGTCCCATCTAGAAATCTCAGAGGCTTCAACGGAGTAGTCTGAAACAGAGAGAATTTTCAAGAGGAGCGTGCATCGTCATCTCTCCGGGCGGCAGGGAACATGAGTCAGAGATTAGGTCTTTAGACACATCGGGATGCCCCAGCCTTGAGTCCTCGCATGACTCTAAGCCTGAGCCCCTACTGAGAGAAATTGAAGAAAGATGAAAAAGGCTTATGTGTGGAACTTTGGACTTGGTGCGGGACAGTGCGTTAAGAGGAGGTTGGTTGGACTTGGTGGAGGAGGGTATGTTAAGGGGAGGTTGGTTGGAGGAGCAGTGAAAGACTTGGAGTTCCTGACCACGACCACGGTAGAAAGTTTATTTATTAACCACATGCTGCAAACATACCAAGACTCATGTCTGTAAAAGCAGCATCTACTGCATGGGCTGTGGGCCCATGATCTTGGAGGAACCAAAATCTTAGTCGTACTAACTTGGGCTACTTTGAACACAATTTACCTACTAGAATTCCTGCTTTTCAAATAAGACTGACTGAGTGCATGTAGGTGTGATCAATTTCATTGGCCACACCAGCCTGCTCCTCCAATGCGACTGCTGGTCTACTGTCCTCACACTTTGGGAGAACCCAGACACAGTTCACAGTTTTCCTCTTTGGAGGTGTTTTCTCGGAGTAAGCTTGCTTTGAGAAACACCTCATGTTTTTATCACTTGGGCTTCCCTCAGCTCAGAGCATTTAAAGAAGGGCAAAAGCCCTTTGTCTATGCTATTAACATTACCGAATTATTGAGAAAAATGACTCTAAGAGAATGGTTCAAAATTAGCTGTAATATTACAACTGTCCTGGGTACGAGGCACTGAGCTTGTGTACCAAGGAGAGTTATATTCATAAGGAGTGTAGTCTGGGAAAAGGACTCAGCAAATGGGCTGCCTGTCAAAAGAATTTGTTAAGCTTTGTAATAAAATAATAGAAAAGAGTATACTGTGAATAAAATATGGAATGCCTTAAAGCAGAGATGTGTGGATATATTAATCAGTCCAGGATCACAGAGGCAGAACAATAAAGTACACTCTGAGAAGACCTGACCCTTGGGAGACAGTTAGTCCCCAATACCAAAATTCCAGAATTATGCTGCAACTTTGGACAACTTACTCTTTGTAACGCCTGGGTAATCAATTTTTCCAATGTTGTATCATGCTAAATATCTCTTTAGTTAGACACGAAGGTTAGAAATTACATACCTTTCATCTGGTCTCTCATACTTAATAATCTGTATTTTGTGAAAGGAGGAAACTAGAAAAACATATTTTGCTCCAGAAGCAGCTAAAAAAAAAAAAACAAAAAAAAACTGCTGGTGCAAATTGGAACATGCAAATTTGTTAATGTGAAATATTTTACTGCTCTGGAAAGTGATGTTTTCTTGCTGCAGGTGTGAATTGCTGATAAAATCTAAATACTAATTCACACTTTAAATTAAGACATCTTAAAACAACAAATCGGAACCTAAGGACAGCAAACTGTAGATTAAACAGCGTTGCAACCACCTTATGATCACAGCATCGTGAATGAACAAGCGCCCAGCTTTCAAACTGTTTTCATGTGAACTCTGAGCACAACTCTGAGAAATAAGGATTTCCCTTTTATTTCTTGTTATCACCTTATGCTTCATGCACGCGAACACTAGAAATCTAAGACTAAATCTAAGTGACAGCAGAGTGGTTTCTTCTGAGAGCTGTGAGGAAAACTATCCCACATCCTAGCTCCTGATGTGTGCTTGGCCATCTTTGAAGTCCATTCTCATAATCGTGTGTGTGTGTGTGTGTGTGTGTGTGTGTGTGTGTGTGTGTGTTTGTGCACGTGCACACTGGCATCTTTTCTGAGCTATGCAAAATTGTATTCCCTATCAGAACCCTGTAGAACACATGACCAGAATGTTGATATTCTCAGACACAAACAGTATGGTCAATGGTCAGTAGCTCCATTTACAGTTTTGGTCAGCAAATGGAAACACCCTATGGATGCAAACAGCAGGGGTTTCCCCTGACTGAGACAGAATTCATGCTGTGAGGAAATTACACTAAAACCTAAAGACCAACTTGAAGAAGGTAACAAGAAATATGGTACCTGTGAAACATGGTAAGAACACGGGAAGAAAAACTGCCACTAAGATCAGTTGCACCACAGACCTCCAGAGCTCTTTCCTCCATGCCAGGGAATATAGGCTGTATTACTAAAATGCAACCGTTTCTCCTTTCCCTCTTTCTAGTTTCTTCTGTTGACACCAACCAAACACTTAAGCTACTTGCCCTAACCATGTTGGTCTGTGAAGACATCCTACCCTAGCTACCAGCAAACTCCCCTGTGCAGTTGGTCTGCTTCTTACTTTGAGTGCCAAGAGTGTAACTTCTGCTGATTCTATTTTTCTGTCTCCTTTTACCCATCTGCCGAGATCTCACCTCCTGCCTGTCTAGTTGGTTATTTTCTCCCTAATTCCAATAAAATTGTCCTGGAGTTTTATTCTGCTTTCAATTATTATGTTGTCAATAAAGAGGCTAACCTAGCAAACCTAGCAAAAGGGGGTCTTTGTGATGTATCCCAAATGTCCCTAGTATTATAAGGTTACCGGTCTTAATGGATTTAGAATAAAGTATGACTCCACTCTGTCTTAACTAGTAGCCAAACTTGCAAGGAACCAATTTCCAAACAAATTCGTGAAATTCTAGAGATGAAGACATCAGCACATGAACCAAGGGAGTTAAATAAGACATAATTGAACCAGACAGCCAATAATCTACTGATACAGCATAATGGTGGATTAGGCATAGGAAAGATATTTTCATTCATAAAGCACATGGTGAATCAGCCATAAGAAAGAAACTCTTATTCATAAAAGAAAAAAAATGTTGAAGTAAAAGAAAGCACAATGACTTTCAACCATGTATAAATTCCTTGAGGCAAATTCCACCAGAACTTAAGGCTATGAGTAGTCCTCTCTGGCTCTGTGCTTGGTGCTCCAGGCCACGACTTCTTTGTGCTACGTATTCTTGTCCTGTGCTCTGCCCTGTGCTGTATCACAGCCTCCATAATTTCTAAAAGGTTTTTTTTTTTTCATGATGTCCTATGGCTTACCATTTTACTGTCATTTCTACCATTTAAATACTCTAACATCTGTTGGTTTCCTGTGTAAATCATGGAGCCCCTGTAACTAAAGGAAAGTCGGTGCTCTTTGGAAAATGATGTACTGATTCTAGATTTGATTGAGTTGGTTCACTGGACCCATGAGTCACACAGTTAATCAGTATAACCACATCCAGAGGTGCATGGCCTCAGAGTGTGTTCTGGATAAGTTGAGAATCTTCCAAATCATGAATGCTATTTTGTTTTTTTGTTTTGTTTTAACTTTGAATTTGCTTAGCAGTTCCACCGGGCAGTCTATTCTTCCCACTCGTGTTTTATTAAAAGTTACAAGGAGAAACTAGACCACACCTTCCATGCTTTGACTAGAAGTCTCATCACTTGAGGAGCCAAGTTCATTACTTTCGACATTCTACTCCCCACAAAATACTCAAACACAGAGCAGCTAGGTCTCCTCTGCTGGTTTATAAAAGGACTGCTTTTCTTCCTATTCCAAAGACCTGTTCAACACTTCAGCCTAGCTTTTCCTCAGAAGTACTTCAACATTCACGCTTCTGCTAAGAGCATTCTCTAGAGAAACTGGACACTTTAAAATAGAAATTGAATGTCTCAAAACTCTCACAACCTCTATCTGCTACACAATTTCAAAGCCACTGCTATATCTAGGACTTTAGTAAAAACAGAATTCCACTTTCCGATACCAAGCGCTGAGAAGTCACAATGGGAAAAGTAAACAGTTGAGTTTCTATGTTACATTTTTTTCTTTCACCAAAATATAGTTACTTAAATGTGGACTGAACCAGATATAACCACAAATAAGTTGGCCATAGAAGTAGTTGGTTCCCCAGTGAACTAGACTGTCGGGGGGAGGGCAGCAATGGGGGGAGGGTGGGGAGGGGAACACCCATAAGGAAGGGGAGGGGGGAGGGGAATGTTTGCCCAGAAACCGGGAAAGGGAATAACACTCGAAATGTATATAAGAAATACTCAAGTTAATAAAAAAAAAGGATTGCACTGTGAGACAAAAAAAAAGTAGTTGGTTCTGCAGTAGTTTATGATGATCATTTCATATGGCTTTGTACACCACATTTTTCACATGTCAATCACATACGCAATATACATTGGTCAGAACTATTATGTTAACTCTCAGCAAACATGCTTGAAGCATTTCTCAGTAATGACCAAATACCTTTTCTCTGAAGTCTGACATATTTCAGAGTTAATGAATAACTGTGATTTTCCCAAGTCCTAATGCCTGTGTTGTACCACTGATTCAAGAACTTGTTTCATTCATGATTAGTGTCCATTTGTTTTCCTGAGAATATCATTGCATCCAATAGCAACTTTTATCTGTGTCATTACTTATTCTGATCCACTGCTATTGAAATACCGTGTGTCCCTTGGAACACAAGAATAACACAAAGACCAGTAGTCATTCTTCTGGGAAATAAATGAGATAGATATTTATAAACATTCTGAGAACACAGTGAACTCTGAGGAGTGACTATTTGGGGCTAGAGAGATGGCTCAGTGTTAAAATCACTGGCTGCTGTTGGAGAGGGATTGTATTTTGTTGCTAATCCCCACAAAGAGGCTAGGTGCATCTGTAACTCCAGACACAGTGGTTCTCTCACCCCTTCCTGGCTTCCTTGGGCACTGCAGACATGTGGTGCACACACAGATATTTAGGGATAAAACATAAAATGAAAATAAACATGAAAGAAGTGACAAGAAATTGAGATAAAGGATCTAAAGTCAACTATTACAACTAGCTGTAAAGAGAGAAGTAAAGTGTCATGTGAGTGAATAAAAGATTATTTTTTTATTTTTGAAAATGTTGAAAACAGGGAAACAATTTTGAAAAATAAATGAACAGAAAACTGCTTTACTAAAACTGGTGCATTCACATATCATTGTTGGTGATGGCTACATCTCAGGAAATCTATTCTGTTAAGAGTTTTCCATATACAGAAAATACATAGGCGAATGCCATCATTAAACCACTGAACTGAGAACGGGACCCCCATTGAAGGATTCAGAGAACGGACTGGAAGAGCTTGAAGGGGCTCGAGACCCCATATGAACAACAATGCCAAGCAACCAGAGCTTCCAGGGACTAAGCCACTACCCAAAGATTATACATGGACTGACCCTGGACTCTGACCTCATAGGTAGCAATGAATATCCTAGTAAGAGCACCAGTGGAAGGGGAAGCCCTGGGTCCTGCTAAGACTGAACCCCCAGTGAACTAGACTGTTGGGGGGAGGGCGGCAATGGGGGGAGGGTTGGGAGGGGAACACCCATAGAGAAGGGGAGGGGGAAGGGTTAGGGGGATGTTGGCAGGGAAACCGGGAAAGGGAATAACAATCGAAATGTAAATAAGAAATACCCAAGTTAATAAAGATGAAGAAAAAAAAGAGTTTTATATATTAACAATGGATAGCATTTCTCTAAAATGCTCACAAGGGGACCTGGGCTTTACTCGTTTTCAACTTTTTAAATATAATACTTTTTATTTATTCTTTGAGGATCTCACACAAGCAAACAATGAATTTTGGTCACATTCCCTCCTTAGATTCTCCCGGAATTCTCCCACAGTCCACAATCACCCCTATAACTTCGTAATCTCTGGTTTCCTTCTTCCCTCCCTCCCTTCCTGCCAACCTTCCTTCCTTCTTTCTTTTATAATCCATTAAATCACTCAGTGTGTGTGTGTGTGTGTGTGTGTGTGTGTGTGTGTGTGTATGTGTGTGTGTCTGTGTGTGTGTAGGCTATGGGTCACCCACTATAACATAGTCAACATTCTTGTGTTTCAGTCC